>NC_086206.1:4740576-5046346 GCF_035770615.1 Melospiza melodia melodia | reverse complement strand
GAAACTGGGAAGCTCTTTGAAGAACCTACAGAGCCATAAGAACCTCGAGGATTGGCATTTGCACATCTTGTTTACCAATAAAGCAGAGAAAGGAATCTCTTATGGGAAGAAATCTGTGAAGGCTGAGCCCTGCCCAGGCATGGTGCAAACTCCATGAGATCCTGCACTGTCTTCCTCTTCTCCCAGTGAAGCTTTTCAGGACAGAGAACTGGATCCTTTCCCCCTCTGGGAAGCACCTGGAGCTTTTATAGCCACCCTTAACCACTACTTGAAGTCCCACCTGTCCCTTGCCCCTGGAATTGGAGAGCTAATGCTCTAAACCCCTGTCATGAAGGCAGTGACACCCTTAGGATGGTCATGGATGACAGTCTGAGAGCAGCCACGTTACCTTGGGGTACTTGGGCCCAGATAACCCTGGGGATTGTGGCAGGCTCAGAGAGAACACTCTTGGTCAGCTGTGAGATGTATGGCACTGATCATGTGGGTCATTAGGACTGAACTTATTGCCAATACAGTATCTACATATTGTCAGTGCAGTATAAAATATAAGCAGGTCTAATATGACATGAGCCGCTTTGGCTAGAAACCTGCAGGTGTACAGACTGGAACTGCAGAACTCACAGGGACAAAGCAACACAGCACCCGTGGAGCTGCTTCAGGATTTTATCTCTGGACATGGCTGGGTCTTAGCTGGATCTGCAGCCAGAGGCACCAGGAAGCTGCTGGGGCATGCAAGGAGCTCAGGTGGCACAGGGGAGGGTGGCAGGAGCCTTTCAGCCCTTGCTCCTTGCCACATGCAAGGGAACCCTGCAGGGCTCGGCCTGATGCTCTTCCTCTGCCTTCTGGATGCTTTCCCATCCATCATGGCATTTCAGACTCCAGAAGAGCAGCCTCTGTGAGGTGCACTCCCAAAGGCAAAGGTATTCTAAAGTGAAAATCTCTGCTCTAACTTGTGCCACTTTGCTGCTGAGTTGAACAAGAGGAGCACCCCCAGCAGCACCCCTTTTTGCAGCTCTCTGGCTCCCAACTAACTGCACACGTGCCAGCTGTGCCAAGCAATGGGGATTCTAGCTGTGATCACACACTGGGCAGATTGTGCTATCATGGTAACTGATTTTGAGAGGAATGGCAGATTTGTCTTTACAAACTACCTGTGGGTCTGCTGGTAGATAAAACCAGCACTGGGAGATAAAAGAAACAAAGGGAAGGATTCCACTGATTGATGAATGGGAAAAGATATTTGCTTTTACAAATAAACTTTAGGTTTGCTGATAAATGAAATTCGACATTGAAAATGAAAGAAACAATAGGGAAGAAAAACCCCTAAATTCCATAAGAATTAAAAATGAAAAGGGAGGGTTATACCTTAGAGGGAAATCTCTGGTATCAGGTGTTTTGGGAAGTCTGTACCTCTCATATACCTCAGTCAAGGGGGAAAGAGAGAAGGGAAATGTGGCTGGAAATTGGGATGAAAAGGGAGGCTGAGTCCTCTAAAAATTGGAGAGATCCCAGGGGAATGCCCCATGGCCTCTCCCTTTATTCAAATAAAGCCAAATAAAGCCTCTGTCTCCTTTTTGGACATAAACCTCTGGTGTTTGTGGATTAATTTTCCTAACATTTTGATTCACTGTGTTGCAATCAAGTAGAAAAATTATTAAAGAAAGGCCTCATAAAATCAGTCCTGCTCTATGTTAGATCCATGGCTGGCCTATCATTTCTTCTAAGTGCAGCTAGCACTTAGCAAGTTCCCATGTGAAGACAATCCTGGTATGAATGGTTTGTTAAGATAACAATCTATTTCTGAGTGAAAAACAACCACACCTGCATAAACACTAGATCCATCCCATGAGAATCAGGGAAGAAAATACACAAACAATTTAAGAATAAAGAGATTTGATAGACAAGTAAAATACCTTTTTCTAATCAATAGAGTAATTGGCAAAAAAGCTACTGACCAATTGGAGGCACACACGAGGTCTGTAAAACTTCTAAATGAAGTCTTGGCTACACTGAGTTACAGGGAGTGGGAACAAAGCTCTCCAGAAACTTGTAGCTAGAAAGATTTAATGATATTCCTCACTTTGAGGCTCTTCCAGAGCTTAACTGCCAACACAAAAGCGTTTCCATGATCCCTTTAAGCAAATAAATGAGATCCATGAGAATTGGGATAGACCACAAGGGTCTGGGACAGCCTCAGTGCAGAGGCCAACGGGTTGGATGTGTTACAGAAACCCATAAGATGCACACCTAGAGAGCCCTTTCCATTCCAACAGCAGCTGGGCATGGAATTCAGCACATGGAATTCAGTCCATGGAATCCAGTTCATGAAATTCCTAAGGCCTTATCAGTTTCACACAGTCACTGAAGTCTCTGCTATCACAGAAACCCAAAATCATTGGAGTTGGGAAATCCCTGCCAGCCCATGGAGTCCCAGCTGTGCCCAATGCCCACCTTGTCCCCAGCCCAGAGCCCTGAGTGCCACCTCCAGCCCTTCCTGGGACACCTGCAGGGATGGGCACTGCAAAGCTCCCTGGGCAGCCCCTGCCAAGGCCTGAGCAGCCTTTCCATGGGCAAATTCCTGCTGCTGCCCACCCTGAGCCCAGCCTGAGGCCGTTCCCTCTGCTCCTGTCCCTGTTCCTGCGAGCACAGCCCGGCCCCCCGGCTGTCCCCTCCTGGCAGGGAGTTGTGCAGAGCCACAAGGGCCCCCTGAGCCTCCTTTGCTCCAGGCTCAGCCCCTGCCCAGCTCCCTCAGGCCCTGATGGGGCTCCAGCCAGGACAGCATCCTAGTGCTATACAAAGAGCAGGGTATAGACCTGCCAAAGGTGCCTTTATCACCACATTTTAAACTGCCATAAATACAGAAGGACTCTGCAGGAGGCACTAAAGCCAAGTCAGCAGCCAAAGTGCCAATGCCCTGCGCCCAGCAGCGCGGCCCGGCCCGGCCCCAGGCTCGGTGCCGCGGTTGCCCGGTAACCGCGCCCGGGCCCTCAGCGTCTGTGACGGCGCCGCGGCCTCAGCGCCCGCAGCCGCCCCGATGCTCATTCGCACCCGGCGCGCTCACCGGCGGCACTCGGCCACTGCCAGCGGAGTTGTTCGCACAACAGTGCTGTCTGTGAGCGAGAACTCGCAAAACACTGCTCTGCGAGGGACGCCTAAACTCGCAGAACATTGGTTTCTGCCAGAGAGTCCTGAATTTCGTTTGAAGGTAAAGATTGACTCAAGTTGTACTTTCTGGTTTTGTCACATCTGAAAGAGAATGCCAAAGGGAAATACAGGATGGGATAATGCCAGTCTTCAGTTCGGTGGCATGGACAGCTGAGGGGATGAACAATACATGGTCTGCTGATGGTGTTTTTTTCTCACCGAAGATATGCAACATTTCCTAAATATACTTGTCTATACATTTTTTCCTATAGTATGTATTTAAACTACTTATAGGTGAATGAGTTCTGTTCAAGTTTCAGTGGGTTGTTATGATCTGGTTATTAAAATTATTAAGGAGATGCCCCTGGATTAAGGTGCAAACCAAGACCATGTGTCAAAGTCAATAGTTTGGATTTTATGGAACAGTAAATGTGAGGAAGAGAGAGGGAGAAAGAAATAGAAAAAGAAGATGGGGAGGGAAGGGGCTGGGAAGGAGGGAATAGAGTGACAGAGACAGATTTAGTAGAAAATATCACCATTCCATGGATCCCATCCCATCACATTCAGTCCTCTTCTGGTCTCTGTGGTGAGGTCTCGCAAAATGTGAGACTCCAATGGATTAATGCAGATTTGGGCGAGGTGGGACTGCCCAGGTACCTCCCTGGGGTGGGGCAAGTTTGGCTCTGTCTCTTACTACTCTCAAATAATATAAAATCTTTAGCACCAGTATGTCCTTTGAGTCTGCCATGAATTGGGTTGTGGATTTCCAGATCTGTTGTGTTTCTCTGCATGCCATGCAGTCATCTGGTGCAAGGCCTCAGGAATGGCTCTGGGGGCACTTTGGAGGTCTTTGCTGGGTTATGACACCCCCTCAGCTGCCCCTCATGGGAATGTCCCCTGGATGTGGCCTTCTGGGGCTGGGGGGTTTTAGAGCTGAGCCAGTTTGTCTGAGGGAGGATGGGCGTCCTCTGCCCCTTACCAGAGGCTGTGCCTCACCCCCAAAATTTCCTCCTTCCCCCTCTGTTGATGGGAGGTTTGTGTGCCAACCTGGCCTCAGCAGACGAGTCTGTGGCTATGACTTCCCCAGCCTGAAGGCAGAGAGAGCTGATTTTCAGGACAGCTGCTGGATTTGACTTTAGTGGGGATATATTTTTCTCCCTCAGCCTTGTTTACTTCTCCCCAGACCTGAGCTAACAGGACAATAGTGTCACCTTTATCTTGTCTCAGGTTCCCTTAGGCAGCTTAACTCCCAGTGCCAAGTTCCAGTCAGGAGGCATTTTCAGGGAATGGTGCGCTTGAGGGTCTCAGCTTCTTTATATAGTTTTGTCACAATGGGCAAAAAGTCCTTTATAGCAATACTTAAGCCATTAACCATAACATTCCAGTCTCTCACAAGTCCTGTGAGGAGCAGCTGAGAGAGCAGGGGGTGTTTAGCCAAAAAAGAGGAGGTCTACTCATGCTGGTTTTAAGTAATATTTGAGCTACAGCTTTGTCTGTTCAAACTATTATTAATAGTCAGCATTTTAGCTCCAGGTTTCAGTGCAATTCATCTTTGAATGGAATAAGGTACCCATATAGTTGCAATAAAGTCCAACTAGAGGCTTAACAACACTAGCTGCTTATGCCTAATGAGCACTTAGCTGCTTTCAAATCATATAAAATCTTTAGCACCAGTATATCCCTTGAGTCTGCCATGAATTGGGTTCTGGATTTTCAGAGTTCCCTTGTTGTTCCTTCCAGTTCTGTTGAGGCGCTGTCACTCCTCTGTGACATCACCTCTTCTCAATGGCTTCTGGAGTGCCAAAGACACCAACACCTCCAACACCTCGTATTTTGCTCAGGGAAAGACTGAAGGCTGATTCTGTGAGTAGCCCCTGGGGCTGTGTTAAGGCTGGAAACTGCCCTGCTCTCCCTGCTCTCCCTGCCCCTGCTGTCCAGCAGTGCTCTGAAGCTGCAGAGCCCCTCCCCAGCCCTTTGTGCCGTGCTCCTGTTGCTGGGGCTGTCCTGGTGCAGTAGGGAACACTGTGGGATGTGTCAGGGACAGCCCAGCACCCTGCCTGGCTGTGCCAGCAGAGCCAAGGGAAACCAATGTACAGCTGAAGCCCTCAGCATGGGCTTCTTTCCTTCCCCTTTGCCACAGCCATTCCTTCTGTCAGTCTGGGCACTCACCTGTGCTGCTCTGACCATCCTGCCCTTGGGCACCCGGGCACGTGAGGGGGAAAGCTCAAACTCTGCCCAAAGCCTTGAGAGCCACGGCTGGTCCCAGCTGGAAGAGCTCCCAAGGCAGCTGTTCCCTCCCAGCTCCTGGGTGGGCACAGATGCAGCCCTGCAGGCAGCACTGGATGGAGCCAGGGCCACAAAGGGCCCTTGCTGTCTGCAGCTCACTTGGCTGAAGATGCCCCACTGCTGAGGCTCTGCCAAGGAGATCCCTCTGTTTTCTTCTGTCCAGGGCTCTGTCAGCCCACACAGAGAAAACCAATGCTAATTGACAGAGAGAGCTAAAACTTGGACACATTCCTGTGCACCTCACTCTTGGTACAGCTTTTCTTGCTTGCTTCCCTTGGACTCAGCCAGCAGTGCTATCTGCTGGCTGTGAGTTTA
The DNA here is from genome assembly GCF_035770615.1 of Melospiza melodia melodia. Lineage (NCBI taxonomy): Eukaryota > Metazoa > Chordata > Aves > Passeriformes > Passerellidae > Melospiza > Melospiza melodia. The sequence continues at coordinate 5,040,601 of NC_086206.1, read as the reverse complement.
GAGTGTTGTGCGGGGATGGAGTTTGGGCAGTTCTGAGAGCTCCTCCCCACTCTCTGAAAAGGTCACTGCCTCAATCCAATGAAATGTAAGAGGAAACAAATGCCCAAAGAGCAGAAATCCCCAACCATGTCCCATCAAATCACAGAGACTCATGGGACACAGCCATGTGGCTGGAGTATGTGTGTTCCACTCTGTGTTAGTCATTTATTGGTGCTGAGTATTTCAGCAGCAAACTTCCAGGGCTTCCAGAACTGTGCTAGTGGCTGTGATCACAAATCATTCATCAGTAGTAAGTGAACAAGAAAAGCCTCCATGAGCAAGGGCATTTCTGAGACTCTTGCTGGTTTTTTGCCTTCCAGCTGACTCCCTCTGCCTTCCAGAAGGAGATGTCTCTCAACACCAAGCAGAGGCTGGCCACAGCTAAGAAGCTGAGTCTGCCTCCCATTGTCCAGCCTCAAGACAAGCCTGGGACCTCCCATCACAAGGTAGCCTTTCCCTGCCCTTGCTGTTTGATGCGATAATTGAGGAGGATGCCAAAAGAGCAGCTTGGCTTGAGCCTGCTCAGCCTGGTCCAGGAGCTTTTGGTCAGCCCAGGGCAGAGGTGGAGGAGCCACTGTTTGCCCAGCGTGGGCTGGGCTGATGTGCTCACCCAGAGTCTGCACTTCACTGGGGATCAGAGCAGAATCTTCCTCCCAGCAGCTGAACCTGTCTCTGCTCTCTCTGGCCTCTCCCTGCAGTTCTCAGCAGCTGCCCCAGAGCAGCGCTCGTTTCAGCCTTGCCCACCAGAGGTGGTGTTTCAGAACTACAGCCCCGGTGAGGTCTGTGAAGTGCCGCTGGTTCTGAGGAACAGGGACAAGGTGAGTGCTGGGACTGGAGGTTCAACGCTGTGCTGGAAGAGGAGAGCAGAGAAGGGTGGTTAAGGATAGCACCAGGGCATGTCCACCTGTGCCATCACAAGTGGCAAAACCATCATTCCATGTCTGTCCTGCAGGTTCCTCACTTGGTGAAGGTCACCTTGAAGAGCTCACCTTATTTCCAGCTGGTGGGCCCCAATGACGTGTGCCGCAAGGTGCCACCAGGCCTCTACACCACTGTCCGCATCCTCTTCACCCCTGGGCAGAGAAAGGTGAGTCTGGAGGGCCCAAGAGGTTGCTGTTTGCAGTGGAAAGTGGACCTGCAAGGCTGGATTCAGGGCATCTGGCCTGGCTTTTGAGGACCTGTTCTGGTTTCAGAGGATCTAGAACTGGGAGATACTCTTTGCCCATGCTAAAGATGGAGATAAAGGCTCTGTGCTGAGACAGTTTCTTTTGCCACAGGATTATTTCCACCAGCTCCTCTGCACCACTGAAAATGAAGAGTTCATTGTGCCAATTTGGGCCATCGGTGGCCGAGCCATCCTGGACTTCCCTGACCAGCTGGACTTCTCCACCTGTCCGGTCAAGTACACGACCCAGAAGACCCTGCTGGTTCACAATGTTGGAAACCGGCCTGCTTGTTACGAGCTGAGCACCCAGAGGTGAGGCAGCTCATCTGTCCTTGTACAAAGGATATCTGTCACCTTTGGGTGATGGCAGAGTTGGGAAAGAGCAGCAAAAGGAACCAGAGCATCAGAGCTGCTGCCCTGCAGCCCTGGCTGGAAGTGAGCAGGACGTGTGGCGTTTGCCGTTGCTTCTCATGGTTTAAGCAGGATGCAGTCTTTGAGCTTTCTCTGTCTCAGATTTCCTGGAGGGTGCTGGAACATGTTGGTAGCTGGCTTGCACCCTCCTGAGCACAAGCAGCTTCTGAAATGCTTACTCACCACTGCCAGCCAAATAGACCCATTCTCTAGGAGGCCACAGGCACGTGGCTTTCCAGTGGTCCCCGCATCAGATGCCCAATATGAGAAGACAATCACTGTTTCTCCTGTTGGCTGAACTGGAGAGGGTAATGCATTTTTGACACCATATCTGCAAGGAAACCAGTTCAGTTGGCTGGTGGTGTGTTGAGGGTTATGAGATCCCAGAGGTCTTGGTGTAGGAGCTGAGGTCAGGAATGCAGCACAGACCTGCTGTCTAACCTCAGGCAGCTGAGTGGCCTTGATGTTTTTTTCTCTGGCAAAACAGAGGTCAAAAGGCAAATTGACTTTTCTGCTGTGAAACATGAGGGTCCAAGAGGAGCTTCCACCAAAGCCTGCCAGAGCTATTGGCAGCTCCAATCCAGGCTCCTCAGATGCTGCTCAAACAGGCTGCTGCTTTGGACTGTGCAAACATGTAGGCAGGAACTTGTAAATCCATGCACGGTTTTTCTCTGGGATTTCCAGATCTTGTTTTGTCACCACCAAAATAAATCCCCAATAAAGTCTGGTATCCTTTTACAATGTGCTTGCCAGCAGTTCTGTTGAGTGCTACAGAGCATGTTGGATCCTACTTGATAGGGATTTAAAGAGTTTCTGAACTTCAGGAATTAAATCTTGAAGTAGATGAAATAGAGCCTAGATGTAGTGACAGAGGCAAAGATGGAGCTTGTGAGCTGCTGACTCTGGACAGAATTTTTCAGCACAGAGATGGAGCTGCTGTAACCTAACAGACTGAATTTATTAGAATAGTTAATGCTGCTTGACGTCAGAATTAACTGACCATCACTTAAAAGTAATAGATATTAAGATTAGATGATATTTGAGTTTCTTCCTGCAATAAGTGTTAGTGGACACATGAGGCAATTCAATTAGCCCTATTTTTTTTGTCTCCCTTGATGTGGGAGGCAACTTTTAATGAGATCAATTCTCCCAAAATCAAATCATTTAATAATGGCAGTTAAGACACCAGTGGACAAAAGAATGTTTGGCTGTAGCAGATAACTGTACCATGGGACTTGAAACAGATTGCAGCCTCCTTGCACACAGCATCTACCAAAAGTGCAGGTGAATGGTGCTTTGAGAGACTTGGTCACAAAATTGCCAGCTTTGCTCACTGGTCAGCTCTGTTTGTGAATTATGTTAGGAGTACTTGGTCCTTGGTATCCATGGCCATAACTTTTGCCCAGCTCTGTCAGTAAGGGGAGCTGATATCTGATGAGAGTAAGCAAGATGCAAATGACCCTTGAGCCTCATTGCAGAGAGCTGGATACAGAGTATGGGGGAGATGAGGTCATTTCATCCCACAGGATCTTGTGAGGGCTGGATCTCCTCACACTAGAGTCAGTGGCTGTTTCTGACCCTGTTTGTTCTGTCTTCTGCTGACTGTGGTTGGTTTGCTCTTTGCTTGCACAAGTGAGCAGAACTGGACTGCAAGAGGGTCCCCAAATCTCCACCAAGAGTCCTACTGTCTCTGTGTTGCAGCCCTTTCTCTGTCACTCCGGCCATGGGAACTCTGGATGTTGGTGACGCCGTGGAGGTGGCAGTGGAATTTCGGCCACTGAAGACTGGTGACCATTGCAGGTCCCTTGTTGTGCACTACGACACAGGTGAGTGCTGGGCAGTGCTCAGGGCACTCTGTGCATCCCTCAGAGCAGAGCCTGCTCTAAGCAGAAAGGCTGGTGTGGCCGTGGGTTTCAAGAGGGAGATGATGATACTTTTCATGGGGTTCATGTTCTAGTCATCTGGTTTGTAGTCATGCAGTTTGTCATCTTGATCCTTGTAGAGCTCCTTGTAAATGCCATTTCTAGAGAGCATGTCTGGTATTTGTTGTTTGCATCTCGCCTGGGAAATGCTCACCTGCAACAGGAATGGTGAGCTTGAAGTCTGAGCCCAGATGAATCCCAGGAGCTGGCTGGGAATAATGAAGCTTTGAATGCTCTGGAAATGAGGGAGCCTTGGTAGGGGTCTGTTCTAGAGGGTGAAATGCTGGCAGGTTGTCAGGACGGCGTCATGCTGTGCACATGCAGCTCTCAGCTTGTGATCCATGGACTGATCCATGGAACTGCTCGTTCAGCTAAAAGCTGTGACACTTTCTTCTGCTGCCTGTGGTGTGCTCTGTTCCTTGTGCTTCCATCAGCCAGTGAGGCGAGCAAAGACTCCCCTGTGCTTTGTTCCAGGTGAAGACACCCACACAAGCCTTCATGCCAGAGCTGTGGATGCCCACATCGGGCTGGACAGGAATACTGTGACCCTGGAGAAGACGTACATCACCATGTCAAACAGCGCAACTGTGCTCATCCACAACCGCAGCGACATCACAGCCCGCTTCCAGTGGAAGGCTGTGGATACTGAGGAACAGGAGGAACAGCTGAGGCAGAGGTGGGTTTGAAAGATCCATTTCAGAGACATTCCTTGCCCAAGGGTAAAACTAACAAATGGCTTCAAGAGGTACTGGTGCTTTTGAATGGCTTTGGGTAAGTAAACCAGCCCATCTCTCCTGCCTCCCCCAAGCAGTTGTGTGCCAGGAAAAGCTGCCTGAGGTGGCTGATGGATTCTCCCTCAGCTGTGGCAGAGGCTTTGAGCCAGAAGGTTCTGTTGAGGGCTGCTGCCTTTGGAAAGCTCTCCTGAGCTTGCAAGTGTGGAGTGAACAAGTGACCCTCTGATCCATTTGGGACCCCATGGCTCAGGGTCAGCCCTTTGCTGTGGAGCTGCTCCTGCACTTCCACTTCTCTCTGCAAAGACGTGGCTTATTAAACAACCTGCTGGGTTTGTCTTTCCTATGCCTGCAGGCAGTATCACAGGATATACCAGCAGCAAAGGCACAAGTTGTATAGTTTTCTGAAGGAGCGTGAAGTGGACATCACTTGCCGAGAACGCCTTGCTCTTCTCAACCACACCTTCCAGAGTGAGGTATCAAAGATCAGAGGAGATCCCATGCTGTTAGACGATGACATTTTCTCCCTTGTGCCAAAGGTAAATGATGGCTGAGAACCTCCCTTCCTGCTTCTCTCCTTCCTCTTCCTCCTCATCCCTGACTAAGGTCACTTGACTGATCCCTGCCTCAGCTGGCTTTGTGTGCCAGGAGAGAAGTCATCGGGATTCTGGTGAGGTCAGAGAGCTGGTTGCAAAAAGCATTTCTGCCCTGTGGGCTCCTGGCAGGCAGCAGGAGCCTGACTAAAGCTTCCAAACTCTGTTCTCAGTGTTATTGATGAGTGTTACTCACTCCTTGCTTGTCACTGATGCTCTAGATAACAGCTTACAGGACTGTGGTTGAAAACAAGAATTGCGGTGTCTGAAGATAAAGGTTTTGCTGTGTCCTTCTGCTTTAGGAGGGTGAGATCATGCCGAAGTGCTCGGCTGAAATCAGCGTGTTCTTCACGCCCCAGGCAGCCCAGGTCTATGAGCGAACGGTTTACTGTGACGTCTCAGGTACGGCTCCTTCCCCTGCCCCTCTCTGCAGTGAAGGCAGCTGCAAACACTCCCCCAGGTCACTGGGCTCCTGTGCCATGGCTGGGGAGGGTCTGTGCTCAGCAGGGCCCTGCTGGCACATGCCCACTGTCCCTGCAGCTTCCAGGGCATCTCCTCTATTTTGATTTTTTCCCTCTCAGCTGTTCTGAATGCTGCCTGTATTTAGTCGGCTCCTCCTCCCTTGGGGAAAACACTCTGAGGTGCACCCAGAAGGAGGAAGAACAAAATTTCTGGCATTTCCTAAAGTTCCACACTCAGCACAGGGGTAGAAGAAAGGATGATGTCTGTGGATGTACTGCATCTCCTGAGGGAAGGGAAGGGTTCATATCTGCTCCTGGGACATCAGGAGCTGGTCCCATGCAGCACAGAGTCAGGGACTAGCACTAAGGCAGCCTGGAAAACACAGGAGAGCAGAAGGAATTCCTGTACTGAAATAGAAATCTCTCCCCAGGCCGTGAGAACAGGCTGCCCCTGCTCCTCATGGGGGAAGGCCTCGGGCCCCGGGTCCATTTCCACTTTGAGGAACTCAACATCGGGGAGGTTTTTGTCAGAGTAACCCACAGATATGAGGTAAGCAGCAGGATTGGGGTGGGTCCTGCTGGCTCCTAGGGTAGCAGTGAGCCTTGTGGACCTGTGGAATTCCTGGCAACTTGGGTAGTTGTGATGCTTGTCAATTTTGGGGGGATTTCTTGGAATCTGGATCTTTTGGATGGGGTCAGAAAGGTGTGTCTGTTGTTTGTGAGACCCCAGGCCCTGCTTTTGGGCAGCCTTCTTTGGAGATCAGCTGGGAGGCTTCCTGCAAAACCACTTGACACATGAAACCAACACTGGGTCAAAAAGCTGCATGTTCAGAGGCTTTTGTTCCAGTCCCAGACACAAATCACCTTTGTGCTCAGGCTGTCCAAAAGCAGCTGGAACAAACTGGCTGCATTTGAGTTCAAGTCCATTGCAAACAGTTTTCAGCCATGTCCCTCCTGCATATTCGTGGGAGTCAGAGGAAAACCATCCACCCTCCTGGCTCAGCGCTGGTCAAAGCCCTTGGCAGTGCTTTCCCTTGCTGACCAGCCCCTCACCACTCCTCAGCCATGATGTACCTCTGGCTCTAGAAAGAGCAAAGTGTTTCTGGGAAGGAGGCAAAGGAACTTCCTACATCTTTGCTTCTGGTTTCTCCCACTCCTGCTGTAAACAGGTTGGGCTGCAATGGAAGCTGAACGTGCCCTGCCCACGGTGGGGTTGGACACGTTTGAAATCTCTGTGGTGATGTCACTGGTAATGCTGTGATGCCCAGTGCTGCTCTAAGGGCCAGGTGTGAATGAACTGGGTGATGCTGAGCAGCCCCTCTGTGCTGCAGGTCAAACTGGACTGTCTCTGCCAGTGGGAAAACCCCAGAGTGCCTCTGGTTAGATGAAGTTATCACTGCTTTGCATGAAAACCCCAAAGCTACACAAAGCTGTATTTCAATGTTGTATTTTTGGCTTCTGCCATGCAGCAGCACAAGGCATCTTCTGTCTGTTACTGGTGTTAATAGTTTAATTTGAAAGTGACTCAGACTTCTGTAGGAAAGGAACATTCCTCATGTATTTCCACTTTGCCTTTCTGCTGCTGCAGGCATACCTGATCAACAAGGGGCCTATTGAGGCTCCCTTCAAACTCATCCCTCCAACCACAGCCATGGGCTCCTGCTTCACCTTCCTGCCCCAGGAGGGCATCGTGGCACCAGAGAAGCTCCAGGCCATCCGGGTCTCCTTCTGTCCCACCATCCGGGGGGAGTTTGAGGAACAATTCTATTTCCATGTGGCTGAATCCCCTAAGCCTGTGATCTTCACTGTCAGGTGAGGAGGGCTTTGGGAGCTTGTTGGGCACATCTCTAGCTGTCTCTGGGTGATCATCTTCCATCTGCCTCATTTTGTGGTGGAGCAGAGAAAAAAGGTGTTGCCTGAGGTGGCTCTGGCTCGGGCATCCCTTTAGTGTGGGGTGCCTGCTGCCCTGTGTGGGTACCCAGGAGCTGCAATGACTCCTCCCTGCAGGGATGTCTCCTGCTTAGGCTGTTGCAGGCAGTGGGATGGATCAGCTTTGGGCAGCAGCTGCTCTGGGATGTCCCACCTGAACACCCAGCAAGGCCCCCAGGGCTTGGAGATGGGCCAGCCTGGGTCATTCTGCAGCAGCAGCAGTGTTTGTAAAAACTCCTGTGAATAATCCCTGCCAGATGGGCAGCAGCAGCCTCAGCTCCCCTCTCCCAGCCATGCTGTGGGGACAAGCTGTGCTCCCAGCTCCTGTGCACAGAGGGCTCTGGTGCCTCCTTTGCACAGCCAGCAAAGGGCTGATGTGGGAGTCAGGAACTGTGCAGCAGGAACTGTGCCAAGGACTAGGACATCTGTCAGCTGCTGAGCACTTTGCTTTGGCTGCCTCCTGCCCCCGTGGGTGCTGTGCTGAGCACAGGGTGCTGGGCTGATTTGAAACCCAGGGTGGCTCTGACAGCAGCATTTATCCACCCTTTCCCTAAGGACACCCAAACCCTTTGTGATTCCCTTTAACAGAGGCACTGCCTCCCTGCCTTTGTCCCTGCAGGGGCTCTGTGATAGGACCCACTTTCCATTTTGATGTGCCCGCCCTGCACTTCGGTGACATCGCCTTTGGTGAGTGTGCCCTGGGCTGGCACCACAGTGTCAGAGCTTGCTGTGGTGCTGAAATGGAGCCCTTGAACATAAGAGCATTCATCACTCGTGTTCCTCCACCACAGCCTCTTCAGGGTGTTCATTCAGGGCTGCTGGTGCCTCAGGTACCCTTTTGCCATCATGAGATCAAACAGGACCAAAGGAATAAAAAGTCAGCATCACTGTTTGGCCACTTCTTGTTTCCCTTTTAGTAAGTGGCACAATAAAGAAAGGCACCGGGCAGGAATATGGTTCTGTAATAGCAGATTCATCCTGCTTAATCTGATTTCATTCCTAAGGTTTCTTCAGCTGGGGGCAGCTCTTTAATCTTTGTTTCTTTAAACTGTGCTGCTGAATGTTGTCTGCATGTGTTACCTCAGTGGCATTTGAGAGCGTGACGTCCTTTTTGTGCCTCTCCTGCCTCCCTGCTGCAGTCACTGTTGATGGGCATGGAGAAGCCCTGGGCTGTGCCTGCAGTTGGTTTTTCCTCCCCATCTTGGTTTAAATGACTCTTGGTAAGCAGGCTGGGAGATGTCTGCTCCACACATAGCTGGCCAGCCAAGCTGTAGATCCACTGCAATGAGCTGTAGTTCAGATAACAAAGAAGTAAAATCCAAGCACAGTTTTATCCTACCAGCAGGATATTCACACCAGCAATCACGAGGTATTGATGCCTAAATGGGGATTTGTGTCATTTTCTTAGGTTTTCCTCACACCTTGAAGTGTTGCCTGTTTAACACCTCCCTGACACCCATGGGCTTCTCCCTGTACATTCCTGGGGATGGCTTGGGAGTGCCCAGTGTTAGCAGCACTACTCAGATAGGCAAACCCAGCAGCCAGTTGTGGAGGAAGGAAGTTCGAGTTCTGAGGAGATTACAGGAATTTACCATAAACCCCCACAGCGGGACCGTCCGTGCCCTGGGATCCCAGGATATCAAGGTATGGGAAGAGTCCAGCTGCTGGGGCTGAGGCTTCACTGCAGTGTGGGAGGGCTTTAGCTCTGGTGCCAGCTTGGAGCATCCTGGGAGTGAGAGATCTGCACTGCTGGGAGGCCTCTGCTAGCTGGCTTACCTGGGATGTTCCTCAGGAGCACTGTTTTGTTTCCAAAATCATACACTGAGATCAATACCGTATGGTCAAGTCCTGAAGCCATTCTTGTGTTTTTGAGAACAATTTCTTTGATTGCAAGTGGGCAGAGGAAGGATGAAAACAGCAAGTTGCTGTTAAAGAGAGAGATATCATCGTGGAAAGCAGTTTTCTTCTCTTCCTGGTCTTGTTTCTCATCTCCTGGGCAGCAGATGAGTTGTATTCACTGCAGGAATCTTCAGTGGGGACAGAAAATACTCTGCAGCCACAAACTGCCCAGCATGTGCTGGGCCACACTCTGCCCTCAGCTTCCCGCTGTAAGGCTGGACTTGTTCCATTGGAGACAACAGACTTCTTCTGCATTTATGTCATTGTAGTCAGGTGAAAAATTAGTCCCTTTAGCAAATCTCATATTGACAGAGGGCTTTTTTTACTCTCAAAGACTGTTGCTCTACTTAGGGACCAGCAGAAAAATTAAAGCAAATCCTCCCTTTGTCTACCATGGAACAGGAGTTGGAGGACAGCACACATGGGTAATGAGAATTTTGGGAGTTAGGAAATACTTGCTGCACTTCATTTCTTTTCTGCCAGGTCACCCTGTGTCCCAACACTGTTGGGGACTACAATCTGGAGCTGGTGCTGGACGTGGAAGATGTTGGCAGGAAGGTGTTTGCACTGCCCCTCACAGCCAGGTACCAACACCTTTCCTGCACCTGCTTGTCTTTGCTCGGGCATCCAGCACCAGCACACTGCCTGGCTGCAGCTCCAAAGGAGAAGTGCTGCTTCATGAGCTGCATCTGCCCATCTAGACATGAGAACAGTGCCAGGAAAGCAGCCCTTAGTGAGATACCACCCCTGTTCACAGCCAGCCATGGCCCTAGCCCTTTTTCTAAAGGGAGCAGGAATAACATGAATTGTTGGTCCGGGCTTTGGTGCTTGAGCTGGAACAAATTTCCAAAGGCTTGCCTGCCCTTCTTCCTGCAAGTGGTGAACTTATGCTGCTTGTGACCACCCTGCAGCAGTGGTTTGGAACACAGTGAGCAGCCTGCTGAGAGCTGGGGTCTGGGTCCCTTCAGCAGTGCATGTGCAGTGGGGAAGAGGCTCCAGGCAGGAGTGGGGAGAGCAAAAGGTCTTACAAAGAGGACTGTAGTCCTTGATGTGGAAGGTTGTGGGAACTCAGCATATCACTCCTGATGTCCAGAGTTGCCGAGATAACCCTTGGGGGGCTCGGAAATCCTGGAATGTTGCCAGAAGTGCTTGGTGGTTGGATTTTGACCCTGCAGGGGATGTGCCACCTGTGTGAGGACAAGAGAATCACTTGGGGATAAGTGGTGTAAGAATTAATTATTCACAGGGTGGAAATACAGGTTTTAGGATTTTGGTGCAGGGGGCTTGTAGGAGACAAGATGGAGGAATCGGGGCGTGTCTTGCCCTTCTTCTTTCTTCTTCTTGTCGTCCATCTTCTGGGGTGATGTTGGCACTTTGGGATTGGTTCATGTTGAATGTGCACTTGTTAGTATGGGTAAAAGGTATTGGAAAGTAAAGGTAAATATATTGTACGTAGTTTTTAGTATAAAAATAGACGACCGCCCAGTGGGAGGTCAGTGTGCCCTTGGCTGCCTTGCTGGTCAGACCTCTGTCGGGCTGGAAAAAAATTTTGTAGATAAGAAATAATGAACAATACTGAAGACCGAAAAATATGAAGAGTGCACTCATCCTTTGGAGCACGGGCTGTCCCAAGGCATAGGATGCTGTGCGTGACCGGGCAGAGACAAAAGGCCGGACCGGTCAGAAGGTCAGCTCAGCTTTCGCTGCTTCCCTCTGGCTCTGTTGAGTCATGTTCTCAGAGCTGAGACCAAAAGTCATTCTTGCTGCAGCAGAATTCCATCCTGCTGTGCTGCTGTGGGTGTCAGTTTAGTGCCAAGAGGGATGCAGTTCCCTGGTGCTGTTCCCTCTCCCAGGCAGAGCCATCCAGTCAGTGCCTGGGCTGCCATTTTGTAAAGCAAGCACAAATGGGGACAGTCAGTGTAGAGATCCATGGGGGAAAGAATTGAGGGAGTTCTAGGAACTGGAAGAAGTTGATCACCTGCACTGTGGGCCTTGTGCCCTTCACTGCTGGAAGAGATGATTCAGTTTTCAGGCAGGACAACCGTGCTGGAGGAGAAAAGGGAGTCATTTTCACTGATACACTGGAGTCTTGTGTTCCTTGAGCCTTGGTGGGCACTGGTCCTCACTGGTCCTCACTGGTCCTCACTGGAAAGGCTCCCCCAGAGCTCAGGGACCACTGGCACTGTTACGGGAGTCCTTGCAAGTGTCCTTGGGCAGAGAAGGGGCAACACTGCTGAGACAGCTCTGGACTACTGTAGGACTGCTCTACTACTCTAATCTGTTAGATTTTCAGATATCCTCCATTGCATGCTCTTGGAGGACAAAAGTTCTCCATGTTCCCAGTGTCTCTTCATTCCCCTGGGGTCATTTCTTTGCCCAGGTGCATCGTTCCTACTCTGCGAGTGCTCAACCCTGTCGTGGAACTGGGGCACTGCTGCCTGAAGGTGCTCTATGATGAGAAGGTGACCCTGGTGAATGACAGTGACTTCCCAGGCTGCTACTGTCTTCTCCCTCAGGTTTGGCCTTGCATCCATCTCCTCCCCTCAGATTTTACTGGGGGGGTTATTAGGGGAATAAAAGGGTTTGGATAAGACCTTGCTGGTTTCTATTCAAAGCTAAAGGTTTTCTGAGAACAGGAACCTAAATACAAACTTTAGGAAGAAGTTTAACATCTTGAGGAAGATGTTTAGAGTCTAGTCCTTGACTTGTTTTCACGTGGCAGAGCTTCGAGGGCAGTGAAAATCCGATGCAAGGAAGCTGTCAGCACCCAAGTGGGTGTCTCTGATGCAGCAACTTTTGGACCCCTGGGGATGCTGAGCACCTACACCTTGCATCTTGGTTTTTGCTTTCTTGCTTTCTCCTGAGAATTTTTACAAGCGTGTGGGAGTTGCTCTTGTGGTAGAGGTTAAGGAGTTTAAAGTTTCCTCAGTTCTGAAGATGCCTTTGATTCTGTCCCTGCCAGGAACACAAGGAGGAGGCTGCTGCGTGGTACTCCAGCCTTGCACCCTCGGGGATTATCGAGGCTCACAGCTCGGTGCAGATCCCAATTACACTCCAGGCCCAGTTGCTGGGACAGTGCAGCATCACTGCCAAGCTGGCCGTGTTTGGGAGACCAGGATCCCCACTGGTGAGAGCAAGGGGACTTGTGTGCCTTGAGCAACTCCTCCCAGTGGGGTGTAAACTGCACAGGGATTCTTCCAGGAGCTTGTGATTTATGGCTGGTGTGGACAAGGACAGAAGGGACTGGTGGCACAAGCAGCAGCTCGTGCCTAGGAAAGAGGAAGAGTGGAAGCTTCACAGGTGGCAATCTGAGTGCCTGACCCAGCATAGAGTTACAAATCTGGGAGATGGGATAACAAGCCCAGGCTGAAACCCAAACCAGTCCCTGGGTCTCATACTCTGCCATGTTATCAGATGAACACAAGGGCTGCTTCATTACAGCTGTTCAGCATCACATCCCTGAATCCTGCTAAAGCAAGCACTGTTTGCTAAAGGAATGTTTTGTGCACAGCTGGACTGAGGCTTCTCTGAAAGCCAGGTCCCTCAGGTCTGAGAAATACCCATCATATCTCCTCAAGAAAAGCCCACCCAAAACAAAATGAATGTCCACACAACTTGCATCTGGAGCACAGGCTTTGCTTGTTCTTTCCACCAAGTTTGGAAATGGATAAGGCAAGCAATTTCCTGAACCAAAGCCTCCTAAAAGAGGACTCTGAAGATTCTGAAGAAGATTCCAAGGACTGTAAAGAAGATTCTAAAAGAGCTCCTAAGAGAGACATATATCATAACAGCAAGTGGCTACAAAATACAGGCCCAGTCTGCCAGGCATGGATGCTCTTCATCCCTCCATAGTCTGCTTTGTGCCATGAGCACCCCACAAAGGCAGCAGTGCTGCAGCATGTGGACATAGTTTAGCCAAGAATTCCATGTTCCTTGTCCCATCATCTGTGCTACCTCTGCAAGAAGAATCCTTTTGAGTTTCAGACTATTAAGTCAGTTGAGACTTTTTTTTAAGGAAAAAATACTGCTTGAATGATGCAACTACTAATTGATGCCCCTTACTCATATATATGAAGATTACACATCAGCACAAACTGAAGGCAGCTAACTTGCCTCATCTCCACTCTGAAGAGCCTGCCTTGCTTCTGGCTCGTGCTCTTTTCACCAGTGCAGCTTTTTGAATTGTAAAGAGTCTTCAAGGATGGCTGTGCAGCAGCAAAGGCTGGGAAGGTGCTTTGGGCCAAGGTGGAGCATTTGAATGAAGCAGGCAGGAGGTAAAGGAAAGAGCCATGTGGAAGAGGTGTAAAGAAGCAAGCATGGCAAACAGCAGTGCTTTGTGCTCTGATAATGGGAGCTTGTGGCTTTCAGGTGGGATCACTGCAGACCCCACACTTGCTCCAGGCCTTCTGTTTCAGTCTGCACCACTGACAACTTCCAAGGGCCATCATTGTCCCCAGTCTAGGAATGCTCTTGGAGCTGGCTGTGTTTTTAAAGCTGCCTTTGTTGCATCTTTTGACCTTTGCTACCTTCTTCCTGGAACAGGAAATCCGTTTAGAGTGCGTTGGCCAGGGCCCCGTTGTCTATGTCCATCCCAGGGAGATAAACTTCGGCTCTATCCCAGTCCTAGAGGATTGTTCCAAAACTCTCCACCTCGCCAATCAGTGTAAGATTCCTGCAGCCTTCCAGGTGGAGATGGTAAGTGACTGTGGGGCTGTTTTCCAGGGACAGGTGCTGGTTACCAGCAGCCCTTGACTTGTTTTTGTATGCAACGTTTCTGTACTGTTCTGTGTGAGTGGAAGCAAGATATTCCATCCAAGGGCAAGCAAGAGGAGCCAGGATCTCAGGCACGCCTCTGTGAAATAGTTTGCAGAGAGATTGGAGCAGAAATGAGTCTGGATCATGTTTGCAAGTTCTCTCTTTATTTTATGGAAGATACTTAGCTGTGCAAGTCCTGTTTTTGGAGCTCTGAGATCAAGAGAAGCTGTGGCCCTTTGCTCCTAAGAGGGCATGGATTTCCCCATGGACTCCCCATTCCATCTGCATTTGTTTGTGCCAGACTTGTGTTAATGGCAGAAAGCAGGGTGTGAGATCTGCCCTCAAACTGCTCATGGGGAGGCAAGTTTCACAACTCCTGTGGGTCAAACCAGTGGTGCTGTTGCAAACAAATGCACCTGTGAGGGCTGTGCACCCCCAGAGCCTGTGGTCTCTGTAGCATTGCAGAATGGCTCTGGAGATCACCTGCAGAGGAAGGTTGTTTCATTCCTGGAGGTTACAGAGGGGGACAAGCCACAGGGCTGGAGCTACAGCTTGAAAAAAGCTTTGAAAAGAGATCTTCTGTATATTGGGTGGGTTCAACTTCTGGAGCTGGTTAAAGCCAACCCTGATCAAGTGGACTTGTTTGTATTTGTGGATAAATCATCAGGTGTTGTGTGAGAGTTCAGGCTCAGCCTCCTGGGCCAAGGAGGAGGGGCGTGAATTTTCCTCTTGCTGCTTTTGCAGCTGTTTGGGGGATAAATGTTATCCCAAAGTGGAGGACTGGCAGGGCAGTTTTTCCTGACTCCACAATGGACTTCTGCTTCCAGCCTCTGCAGGGAGCAGTGCACCTTGGCTGGGTGCTCATGGTGTGTAAAGGTTGGCTTTCACATGCTCCTGCCAGGGCCAGACCTGCAGAGCTGTGTCTGTACAGCTGTGCTGGTGCAAGGCCTTTCCCCCTCCTTTGGGCACCTTCCAGCTCCCTTGCTCAGTCCATGAAGTCCATGAGAAAGCAGATGACAAGAGTTCTTGGGAAGAGTGGGCCATGCCCACAGAGCACATGTTGTCCAGTTTTCTTTCTGCTTCCTGCTTTCCTGCTCTGCTATAAGCATTTAGAGGTGACTTTTCCAAAGCAGAGGGCCCTGGGGCACCTCTCTACAGCTGATGATTGGTGGGGAGTGAGGGCTTCAGTCCTTCAGGGGGTGTTGAGAAGCACTGATGGCCCCTTGGGAAAGGAGATTTGGGATTTTGCTCAGCTGGCTTTGCAGAGTTATCCTTCAGGCTCTCAGCAGTGTCCTCCAGCTGTGTGGCTGCTGGGCTGGGATTTGAGCAGTCCTGCCTTCCTCCAGCCATGAGCCTTTGTGCACACCCAGCTCCGCTGCCAGGAAGCCAGCAGGGAGTAAACAGCTTCCCTTGGCAAGGGCTCCAAAGAGAGCCAGCAGGGGGAATTACCTTCTCCTGAGGAGGAGCTTCCCTTGGGTTGAGCAAAACAGGGCTAATGACCCGAGTCTGTCAAAGGAAGGTAAAATACAGGTTGTATAAGCTCTTGGGGAGTTGCTGTGCTGGACACCATAGCTTACATTTAGGGAAATTAAACGTTTATGGTTTTTATACTCATCTCTTTAGCCTTCCCGTTTTCTGCACCTCACAGCAGAGCAGGGTCCATGGCTTCCATCTAACTTAGTGTTTGGCTTTTCCTACAGGCTGTGGAACGTTCCTGCTGGAGGATTGAGCCCAGTAAAGGAGTGGTCCCCCCCAGTTCTGAGGTGTCCGTGGCTGTCATAGCTAACCTGAATGACACAGTGAAATTCCAGGAGAAGCTGAAGGTGTTCATTGAGAACAACCCTGTGACCATCATCCCTCTCCAGGCTGTGGGCATTGGCACCACAGTTGTCTCGGACAAACCTCTTGTTCCGAAGCTCGACTTGAAGTCCTGCTTCAGGTAGGAGACTCTAGAAACTTCCACATCTCCTGTGTGTTCAGCAAGGAACAATTTTTCCATAGCCCTTCAGGCTAGATCTTCAGTACTCAAGGTCCCAGCTCTGTTTCCATGAAACCACAGGAATTCATTGAGAAATATGTCAAATATCCTGGAAAGCCACAGAAATGGAAAAGCCGGAAGACCTGGCAGGGCTGAAGCTTTGAGCCTGGGCAGCATTTTGGGCAGAGGTTTTATTGCAGAGTGCGCAGTCAGGGAATGCCATTGGGGTGAAGCTGAAGCTGAGTGATGCCAGGGAAATAACAGCTCCCGTGACATTTTCCATCTCTCTTCTCTTGCAGCTTCAGTCGCTGCTTTTACCACTTCCAGCTGACGAACAGAGGCCGCCGCACGCAGCGGCTCTACTGGAGCACGGAAGGGTTCCGCACCTTCCGCCGCAGCGCTCGGGCCCCGGCCCCCGCGGGCCCCCCGGGCAAAGGGGCTCCCCCCATGCCCAGGCCTGGCAGCCCCGTGTTCAAGCTGTGCCCAGCGCAGGTGGACCTGAGGCCGGGCCAGACTGTGGACATGGTGCTGGAAGGCTGCTCCAGCACTGTCCAGGTGAGGCCCTGCCCAGGGCTGAGCCCTCCCCATCAGATCCCCTCCACTGCAGCTTCTTCTGCAGCCCCTTGACACTGGCCTGGCACAAGGAGCAAGTGACTTCAAGAAACTGTTTCAAAGCCAGTTGCTTTCCTTGCTGGCCACCATCAGTTGCTAAGGCTCTTTTGTGTTTCCCTAGCTACCATAAACCCAACTTGCTGATCCCAAAATACAGACTGAAGGAAGTACTGCTCCTTTGGGCAAACAGGGCTTACCTGTGTCATGTGCTGAGGCAGAAAGGGAGAGCAGAGAAAAGAAGTTGCACTTAGGCTAGAAGCCCAGGCAGGAAGCAAATTAAACTACTGTCAAGTGCTTTTTCTGAGGGAAAAACCCTTTACCCAGGCAGTAAAACAAATGCCCTGGGAATGGCAGGAGGGTCTGGGAGCAGCATTGCTTTTCCTCTGAAGACAAACGTGGGCACAGGGCTGCTCTTGCTATGAGTCCTGGAGGGGGAAAACACAGTGTGCCAGCTCCAATGATCTGTGCAATGTCCATCCAGGCAGGAAACTGTTCCCAGACATCGTCAGAATTGACAGTTTGACTTTGGTCAACTTTTCTATCACTGCTTGCCCCAGTGTCTCAGCCACCCCTGGTGTCCCAGGGACAGCCAGGTTCTGCAGCACCCCTGGAGAGCAGTTCAGGGGGGGAGATTTTAGCAGAGTCTGGGAGTGTTCTCCTACCTGGACCTTTCTTTCCAGGGGAAATGAAACTCTGCAGAGAAGCTGCCAGCTAAGTCTGGTATGCATTCCCTGGCTCCAGGAGCCCTGGGCACAGATATTTAGAATACATAGGTGGCAGCACAGAAAGAAAAGAAAGCTATTGAGGAGAGCAGAGACTAATTACAGTCCCTAATAACGAGTGACAGGAATGGGGCCCATGGGTGGGTGGCAAGGCAGTGTGGGGTGTTGGGCCTGCCAGCACACACGGGGACACAAGGGAATCTTGTGTGCAGGAGGTGAAGGAGCGGCTGCTGTGCCACGCTGTGGTGGGGAAAGAGACAGCAAAGAAACAGATCCTGCAAACAGATGTCATCTGCAACTTCATCTGCCCTGCAGTGCAAATGTCCCCCAGAGCCATCGCTTTCCGTGTGGAAAAGGTAAAGTCACCAGATTGCATCCTGGCATTTAAAGGTGTAACTCTTAACTTGGCTGGAAGTAAATAGAAATATATGCACTTCTGGGGCTGAAAAGTGTGAAGTGCATTAGAAGGGGAAGGAGGTCTATGGCACTTGAGGTTGTTTTCCCTTGTCTCCTGTTTCTGTAGAAACCCAGTGATGTCCTGACACTGCAGTACCAGCCGCTGACCTTAAAAAACACCAGCTCCCTGCCATTCAGCGTGGTGCTGGACTTGGAGCAGCCCTTCCTGGTCTGCAATGTCAACCGGAAGCCCCTCCCTGCAAATTGCAAGGTGAGCCTCTGTGGGCTTGTGCAGTGGGGTTTGAGGAGGAGGGATGTGGTGCTGCACTTCTGCTGGGAGCTCCTCAAGTTGAGAAGCTCATTCTGTAGTGTCAGCAGTGGATTGGCCTGAGCTGAATCAGCAGAGCTGCTGAAGGAATCAAAATCTTATCTGAATTGGTAACATCCATGCTGGCTCTAAAACGTGAGGAGAGGGGAGCAGGAAAGCAGATTGAGGCAAGCCATGCAGTAAAGGTGTCTCCTGGAAAGCATGCCAGCTCTCCAGCAGCCACCCCCTTGGATTGGGGCTGAGCACAGCAACGGGAGCCTGAGGGATCCTGGGCTGGACTGTGGTGCCTGCAGTCAGACCCCTGCTGTAGAGAGATGAACCATGAACTGAGGAGCCCATGCTGGGCTCGCTTGGAGCATTTACTGTTTGCTGCTGTCAGGCCTTGGGACATCATCCCACAGGTGATTAATTACTGCTCATCTCCTTGCAGCCTTTGCCAGTGGGTGTAGGGAAGGAACTTCATCTCTGCATCTGCTTTAACCCAGCTTATAAGAACAGTCTGATCAGCTGGGTGGTAAAGAAGGTTCTCAGGGTGAGCTTCATGGAGCATCCTCATGTGGAGAAGATCCCTCTTCGGGGGGAAGTCTGCTTCCCAAATCTCCACCTCCCCACCAAGGCCGTGGACTTTGGCTGCATCATAAATGACACTGAACAAGAGTTGAAGATGGAGATGACCAACTGCAGCCCACTCCCTGTCAACTACCACTGGTCATTCCTGACAGACAGCCAGGTGAACACCATCAGGTATGAGCATCATCATCCCCATGCTGCTGCGAGCATGGAGCTGCTCCAGCCTGGCTCTGAGTGGCTGTCACTGAGCCCAGCACACCAGCACCCAGCCAGGGGCTGCAGTGCAGTGAGGAGCTGCTCTTGCAGGCACCTCTCTCCCCCACTACAGGTCCACCATCACAGTTATGTTATTTTCCAGGTTCATCCCTTCACCACCTAAATTCAAGCCACGGTCATTAAACAAGAGGAGAGTGTTTCTACGGAGATACTCCAGGACTGAAAGTGTGGAGGAGCCAATTGAAACCCCAGAAACAACGCAGGATTCTGCCCAGGAAGATTCTGCCCAGGAAGATTCTGCCCTGGAGGATTCTGTCCTGGAGGATTCTGCCCTGGAGAATTCTGACGAGCAGGATTCTGCTCAGGAAGATCATGCCCAGGAGGATGCTGCCCTGGAGGATGCTGCCCTGGAGGATTCTGCTCAGGAGGACTCTGACCAGGAGGATTCTGCTCAGGAGGACTCTGACCAGGAGCCAGCAGATGCACAGCATTCCCTGGAATCAGAGGTGGATTTTCTTGTGCACCTACCACTTGCTTTGCCTCCTCAACTTGCCACCAAAAAGTCATACTCATGCCAACCTCCCTTTTTGCTGCCCTTCCGTCCTGTGCCCTGAAAGTGGCAGTTGGGCATGGGGTGTCTGGGGAGGCAGAAATAGGAAAGTTTTGCTCAGAGAAGCTCACTCAGATCCTACACACCTATGCTGAGTTTGGGACTTTTTGGCATATTTTCTTTACAATGTAAAATGAGGTCTTTATCTGCATCATGATGAGAAGGCCTCCAGCTTCCCATGTCAGTCCATGAAGAGTCCTGATCTCCAAGTAGCCCCTTCCCAACCCAGCTAGAGCACTCACATCTCTGCCTTCTCCCAAAAACTAGTATTGCAGTGACAGCTCCAGAGCAAGACTTTGCAAAGTCACTTATTATGGAGCAATAAAAAGTCACTTATTATTATGCAGTTAAAAAAAAAAAAAAAAAAAGATGTAAGGAAGCAGAGAGCTTCTCAAAAGCCCAGTGTTGGCATTAAGTTTATGGAGAAGGGTTGTACCTGCTCACACACAAATATCAGTTGTTTCTACACTGCACAGTTTTTCTGAATCAGGAGAAACAAAGCCCTATATGAACAGTGTGGCTGAATGTTTTCAAATAGAAGCACAAAACCATCTTTATTTCCTGATTGTTGCTATGTATGCACAAGTAAACCAGGGAAATTCAGGTGGCCATCCTGGAATCCTGGAATGGCTTGGCTTGGAAGGGGCTTTCAGAGATTATGTAGTTCCAACCCTCCCTGCCTGTGTGCTGGGGGCACCCAGTTCCCTCAGGCAGGTTTGATGTAGGAGGTGCAGATGGAGCCCAGGTCTGATCTGTGGCTGGGCTTGGACCCACCCTCGACTGATGGCCTGGACATTGTCACCCTTGGTTTGTGCCCAGGCCCCTTTCCAGCTGCTCCTGGTGTGGGAGGTGCTGGAGCCTGCAGCAGCAGCGTGATCTTGCTCAGAGCAGCCAGCTCACTGCAGCCCGTGGTGCTTTTTCCAGGGGCTGTCATCCACTCCTGGGGCGTCTCAGAGGCCGCTGAGGGTGAGGGGACTGAGCTGGTTCTCAGAGATGGAGCACCCCAAGCTGGGAATGCAGGAGGTAAGTGGGAATTTGTCTCACGTCCATGTTTCCAGTGTGGGAGGTGGTTCTGTAGCCCCCGTGCCACTGGTGGCCCTCAGCACTGCTCACAGAGGGGCCTCACATCCCTCCCAGTCCATCACAAAGCTCTGCTGAAGCCAGTGCTCACTGGAGAGGCCATGTGGGATGTTTTGTAGGGCTGCCCCAGGATGCTCCCTGTGCAGCCCCTGTGGAGGGCATTGCTCCCATTTACCTCATCAGGTGGTTTTCAGCACATTTTTGTAGGAACTTTGGCTGTAGCAGCTTGAGAGAACAGCACGTAAGTCAGAGAGAGGGAGAAAGGCCTCAGAAGTCAGATGAGCCTTCCCCCAGCTCCAAGGGCTCCCACCTCCAAGTCTCCTGGTTTTCTGAAGACAGTGAGAAGTGTTTCCAAAGACAAGTTCTGCAGTAGAGAGAATTTCTTGCTGCCAGGAGACATTCCAGTTGACTCTAATGTAGTCTATTCTCATGGATAAGTGATTATGGGAGAAGATTTTCCCCATGGTCCCTCCACTGGTCAGTGGCACGGACACAGGATGAGATCAGGGTGATTCTGGCTGTGTTTGGGGAATAGGCCCCTCCAGCTGTGACTCTGCTTTATTTCAGGACACAGCTGCTCTTCTGCATCCGTTTCCACTCTCACCATCTCCATCTCTCCTCCCCTCCCTGCAGGTTTTTGACGTGCGGCCGCTGTGGGGTGAGCTGCAGCCGGGAGAGAGCGAGCAGGTCACCTTCACCTTCTTTGGGCACGCCAACGTGGTGGCGCGTGTGCGGGCGCTGTGCCACGTGCAGGGAGGCCCCAGCTACGAGGTGGTGCTGACCGGGGAGGCCTCGTGCCCCAGCTACCAGCTGGACCTGCAGGAGATCGACTGGGGGCTGCAGGTACCACAGGCTGCTCCTGCCACAGCTCCTTGGCTGCCATCGTGGCCACCCCCGTCCCAGGCTCTCTCCCCCTCTCGGCCCCTCTGCTGGCTCTGGGGCTTGGAACACAACCTGTGAGAGACAGTCCAGCATGCCAGCTGGTTTGGAATGGCCATCCCCACCCCTCCCTCCCCTCCCCTGGCTGAGGGACAGGACACTGTCCTCTCCAAGGCACCTGACCCTGCCGCCTGGGGAGCACAAGGCTCCCAGGGAAGATGTCCACAGGGACCTGTCCCTGGGATATCCCTCCACTGATCTGCTCCTAAAGCTTGAGCTCCAAGGAGATGCTCTTGTCAAATGCTCTGGCTTGATCCACAAAATCAACAAAGGGAGGAACTTGGGCTTTCAGTCACTTCAGTACCTGAAAACAATGTCCCACAATAATCACCACTTTACTTCTTTACACTTTAATGTCCACAGATACTTCCAGCTGCTGGCACTGCCTGTGTTGTCCTGTGTGTCTCTCTTGTCACCTGTCTGTTTCTTGCCAATATTTGCATGCAGGTGCCTTTTCTCCTGGAATGCCTCTCAGAAATGCACTGACTTTTAGATACAATTCAATGGGGACAAAGTTGTCAAAGCAAAACAAAACTGTTCATTAGTAACAATTCAGCCGAGCTGGCTGTGTGTCTCCCTGCCCCTGGAGACGAGCAAACACATCTCCAACAAAAGGGCAATCTTTGTATCCCCTTTGGGACAGTCCCTGGCCCCTTTCCCCTTGGAGGGGCACTCAGGAACTTCCATTCTCTCTGACCACCAACTTTTCTGTCCCTTCCCCTCTCATCCTCTTTCCTTTTGGTCAGGTCAGGTTGTCAACCCCGTCCCTCTGCCAGCTCACAGCAACACCCAACAAACCAACCTGAACAAATCCAAACCACAAACAGCAACATGCAGAACAAACAACTTCCATTCTTTAACTCCATAAGCTTTTGGCTTCATCTCACACATCTCAGTGCCACCTCCTCTGTTTCTCCTGGCTGTTGGTGGCCCCTCAGAGTGCAGAGGACCTGGTCCCCTGGTTCATTTCTTTCTGGCCTTTCCAAGGTTTTACCACCTCTCTGTAGCTGTGTGGTTGCACTGTGGCTGTGTGCTTTCAGTGCCATGAAAGAGGCAGGAGGTTGCCAGCATCAGGCCTGTGTCTGTAACTTCTCCCTGCTCTGTCCTCTCTGCAGAGGTTTAACAAAGTCCTCAAAGCAGAGGTGACCCTGCGCAACACCGGGGTCATGGAATTCACCTTCGTGGTGCCAAACTGCAGCACTGGCACTGCAGCAAAGCCTCTGCCTGGAGTGCCCGTGGTCGTGCCCACCACAGTGAGTAGCACAAGTCATTGCCTCTGGCCCTCTGTCAGGCAGCCCAGGAGAGAATTAAACGAAAAAAAGGGGGGCAAAAGAGGGAAAAAAGGGGGGGAAAGAGGGAAAAAAGTGGGGGGAAACCCCCCAGCTGTGCTGGGGCTGCAGCCCTGCGAGAGCTCGGGAGCACACACTGCACCCCAGGGTTTTGAGCACAAGGAAGGTAGAAAGTGATGTGGTCTGATGGTTTCTTCTGCATGAGAACCTGTCCCCTCAGCCTGTCTGTCCCCTGAGCCATCCCACAGCAAAGCCCTGATGCAGTCCCTTCCTCCTCTCCTGTCCCTGCAGGGTTCCCTTGCACCTGGCCAGAAGCTAGTGCTGAAGGTCTATTATCTGCCAGGACAGCTGGGAGCCTTCCACAAGACTTTCCAGGTCAAAGTGGCTCATCTGGAACCGGCAGAAATCACCCTGAAGGGAAAGGGGACCTTCCCTGGGGTTACCAAGTACCGGCCCAGGAAGCTGAAAGGTGAGCACTGTGTTGGCTCCCAGGAAGATCCCCTGGTTTCCCCTGCCATCACACATCAGGCAGCTCACACCCATCTCCACAAGCCTGGAAGTTGCAGGGCTGCCAGACCAACACTTTGGCCTCTCTGGCTGCTTCCTGAGTTTTGAGCAGTTGAGTCCAGTTAGGCTTTTTCCCAGGATCCTTTTCCCAGGATCTTGCCAGCACATTGTTGTAGTCCTGGAAAGATGATGGCCAGGCAGAAAAGCTTGGGAAAGCTGTGAGAGAGGCTGGCAGGGCTTTTGGCAGGGTTGGATGTGCGTGGCATTGCAGGGGATGAGATGATCCCCTGTGAGTGAGAATGAACATGGGGATTCAGAGAGGAGCAGCAGCATCCATTGTTTCTGGGACAGGCCACTGTTGGGGAAGTGGGACTTCTCAGCCTCAATGGGATTGGCAATGTGCCTTGTCTTCTATTTATGGATAATTCTTTTCTTCAGAAGAGGAGATACTGCAAGAGGAAGGAAAAAACCCAGAGGAGGAAGAAAAGGAAAAGGATGAATCATCTGTGACCATCTGTGATGATGGAGTCACTGATGGGTCACTGATGGGTCACTGATTGTCACACCTGAACAACAGGCTAGTGTCCAACATCTCCCCAGGCCCCTTCAGCTGAGGGGCTCCCCCAGCAGCACACTGGGTCTGGTGGAACAGGTGGGAGGGTTATTCCCACTTGGGAAATTGGAGGAGTGGCAGCTGTGCTCCCTCCCAAAGCTGCCTTTGCTTGTGGCCAGCCCATCCTCCATACTTGGAGCTCTCAGATAGGTACTGCCACAATCAGATTGCCAGATTTCTGGGCCACTTGCTGCATTTGGAGAGCTTGTGCTGTGTTCTCTTTTGTGACTGAGAGAAATATTTGTATTCAAGTGTTTATACCTAGAAAGTGAGCAGAATATTCAGAGTCAGTCAAGGGCCAAGAACCAACAAACTCTTCTTCATTAGCTGTGTAAATGGCAAGAAGGGCAACTGAACTGGTGAACTTTGTGATCTCCAAATGGCCTTATTCATGATAGCCCTCATTTTTTATTGGTGTATGATTCTACAAAACATTTCTCTCCTGTTCTGGAATACAGAGGTTAAGGGGAAAAAATTGCCTTTTTTTTTTTAAAAGGCAATTTCTGCACCTGTATGATGGGAATGATGTGGTTTCTTCTCCAGTGATACTGCCAACCTTGAGATTTCAGCTGAGGATAAAGAAACGGAATCATCCAAATATTCTTCAGAAGACAAACCTTGAGAAGACCAAGGGAAACTGGGAAGCTCTTTGAAGAACCTACAGAGCCATAAGAACCTCGAGGATTGGCATTGGCACATCTTGTTTACCAATAAAGCAGAGAAAGGAATCTCCTATGGGAAGAAATCTGTGAAGGCTGAGCCCTGCCCAGGCATGGTGCAAACTCCATGAGATCCTGCACTGTCTTCCTCTTCTCCCAGTGAAGCTTTTCGGGACAGAGAACTGGATCCTTTCCCCCTCTGGGAAGCACCTGGAGCTTTTATAGCCACCCTTAACCACTACTTGAAGTCCCACGTGTCCCTTGCCCCTGGAATTGGAGAGCTAATGCTCTAAACCCCTGTCATGAAGGCAGTGACACCCTTAGCATGGTCATGGATGACAGTCTGAGAGCAGCCACGTTACCTTGGGGTACTTGGGCCCAGATAACCCTGGGGATTGTGGCAGGCTCAGAGAGAACACTCTTGGTCAGGTGTGAGATGTATGGCACTGATCATGTGGGTCATTAGGACTGAACTTATTGCCAATACAGTATCTACATATTGTCAGTGCAGTATGAAATATAAGCAGGTCTAATATGACATGAGCAGCTTTGGCTAGAAACCTGCAGGTTTACAGACTGGAACTGCAGAACTCACAGGGACAAAGCAACACAGCACCCGTGGAGCTGCTTCAGGATTTTATCTCTGGACATGGCTGGGTCTCAGCTGGATCTGCAGCCAGAGGCACCAGGAAGCTGCTGGGGCATGCAAGGAGCTCAGGTGGCACAGGGGAGGGTGGCAGGAGCCTTTCAGCCCTTGCTCCTTGCCACATGCAAGGGAACCCTGCAGGGCTCGGCCTGATGCTCTTCCTCTGCCTTCTGGATGCTTTCCCATCCATCATGGCATTTCAGACTCCAGAAGAGCAGCCTCTGTGAGGTGCACTCCCAAAGGCAAAGGTATTCTAAAGTGAAAATCACTGCTCTAACTTGTGCCACTTTGCTGCTGAGTTGAACAAGAGGAGCACCCCCAGCAGCACCCCTTTTTGCAGCTCTCTGGCTCCCAACTAACTGCACACGTGCCAGCTGTGCCAAGCAATGGGGATTCTAGCTGTGATCACACACTGGGCAGATTGTGCTATCATGGTAACTGATTTTGAGAGGAATGGCAGATTTGTCTTTACAAACTACCTGTGGGTCTGCTGGTAGATAAAACCAGCACTGGGAGATAAAAGAAACAATGGGAAGGATTCCACTGATTGATGAATGGGAAAAGATATTTGCTTTTACAAATAAACTTTAGGTTTGCTGATAAATGAAATTAGACATTGAAAATGAAAGAAACAATAGGGAAGAAAAACCCCTAAATTCCATAAGAATTAAAAATGAAAAGGGAGGGTTATACCTTAGAGGGAAATCTTTGGTATCAGGTGTTTTGGGAAGTCTGTACCTCTCATATACCTCAGTCAAGGGGGAAAGAGAGAAGGGAAATGTGGCTGGAAATTGGGATGAAAAGGGAGGCTGAGTCCTCCAAAAATTGGAGAGATCCCAGGGGAATGCCCCATGGCCTCTCCCTTTATTCAAATAAAGCCAAATAAAGCCTCTGTCTCTTTTTTGGACATAAACCTCTGGTGTTTGTGGATTAATTTTCCTAACATTTTGATTCACTGTGTTGCAATCAAGTAGAAAAATTATTAAAGAAAGGCCTCATAAAATCAGTCCTGCTCTGTTAGATCCATGGCTGGCCTATCATTTCTTCTAAGTGCAGCTAGCACTTAGCAAGTTCCCATGTGAAAACAATCCTGGTATGAATGGTTTGTTAAGACAACAATCTATTTCTGAGTGAAAAACAACCACACCTGCATAAACACTAGATCCATCCCATGAGAATCAGGGAAGAAAATACACAAACAATTTAAGAATAAAGAGATTTGATAGACAAGTAAAATACCTTTTTCTAATCAATAGAGTAATTGGCAAAAAAGCTACTGACCAATTGGAGACACACAGGAGGTCTGTAAAACTTCTAAATGAAGTCTTGGCTACACTGAGTTACAGGGAGTGGGAACAAAGCTCTCCAGAAACTTGTAGCTAGAAAGATTTAATGATATTCCTCACTTTGAGGCTCTCCCAGAGCTTAACTGCCAACACAAAAGCTTTTCCAAGATCCTTTTAAGCGAATAAATGAGATCCATGAGAATTGGGATAGACCACAAGGGTCTGGGACAGCCTCAGTGCAGAGGCCAACGGGTTGGATGTGTTACAGAAACCCATAAGATGCACACCTAGAGAGCCCTTTCCATTCCAACAGCAGCTGGGCATGGAATTCAGCACATGGAATTCAGTCCGTGGAATCCAGTTCATGAAATTCCTAAGGCCTTATCAGTTTCACACAGTCACTGAAGTCTCTGCTATCACAGAAACCCAAAATCATTGGAGTTGGGAAATCCCTGCCAGCCCATGGAGTCCCAGCTGTGCCCAATGCCCACCTTGTCCCCAGCCCAGAGCCCTGAGTGCCACCTCCAGCCCTTCCCGGGACACCTGCAGGGATGGGCACTGCAAAGCTCCCTGGGCAGCCCCTGCCAAGGCCTGAGCAGCCTTTCCATGGGCAAATTCCTGCTGCTGCCCACCCTGGGCCCAGCCTGAGGCCGTTCCCTCTGCTCCTGTCCCTGTTCCTGGGAGCACAGCCCGGCCCCCCGGCTGTCCCCTCCTGGCAGGGAGTTGTGCAGAGCCACAAGGGCCCCCTGAGCCTCCTTTGCTCCAGGCTCAGCCCCTTCCCAGCTCCCTCAGCCCCTGCTGGGGCTCCAGCCGGGATAGCATCCTAGTGCTATACAAAGAGCAGGGTATAGACCTGCCAAAGGTGCCTTTATCACCACATTTTAAACTTCCATAAATACAGAAGGACTCTGCAGGAGGCACTAAAGCCAAGTCAGCAGCCAAAGTGCCAATGCCCTGCGCCCAGCAGCGCGGCCCGGCCCGGCCCCAGGCTCGGTGCCGCGGTTGCCCGGTAACCGCGCCCGGGCCCTCAGCGTCTGTGACGGCGCCGCGGCCTCAGCGCCCGCAGCCGCCCCGATGCTCATTCGCACCCGGCGCGCTCACCGGCGGCACTCGGCCACTGCCAGCGGAGTTGTTCGCACAACAGTGCTGTCTGTGAGCGAGAACTCGCAAAACACTGCTCTGCGAGGGACGCCTAAACTCGCAGAACATTGGTTTCTGCCAGAGAGTCCTGAATTTCGTTTGAAGGTAAAGATTGACTCAAGTTGTACTTTCTGGTTTTGTCACATCTGTGCTCTGAAAGAGAATGCCAAAGGGAAATACAGGATGGGATAATGCCAGTCTTCAGTTCGGTGGCATGGACAGCTGAGGGGATGAACAATACATGGTCTGCAGATGGTGTTTTTTTCTCACTGAAGAAACGCAACATTTCCTAAATATACTTGTCTATACATTTTTTTCCTATAGTATTTATTTAAACTACTTATAGGTGAATGAGTTCTGTTCAAGTTTCAGTGGGTTGTTATGATCTGGTTATTAAAATTATTAAGGAGATGCCCCTGGATTAAGGTGCAAACCGAGACCATGTGTCAAAGTCAATAGTTTGGATTTTATGGAACAGTAAATGTGAGGAAGAGAGAGGGAGAAAGAAATAGAAAAAGAAGAGGGGGAGGGAAGGGGCTGGGAAGGAGGGAATAGAGGGATAGAGACAGATTTAGTAGAAAATATCACCATTCCATGGATCCCATCCCATCACATTCAGTCCTCTTCTGGTCTTCTCTGTGGTGAGGTCTCGCAAAATGTGAGACTCCAATGGATTAATGCAGATTTGGGCAAGGTGGGACTGCCCAGGTACCTCCCTGGGGTGGGGCAAGTTTGGCTCTGTCTCTTACTACTCTCAAATAATATAAAATCTTTAGCACCAGTATGTCCTTTGAGTCTGCCATGAATTGGGTTGTGGATTTTCAGCTCTGTTGTGTTTCTCTGCATGCCATGCAGTCATCTGGTGCAAGGCCTCAGGAATGGCTCTGGGGGCACTTTGGAGGTCTTTGCTGGGTTATGACACCCCCTCAGCTGCCCCTCATGGGAATGTCCCCTGGATGTGGCCTTCTGGGGCTGGGGGGTTTTAGAGCTGAGCCAGTTTGTCTGAGGGAGGATGGGTGTCCTCTGCCCCTTACCAGAGGCTGTGCCTCACCCCCAAAATTTCCTCCTTCCCCCTCTGTTGATGGGAGGTTTGTGTGCCAACCTGGCCTCAGCAGACGAGTCTGTGGCTATGACTTCCCCAGCCTGAAGGCAGAGAGAGCTGATTTTCAGGACAGCTGCTGGATTTGACTTTAGTGGGGATATATTTTTCTCCCTCAGCCTTGTTCACTTCTCCCCAGACCTGAGCTAACAGGACAATAGTGTCACCTTTATCTTGTCTCAGGTTCCCTTAGGCAGCTTAACTCCCAGTGCCAAGTTCCAGTCAGGAGGCATTTTCAGGGAATGGTGGGCTTGAGGGTCTCAGCTTCTTTATATAGTTTTGTCACAATGGGCAAAAAGTCCTTTATAGCAATACTTAAGCCATTAACCATAACATTCCAGTCTCTCACAAGTCCTGTGAGGAGCAGCTGAGAGAGCAGGGGGTGTTTAGCCAAAAAAGAGGAGGTCTACTCATGCTGGTTTTAAGTAATATTTGAGCTACAGCTTTGTCTGTTCAAACTATTATTAATAGTCAGCATTTTAGCTCCAGGTTTCAGTGCAATTCATCTTTGAATGGAATAAGGTACCCATATAGTTGCAATAAAGTCCAACTAGAGGCTTAACAACACTAGCTGCTTATGCCTAATGAGCACTTAGCTGCTTTCAAATCATATAAAACCTTTAGCACCAGTATATCCCTTGAGTCTGCCATGAATTGGGTTCTGGATTTTCAGAGTTCCATTGTTGTTCCTTCCAGTTCTGTTGAGGCGCTGTCACTCCTCTGTGACATCACCTCTTCTCAATGGCTTCTGGAGTGCCAAAGACACCAACACCTCGTATTTTGCTCAGGGAAAGACTGAAGGCTGATTCTGTGAGTAGCCCCTGGGGCTGTGTTAAGGCTGGAAACTGCCCTGCTCTCCCTGCTCTCCCTGCCCCTGCTGTCCAGCAGTGCTCTGAAGCTGCAGAGCCCCTCCCCAGCCCTTTGTGCCGTGCTCCTGTTGCTGGGGCTGTCCTGGTGCAGTAGGGAACACTGTGGGATGTGTCAGGGACAGCCCAGCGCCCTGCCTGGCTGTGCCAGCAGAGCCAAGGGAAACCAATGTACAGCTGAAGCCCTCAGCATGGGCTTCTTTCCTTCCCCTTTGCCACAGCCATTCCTTCTGTCAGGCTGGGCACTCACCTGTGCTGCTCTGACCATCCTGCCCTTGGGCACCCGGGCACGTGAGGGGGAAGGCTCAAACTCTGCCCAAAGCCTTGAGAGCCACGGCTGGTCCCAGCTGGAAGAGCTCCCAAGGCAGCTGTTCCCTCCCAGCTCCTGGGTGGGCACAGATGCAGCCCTGCAGGCAGCACTGGATGGAGCCAGGGCCACAAAGGGCCCTTGCTGTCTGCAGCTCACTTGGCTGAAGATGCCCCACTGCTGAGGCTCTGCCAAGGAGATCCCTCTGTTTTCTTCTGTCCAGGGCTCTGTCAGCCCACACAGAGAAAACCAATGCTAATTGACAGAGAGAGCTAAAACTTGGACACATTCCTGTGCACCTCACTCTTGGTACAGCTTTTCCTGCTTGCTTCCCTTGGACTCAGCCAGCAGTGCTATCTGCTGGCTGTGAGTTTTGAGTGTTGTGCAGGGATGGAGTTTGGGCAGTTCTGAGAGCTCCTCCCCACTCTCTGAAAGGTCACTGCCTCAATCCAATGAAAAAGGAAACAAATGCCCAAAGAGCAGAAATCCCCAACCATGTCCCATCAAATCACAGAGAGACTCATGGGACACAGCCATGTGGCTGGAGTATGTGTATTGCACTCTGTGTTAGTCATTTATTGGTGCTGAGTATTTCAGCAGCAAACTTCCAGGGCTTCCAGAACTGTGCTAGTGGCTGTGATCACAAATCATTCATCAGTAGTAAGTGAACAAGAAAAGCCTCCATGAGCAAGGGCATTTCTGAGACTCTTGCTGGTTTTTTGCCTTCCAGCTGACTCCCTCTGCCTTCCAGAAGGAGATGTCTCTCAACACCAAGCAGAGGCTGGCCAGAGCTAAGAAGCTGAGTCTGCCTCCCATTGTCCAGCCTCAAGACAAGCCTGGGACCTCCCATCACAAGGTAGCCTTTCCCTGCCCTTGCTGTTTGATGCGATAATGGAGGAGGATGCCAAAAGAGCAGCTTGGCTTGAGCCTGCTCAGCCTGGTCCAGGAGCTTTTGGTCAGCCCAGGGCAGAGGTGGAGGAGCCACTGTTTGCCCAGCGTGGGCTGGGCTGATGTGCTCACCCAGAGTCTGCACTTCACTGGGGATCAGAGCAGAATCTTCCTCCCAGCAGCTGAACCTGTCTCTGCTCTCTCTGGCCTCTCCCTGCAGTTCTCAGCAGCTGCCCCAGAGCAGCGCTCGTTTCAGCCTTGCCCACCAGAGGTGGTGTTTCAGAACTACAGCCCCGGTGAGGTCTGTGAAGTGCCGCTGGTTCTGAGGAACAGGGACAAGGTGAGTGCTGGGACTGGAGGTTCAACGCTGTGCTGGAAGAGGAGAGCAGAGAAGGGTGGTTAAGGATGGCACCAGGGCATGTCCACCTGTGCCATCCCAAGTGGCAAAACCATCATTCCATGTCTCTCCTGCAGGTTCCTCACTTGTTGAAGGTCACCTTGAAGAGCTCACCTTATTTCCAGCTGGTGGGCCCCAATGACGTGTGCCGCAAGGTGCCACCGGGCCTCTACACCACTGTCCGCATCCTCTTCACCCCTGGGCAGAGAAAGGTGAGTCTGGAGGGCCCAAGAGGTTGCTGTTTGCAGTGGAAAGTGGACCTGCAAGGCTGGACTCAGGGCATCTGGCCTGGCTTTTGAGGACCTGTTTGGTTTCAGAGGATCTAGAACTGGGAGATACTCTTTGCCCATGCTAAAGATGGAGATAAAGGCTCTGTGCTGAGACAGTTTCTTTTGCCACAGGATTATTTCCACCAGCTCCTCTGCACCACTGAAAATGAAGAGTTCATTGTGCCAATTTGGGCCATCGGTGGCCGAGCCATCCTGGACTTCCCTGACCAGCTGGACTTCTCCACCTGTCCGGTCAAGTACACGACCCAGAAGACCCTGCTGGTTCACAATGTTGGAAACCGGCCTGCTTGTTACGAGCTGAGCACCCAGAGGTGAGGCAGCTCATCTGTCCTTGTACAAAGGATATCTGTCACCTTTGGGTGATGGCAGAGTTGGGAAAGAGAAGCAAAAGGAACCAGAGCATCAGAGCTGCTGCCCCGCAGCCCTGGCTGGAAGTGAGCAGGACGTGTGGCGTTTGCCGTTGCTTCTCATGGTTTAAGCAGGATGCAGCCTTTGAGCTTTCTCTGTCTCAGATTTCCTGGAGGGTGCTGGAACATGTTGGTAGCTGGCTTGCACCCTCCTGAGCACAAGCAGCTTCTGAAATGCTTACTCACCACTGCCAGCCAAATAAACCCATTCTCTGGGAGGCCACAGGCACGTGGCTTTCCAGTGGTCCCCGCATCAAATGCCCAACATGAGAAGACAATCACTGTTTCTCCTGTTGGCTGAACTGGAGAGGGTAATGCATTTTTGACACCGTATCTGCAAGGAAACCAGTTCAGTTGGCTGGTGGTGTGTTGAGGGTTATGAGATCCCAGAGGTCTTGGTGTAGGAGCTGAGGTCAGGAATGCAGCACAGACCTGCTGTCTAACCTCAGGCAGCTGAGTGGCCTTGATGTTTTTTTCTCTGGCAAAACAGAGGTCAAAAGGCAAATTGACTTTTCTGCTGTGAAACGTGAGGGTCCAAGAGGAGCTTCCACCAAAGCCTGCCAGGGCTATTGGCAGCTCCAATCCAGGCTCCTCAGATGCTGCTCAAACAGGCTGCTGCTTTGGACTGTGCAAACATGTAGGCAGGAACTTGTAAATCCATGCACGGTTTTTCTCTGGGATTTCCAGATCTTGTTTTGTCACCACCAAAACAAATCCCCAATAAAGTCTGGTATCCTTTTACAATGTGCTTGCCAGCAGTTCTGTTGAGTGCTACAGAGCATGTTGGATCCTGCTTGATAGGGATTTAAAGAGTTTCTGAACTTTAGGAATTAAATCTTGAAGTAGATGAAATAGAGCCTAGATGTAGTGACAGAGGCAAAGATGGAGCTTGTGAGCTGCTGACTCTGGACAGAATTTTTCAGCACAGAGATGGAGCTGCTGTAACCTAACAGACTGAATTTATTAGAATAGCTAATGCTGCTTGACGTCAGAATTAACTGACCATCACTTAAAAGTAATAGATGTTAAGATTAGATGATATTTGAGTTTCTTCCTGCAATAAGTGTTAGTGGACACATGAGCAATTCAATTAGCCCTATTTTTTTTGTCTCCCTTGGTGTGGGAGACAACTTTTAATGAGATCAATTCTCCCAAAATCAAATCATTTAATAATGGCAGTTAAGACACCAGTGGACAAAAGAATGTTTGGCTGTAGCAGATAACTGTACCATGGGACTTGAAACAGATTGCAGCCTCCTTGCACACAGCATCTACCAAAAGTGCAGGTGAATGGTGCTTTGAGAGACTTGGTCACAAAATTGCCAGCTTTGCTCACTGGTCAGCTCTGTTTGTGAATTATGTTAGGAGTACTTTGTCCTTGGTATCCATGGCCATGACTTTTGCCCAGCTCTGTCAGTAAGGGGAGCTGATATCTGATGAGAGTAAGCAAGATGCAAATGACCCTTGAGCCTCATTGCAGAGAGCTGGATACAGAGTATGGGGGAGATGAGGTCATTTCATCCCACAGGATCTTGTGAGGGCTGGATCTCCTCACACTAGAGTCAGTGGCTGTTTCTGACCCTGTCTGTTCTGTCTTCTGCTGACTGTGGTTGGTTTGCTCTTTGCTTGCACAAGTGAGCAGAACTGGACTGCAAGAGGGTTAACATCCCCAAATCTCCACCAAGAGTCCTACTGTCTCTGTGTTGCAGCCCTTTCTCTGTCACTCCGGCCATGGGAACTCTGGATGTTGGTGACGCCGTGGAGGTGGCAGTGGAATTTCGGCCACTGAAGACTGGTGACCATTGCAGGTCCCTTGTTGTGCACTACGACACAGGTGAGTGCTGGGCAGTGCTCAGGGCACTCTGTGCATCCCTCAGAGCAGAGCCTGCTCTAAGCAGAAAGGCTGGTGTGGCCGTGGGTTTCAAGAGGGAGATGATGATACTTTTCATGGGGTTCATGTTCTAGCCATCTAGTTTGTAGTCATGCAGTTTGTCATCTTGATCCTCGTAGAGCTCCTTGTAAATGCCATTTCTAGAGAGCATGTCTGGTATTTGTTGTTTGCATCTCGCCTGGGAAATGCTCACCTGCAACAGGAATGGTGAGCTTGAAGTCTGAGCCCAGATGAATCCCAGGAGCTGGCTGGGAATAATGAAGCTTTGAAAGCTCTGGAAATGAGGGAGCTTGGTAGGGGTCTGTTCTAGAGGGTGAAATGCTGGCAGGTTGTCAGGACGGCGTCATGCTGTGCACATGCAGCTCTCAGCTTGTGATCCATGGACTGATCCATGGAACTGCTCGTTCAGCTAAAAGCTGTGACACTTTCTTCTGCTGCCTGTGGTGTGCTCTGTTCCTTGTGCTTCCATCAGCCAGTGAGGTGAGCAAAGACTCCCCTGTGCTTTGTTCCAGGTGAAGACACCCACACAAGCCTTCATGCCAGAGCTGTGGATGCTCACATCAGGCTGGACAGGAATACTGTGACCCTGGAGAAGACGTACATCACCATGTCAAACAGCGCAACTGTGCTCATCCACAACCGCAGCGACATCACAGCCCGCTTCCAGTGGAAGGCTGTGGATACTGAGGAACAGGAGGAACAGCTGAGGCAGAGGTGGGTTTGAAAGATCCATTTCAGAGACATTCCTTGCCCAAGGGTAAAACTAACAAATGGCTTCAAGAGGTACTGGTGCTTTTGAATGGCTTTGGGTAAGTAAACCAGCCCATCTCTCCTGCCTCCCCCAAGCAGTTGTGTGCCAGGAAAAGCTGCCTGAGGTGGCTGATGGATTCTCCCTCAGCTGTGGCAGAGGCTTTGAGCCAGAAGGCTCTGTTGAGGGCTGCTGCCTTTGGAAAGCTCTCCTGAGCTTGCAAGTGGGGAGTGAACAAGTGACCCTCTGATCCATTTGGGACCCCATGGCTCAGGGTCAGCCCTTTGCTGTGGAGCTGCTCCTGCACTTCCACTTCTCTCTGCAAACACGTGGCTTATTAAACAACCTGCTGGGTTTGTCTTTCCTATGCCTGCAGGCAGTATCACAGGATATACCAGCAGCAAAGGCACAAGTTGTATAGTTTTCTGAAGGAGCGTGAAGTGGACATCACTTGCCGAGAACGCCTTGCTCTTCTCAACCACACCTTCCAGAGTGAGGTAGCAAAGATCAGAGGAGATCCCATGCTGTTAGACGATGACATTTTCTCCCTTGTGCCTAAGGTAAATGATGGCTGAGAACCTCCCTTCCTGCTTCTCTCCTTCCTCTTCCTCCTCATCCCTGACTAAGGTCACTTGACTGATCCCTGCCTCAGCTGGCTTTGTGTGCCAGGAGAGAAGTCATCGGGATTCTGGTGAGGTCAGAGAGCTGGTTGCAAAAAGCATTTCTGCCCTGTGGGCTCCTGGCAGGCAGCAGGAGCCTGACTAAAGCTTCCAAACTCTGTTCTCAGTGTTATTGATGAGTGTTACTCACTCCTTGCTTGTCACTGATGCTCTAGATAACAGCTTACAGGACTGTGGTTGAAAACAAGAATTGTGGTGTCTGAAGATAAAGGTTTTGCTGTGTCCTTCTGCTTTAGGAGGGTGAGATCATGCCGAAGTGCTCGGCTGAAATCAGCGTGTTCTTCACGCCCCAGGCAGCCCAGGTCTATGAGCGAACAGTTTACTGTGACATCTCAGGTACGGCTCCTTCCCCTGCCCCTCTCTGCAGTGAAGGCAGCTGCAAACACTCCCCCAGGTCACTGGGCTCCTGTGCCATGGCTGGGGAGGGTCTGTGCTCAGCAGGGCCCTGCTGGCACATGCCCACTGTCCCTGCAGCTTCCAGGGCATCTCCTCTATTTTGATTTTTTCCCTCTCAGCTGTTCTGAATGCTGCCTGTATTTAGTCGGCTCCTCCTCCCTTGGGGAAAACACTCTGAGGTGCACCCAGAAGGAGGAAGAACAAAATTTCTGGCATTTCCTAAAGTTCCACACTCAGCACAGGGGTAGAAGAAAGGATGGTGTCTGTGGATGTACTGCATCTCCTGAGGGAAGGGAAGGGTCCATATCTGCTCCTGGGACATCAGGAGCTGGTCCCATGCAGCACAGAGTCAGGGACTAGCACTAAGGCAGCCTGGAAAACGCAGGAGAGCAGAAGGAATTCCTGTACTGAAATAGAAATCTCTCCCCAGGCCGTGAGAACAGGCTGCCCCTGCTCCTCATGGGGGAAGGCCTCGGGCCCCAGGTCCATTTCCACTTTGAGGAACTCAACATCGGGGAGGTTTTTGTCAGAGTAACCCACAGATATGAGGTAAGCAGAGAGATTGGGGTGGGTCCTGCTGGCTCCTAGGGTAGCAGTGAGCCTTGTGGACCTGTGGAATTCCTGGCAACTTGGGTAGTTGTGATGCTGGTCAATTTTGGGGGGATTTCTTGGAATCTGGATCTTTTGGATGGGGTCAGAAAGGTGTGTCTGTTGTTCGTGAGACCCCAGGCCCTGCTTTTGGGCAGCCTTCTTTGGAGATCAGCTGGGAGGCTTCCTGCAAAACCACTTGACACATGAAACCAACACTGGGTCAAAAAGCTGCATGTTCAGAGGCTTTTGTTCCAGTCCCAGACACAAATCACCTTTGTGCTCAGGCTGTCCAAAAGCAGCTGGAACAAACTGGCTGCATTTGAGTTCGAGTCCATTGCAAACAGTTTTCAGCCATGTCCCTCCTGCATATTCGTGGGAGTCAGAGGAAAACCATCCACCCTCCTGGCTCAGCGCTGGTCAAAGCCCTTGGCAGTGCTTTCCCTTGCTGACCAGCCCCTCACCACACCTCAGCCATGATGTACCTCTGGCTCTAGAAAGAGCAAAGTGTTTCTGGGAAGGAGGCAAAGGAACTTCCTACATCTTTGCTTCTGGTTTCTCCCACTCCTGCTGTAAACAGGTTGGGCTGCAATGGAAGCTGAACGTGCCCTGCCCACGGTGGGGTTGGACACGTTTGAAATCTCTGTGGTGATGTCACTGGTAATGCTGTGATGCCCAGTGCTGCTCTAAGGGCCAGGTGTGAATGAACTGGGTGATGCTGAGCAGCCCCTCTGTGCTGCAGGTCAAACTGGACTGTCTCTGCCAGTGGGAAAACGCCAGAGTGCCTCTGGTTAGATGAAGTTATCACTGCTTTGCATGAAAACCCCAAAGCTATACAAAGCTGTATTTCAATGTTGTATTTTTGGCTTCTGCCATGCAGCAGCACAAGGCATCTTCTGTCTTTTACTGCTGTTAATAGTTTAATTTGAAAGTGACTCAGACTTCTGTAGGAAAGGAACATTCCTCATGTATTTCCACTTTGCCTTTCTGCTGCTGCAGGCATACCTGATCAACAAGGGGCCTATTGAGGCTCCCTTCAAACTCATCCCTCCAACCACAGCCATGGGCTCCTGCTTCACCTTCCTGCCCCAGGAGGGCATCGTGGCACCAGAGAAGCTCCAGGCCATCCGGGTCTCCTTCTGTCCCACCATCCGGGGGGAGTTTGAGGAACAATTCTATTTCCATGTGGCTGAATCCCCTAAGCCTGTGATCTTCACTGTCAGGTGAGGAGGGCTTTGGGAGCTTGTTGGGCACATCTGTAGCTGTCTCTGGGTAATCATCTTCCATCTGCCTCATTTTGTGGTGTAGCAGAGAAAAAAGGTGTTGCCTGAGGTGGCTCTGGCACCCCTTTAGTGTGGGGTGCCTGCTGCCCTGTGTGGGTACCCAGGAGCTGCAATGACTCCTCCCTGCAGGGATGTCTCCTGCTTAGGCTGTTGCAGACAGTGGGATGGATCAGCTTTGGGCAGCAGCTGCTCTGGGATGTCCCACCTGAACACCCAGCAAGGCCCCCAGGGCTTGGAGATGGGCCAGCCTGGGTGATTCTGCAGCAGCAGCAGTGTTTGTAAAAACTCCTGTGAATAATCCCTGCCAGATGGGCAGCAGCAGCCTCAGCTCCCCTCTCCCAGCCATGCTGTGGGGACAAGCTGTGCTCCCAGCTCCTGTGCACAGAGGGCTCTGGTGCCTCCTTTGCACAGCCAGCAAAGGGCTGATGTGGGAGTCAGGAGCTGTGCAGCAGCAACTGTGCCAAGGACTGGGGCACCTGTCAGCTGCTGAGCACTTTGCTTTGGCTGCCTCCTGCCCCCGTGGGTGCTGTGCTGAGCACAGGGTGCTGGGCTGATTTGAAACCCAGGGTGGCTCTGACAGCAGCATTTATCCACCCTTTCCCTAAGGACACCCAAACCCTTTGTGATTCCCTTTAACAGAGGCACTGCCTCCCTGCCTTTGTCCCTGCAGGGGCTCTGTGATGGGACCCACTTTCCATTTTGATGTGCCCGCCCTGCACTTCGGTGACATCGCCTTTGGTGAGTGTGCCCTGGGCTGGCACCGCAGTGTCAGAGCTTGCTGTGGTGCTGAAATGGAGCCCTTGAACATAAGAGCATTCGTCACTCGTGTTCCTCCACCACAGCCTCTTCAGGGTGTTCATTCAGGGCTGCTGGTGCCTCAGGTACCCTTTTGTTTGATCATGAGATCAAACAGGACCAAAGGAATAAAAAGTCAGCATCACTGTTTGGCCACTTCTTGTTTCCCTTTTAGTAAGTGGCACAATAAAGAAAGGCACCGGGCAGGAATATGGTTCTGTAATAGCAGATTCATCCTGCTTAATCTGATTTCATTCCTAAGGTTTCTTCAGCTGGGGGCAGCTCTTTAATCTTTGTTTCTTTAAACTGTGCTGCTGAATGTTGTCTGCATGTGTTACCTCAGTGGCATTTGAGAGCGTGACGTCCTTTTTGTGCCTCTCCTGCCTCCCTGCTGCAGTCACTGTTGATGGGCATGGAGAAGCCCTGGGCTGTGCCTGCAGTTGGTTTTTCCTCCCCATCTGGGTTTAAATGACTCTTGGTAAGCAGGCTGGGAGATGTCTGCTCCACACATAGCTGGCCAGCCAAGCTGTAGATCCACTGCAATGAGCTGTAGTTCAGATAACAAAGAAGTAAAATCCAAGCACAGTTTTATACTACCAGCAGGATATTCACACCAGCAATCACGAGGTATTGATGCCTAAATGGGGATTTGTGTCATTTTCTTAGGTTTTCCTCACACCTTGAAGTGTTGCCTGTTTAACACCTCCCTGACACCCATGGGCTTCTCCCTCTACATTCCTGGGGATGGCTTGGGAGTGCCCAGTGTTAGCAGCACTACTCAGATAGGCAAACCCAGCAGCCAGTTGTGGAGGAAGGAAGTTCGAGTTCTGAGGAGATTACAGGAATTTACCATAAACCCCCACAGCGGGACCGTCCGTGCCCTGGGATCCCAGGATATCAAGGTATGGGAAGAGTCCAGCTGCTGGGGCTGAGGCTTCACTGCAGTGTGGGAGGGCTTCAGCTCTGGTGCCAGCTTGGAGCATCCTGGGAGTGAGAGATCTGCACTGCTGGGAGGCCTCTGCTAGCTGGCTTACCTGGGATGTTCCTCAGGAGCACTGTTTTGTTTCCAAAATCATACACTGAGATCAATACCGTATGGTCAAGTCCTGAAGCCATTCTTGTGTTTTTGAGAACAATTTATTTGATTGCAAGTGGGCAGAGGAAGGATGAAAACAGCAAGTTGCTGTTAAAGAGAGAGATATCATTGTGGAAAGCAGTTTTCTTCTCTTCCTGGTCTTGTTTCTCATCTCCTGGGCAGCAGATGAGTTGTATTCACTGCAGGAATCTTCAGTGGGGACAGAAAATACTCTGCAGCCACAAACTGCCCAGCATGTGCTGGGCCACACTCTGCCCTCAGCTTCCCGCTGTAAGGCTGGACTTGTTCCATTGGAGACAACAGACTTCTTCTGCATTTATGTCATTGTAGTCAGGTGAAAAATTAGTCCCTTTAGCAAATCTCATATTGCCAGAGGGCTTTTTTTACTCTCAAAGACTGTTGCTCTACTTAGGGACCAGCAGAAAAATTAAAGCAAATCCTCCCTTTGTCTACCATGGAACAGGAGTTGGAGGACAGCACACATGGGTAATGAGAATTTTGGGAGTTAGCAAATACTTGCTGCACTTCATTTCTTTTCTGCCAGGTCACTCTGTGTCCCAACACTGTTGGGGACTACAATCTGGAGCTGGTGCTGGACGTGGAAGATGTTGGCAGGAAGGTGTTTGCACTGCCCCTCACAGCCAGGTACCAACACCTTTCCTGCACCTGCTTGTCTTTGCTCGTGCATCCAGCACCAGCACACTGCCTGGCTGCAGCTCCAAAGGAGAAGTGCTGCTTCATGAGCTGCATCTGCCCATCTAGACATGAGAACAGTGCCAGGAAAGCAGCCCTTAGTGAGATACCCCCCTGCTCACAGCCAGCCATGGCCCTAGCCCTTTTTCTAAAGGGAGCAGGAATAACATGAATTGTTGGCCTGGGCTTTGGTGCTTGAGCTGGAACAAATTTCCAAAGGCTTGCCTGCCCTTCTTCCTGCAAGTGGTGAACTTATGCTGCTTGTGACCACCCTGCAGCAGTGGTTTGGAACACAGTGAGCAGCCTGCTGAGAGCTGGGGTCTGGGTCCCTTCAGCAGTGCGTGTGCAGTGGGGAAGAGGCTCCAGGCAGGAGTGGGGAGAGCAAAAGGTCTTACAAAGAGGACTGTAGTCCTTGATGTGGAAGGTTGTGGGAACTCAGCATATCACTCCTGATGTCCAGAGTTGCCGAGATAACCCTTGGGGGGCTCGGAAATCCTGGAATGTTGCCAGAAGTGCTTGGTGGTTGGATTTTGACCCTGCAGGGGATGTGTATGAGGACAAGAGAATCACTTGGGGATAAGTGGTGTAAGAATTAATTATTCACAGGGTGGAAATACAGGTTTTAGGATTTTGGTGCAGGGAGGTTGTAGGAGACAAGATGGAGGAATCGGGGCGTGTCTTGCCCTTCTTCTTTCTTCTTCTTGTCGTCCATCTTCTGTGGTGATGTTGGCACTTTGGGATTGGTTCATGTTGAATGTGCACTTGTTAGTATGGGTAAAAGGTATTGGAAAGTAAAGGTAAATATATTGTACGTAGTTTTTAGTATAAAAATAGACGACCGCCCAGTGGGAGGTCAGTGTGCCCTTGGCTGCCTTGCTGGTCAGACCTCTGTCGGGCTGGAAGAAAATTTTGTAGATAAGAAATAATGAACAACACTGAAGACCGAAAAATATGAAGAGTGCACTCATCCTTTGGAGCACGGGCTGTCCCAAGGCATAGGATGCTGTGCGTGACCGGGCAGAGACAAAAGGCCGGACCGGTCAGAAGGTCAGCTCAGCTTTCGCTGCTTCCCTCTGGCTCTGTTGAGTCATGTTCTCAGAGCTGAGACCAAAAGTCATTCTTGCTGCAGCAGAATTCCATCCTGCTGTGCTGCTGTGGGTGTCAGTTTAGTGCCAAGAGGGATGCAGTTCCCTGGTGCTGTTCCCTCTCCCAGGCAGAGCCATCCAGTCAGTGCCTGGGCTGCCATTTTGTAAAGCAAGCACAAATGGGGACAGTCAGTGTAGAGACCCATGGGGGAAAGAATTGAGGGAGTTCTAGGAACTGGAAGAAGTTGATCACCTGCACTGTGGGCCTTGTGCCCTTCACTGCTGGAAGAGAGGATTCACTTTTCAGGCAGGACAACAGTGCTGGAGGAGAAAAGGGAGTCATTTTCACTGATACACTGGAGTCTTGTGTTCCTTGAGCCTTGGTGGGCACTGGTCCTCGCTGGAAAGGCTCCCCCAGAGCTCAGGGACCACTGGCACTGTTACGGGAGTCCTTGCAAGTGTCCTTGGGCAGAGAAGGGGCAACACTGCTAAGACAGCTCTGGACTACTGTAGGACTGCTCTACTACTCTACTCTGTTAGATTTGCAGATATCCTCCATTGCATGCTCTTGGAGGACAAAAGTTCTCCATGCTCCCAGTGTCTCTCATTCCCCTGGGGTCATTTCTTCGCCCAGGTGCATCGTTCCTACTCTGCGAGTGCTCAACCCTGTCGTGGAACTGGGGCACTGCTGCTTGAAGGTGCTCTATGATGAGAAGGTGACCCTGGTGAATGACAGTGACTTCCCAGGGTGCTACTGTCTTCTCCCTCAGGTTTGGCCTTGCATCCATCTCCTCCCCTCAGATTTTACTGGGGGAGTTATTAGGGGAATAAAAGGGTTTGGATAAGACCTTGCTGGTTTCTATTCAAAGCTAAAGGTTTTCTGAGAACAGGAACCTAAATACAAACTTTAGGAAGAAGTTTAACATCTTGAGGAAGATGTTTAGAGTCTAGTCCTTGACTTGTTTTCACGTGGCAGAGCTTCGAGGGCAGTGAAAATCCGATGCAAGGAAGCTGTCAGCACCCAAGTGGGTGTCTCTGATGCAGCAACTTTTGGACCCCTGGGGATGCTGAGCACCTACACCTTGCATCTTGGTTTTTGCTTTCTTGCTTTCTCCTGAGAATTTTTACAAGCGTGTGGGAGTTGCTCTTGTGGTAGAGGTTAAGGAGTTTAAAGTTTCCTCCGTTCTGAAGATGCCTTTGATTCTGTCCCTGCCAGGAACACAAGGAGGAGGCTGCTGCGTGGTACTCCAGCCTTGCACCCTCTGGGATTATCGAGGCTCACAGCTCGGTGCAGATCCCAATTACACTCCAGGCCCAGTTGCTGGGACAGTGCAGCATCACTGCCAAGCTGGCCGTGTTGGGGAGACCAGGATCCCCACTGGTGAGAGCAAGGGGACTCGTGTGCCTTGAGCAACTCCTCCCAGTGGGGTGTAAACTGCACAGGGATTCTTCCAGGAGCTTGTGATTTATGGCTGGTGTGGACAAGGACAGAAGGGACTGGTGGCACAAGCAGCAGCTCGTGCCTAGGAAAGAGGAAGAGTGGAAGCCTCACAGGTGGCAATCTGAGTGCCTGACCCAGCATAGAGTTACAAATCTGGGAGATGGGATAACAAGCCCAGGCTGAAACACAAACCAGTCCCTGGGTCTCATACTCTGCCATGTTATCAGATGAACACAAGTGCTGCTTCATTACAGCTGTTCAGCATCACATCCCTGAATCCTGCTAAAGCAAGCACTGTTTGCTAAAGGAATGTTTTGTGCAGAGCTGGACTGAGGCTTCTCTGAAAGCCAGGTCCCTCAGGTCTGAGAAATACCCATCATATCTCCTCAAGAAAAGCCCACCCAAAACAAAATGAATGTCCACACAACTTGCATCTGGAGCACAGGCTTTGCTTGTTCTTTCCACCAAGTTTGGAAATGGATAAGGCAAGCAATTTCCTGAACCAAAGCCTCCTAAAAGAGGACTCTGAAGATTCTGAAGAAGATTCCAAGGACTGTAAAGAAGATTCTAAAAGAGCTCCTAAAAGAGGCACATATCATAACAGCAAGTGGCTACAAAATACAGGCCCAGTCTGCCAGACATGGATGCTCTTCATCCCTCCATAGTCTGCTTTGTGCCATGAGCACCCCACAAAGGCAGCAGTGCTGCAGCATGTGGACATAGTTTAGCAAAGAATTCCATGTTCCTTGTCCCATCATCTGTGCCATTTCTGCAAGAACAATCCTTTTGAGTTTCCGACCATTAAGTCAGTTCAGACTTTTTTTTAAGGAAAAAATACTGCTTGAATGATGCAACTACTAATTGATGCCCCTTACTCATATATATGAAGATTACACATCAGCACAAACTGATGGCAGCTAACTTGCCTCATCTCCACTCTGAAGAGCCTGCCTTGCTTCTGGCTCGTGCTCTTTTCACCAGAGCAGCTTTTTGAATTGTAAAGAACTTAGTGTTCAAGGATGGCTGTGCAGCAGCAAAGGCTGGGAAGGTGCTTTGGGCCAAGGTGGAGCATTTGAATGAAGCAGGCAGGAGGTAAAGGAAAGAGCCATGTGGAAGAGGTGTAAAGAAGCAAGCATGGCAAACAGCAGTGCTTTGTGCTCTGATAATGGGAGCTTGTGGCTTTCAGGTGGGATCACTGCAGACCCCACACTTGCTCCAGGCCTTCTGTTTCAGTCTGCACCACTGACAACTTCCAAGGGCCATCATTGTCCCCAGTCTAGGAATGCTCTTGGAGCTGGCTGT
Organism: Melospiza melodia melodia; assembly: GCF_035770615.1. Lineage (NCBI taxonomy): Eukaryota > Metazoa > Chordata > Aves > Passeriformes > Passerellidae > Melospiza > Melospiza melodia. Next base: position 4,996,853 of record NC_086206.1, on the reverse strand, counting down.
GTTTTTAAAGCTGCCTTTGTTGCGTCTTTTGACCTTTGCTACCTTCTTCCTGGAACAGGAAATCCGTTTAGAGTGCGTTGGCCAGGGCCCCGTTGTCTATGTCCATCCCAGGGAGATAAACTTCGGCTCTATCCCAGTCCTAGAGGATTGTTCCAAAACTCTCCACCTCGCCAATCAGTGTAAGATTCCTGCAGCCTTCCAGGTGGAGATGGTAAGTGTCTGTGGGGCTGTTTTCCAGGGACAGGTGCTGGTTACCAGCAGCCCTTGACTTGTTTTTGTATGCAACGTTTCTGTACTGTTCTGTGTGAGTGGAAGCAAGATATTCCATCCAAGGGCAAGCAAGAGGAGCCAGGATCTCAGGCACGCCTCTGTGAAATAGTTTGCAGAGAGATTGGAGCAGAAATGAGTCTGGATCATGTTTGCAAGTTCTCTCTTTATTTTATGGAAGATACTTAGCTGTGCAAGTCCTGTTTTCGGAGCTCTGAGATCAAGAGAAGCTGTGGCCCTTTGCTCCTAAGAGGGCATGGATTTCCCCATGGACTCCCCATTCCATCTGCATTTGTTTGTGCCAGACTTGTGTTAATGGCAGAAAGCAGGGTGTGAGATCTGCCCTCAAACTGCTCATGGGGAGGCAAATTTCACAACTCCTGTGGGTCAAACCAGTGGTGCTGTTGCAAACAAATGCACCTGTGAGGGCTGTGCACCCCCAGAGCCTGTGGTCTCTGTAGCATTGCAGAATGGCTCTGGAGATCACCTGCAGAGGAAGGTTGTTTCATTCCTGGAGGTTACAGAGGGGGACAAGCCACAGGGCTGGAGCTACAGCTTGAAAAAAGCTTTGAAAAGAGATCTTCTGTATATTGGGTGGGTTCAACTTCTGGAGCTGGTTAAAGCCAACCCTGATCAAGTGGACTTGTTTGTATTTGTGGATAAATCATCAGGTGTTGTGTGAGAGTTCAGGCTCAGCCTCCTGGGCCAAGGAGGAGGGGCGTGAATTTTCCTCTTGCTGCTTTTCCAGCTGTTTGGGGGATAAATGTTATCCCAAAGTGGAGGACTGGCAGGGCAGTTTTTCCTGACTCCACAATGGAGTTCTGCTTCCAGCCTCTGCAGGGAGCAGTGCACCTTGGCTGGGTGCTCATGGTGTGTAAAGGTTGGCTTTCACATGCTCCTGCCAGGGCCAGACCTGCAGAGCTGTGTCTGTACAGCTGTGCTGGTGCAAGGCCTTTCCCCCTCCTTTGGGCACCTTCCAGCTCCCTTGCTCAGTCCATGAAGTCCATGAGAAAGCAGATGACAAGAGTTCTTGGGAAGAGTGGGCCATGCCCACAGAGCACATGTTGTCCAGTTTTCTTTCTGCTTCCTGCTTTCCTGCTCTGCTCTAAGCATTTAGAGGTGACTTTTCCAAAGCAGAGGACCCTGGGGCACCTCTCTACAGCTGATGATTGGTGGGGAGTGAGGGCTTCAGTCCTTCAGGGGGTGTTGAGAAGCACTGATGGCCCCTTGGGAAAGGAGATTTGGGATTTTGCTCAGCTGGCTTTGCAGAGTTATCCTTCAGGCTCTCAGCAGTGTCCTCCAGCTGTGTGCCTGCTGGGCTGGGATTTGAGCAGTCCTGCCTTCCTCCAGCCATGAGCCTTTGTGCACACCCAGCTCCGCTGCCAGGAAGCCAGCAGGGAGTAAACAGCTTCCCTTGGCAAGGGCTCCAAAGAGAGCCAGCAGGGGGAATTACCTTCTCCTGAGGAGGAGCTTCCCTTGGGTTGAGCAAAGCAGGGCTAATGACCCGAGTCTGTTAAAGGAAGGTAAAATACAGGTTGTATAAGCTCTTGGGGAGTTGCTGTGCTGGACACCATAGCTTACATTTAGGGAAATTAAACGTTTATGGTTTTTATACTCATCTCTTTAGCCTTCCCGTTTTCTGCACCTCACAGCAGAGCAGGGTCCATGGCTTCCATCTAATTTTGTGTTTGGCTTTTCCTACAGGCTGTGGAACGTTCCTGCTGGAGGATTGAGCCCAGTAAAGGAGTGGTCCCCCCCAGTTCTGAGGTGTCCGTGGCTGTCATAGCTAACCTGAATGACACAGTGAAATTCCAGGAGAAGCTGAAGGTGTTCATTGAGAACAACCCTGTGACCATCATCCCTCTCCAGGCTGTGGGCATTGGCACCACAGTTGTCTCGGACAAACCTCTTGTTCCGAAGCTCGACTTGAAGTCCTGCTTCAGGTAGGAGACTCTAGAAACTTCCACATCTCCTGTGTGTTCAGCAAGGAACAATTTTTCCATAGCCCTTCAGGCTAGATCTTCAGTACTCAAGGTCCCAGCTCTGTTTCCATGAAACCACAGGAATTCATTGAGAAATATGTCAAATATCCTGGAAAGCCACAGAAATGGAAAAGCTGGAAGACCTGGCAGGGCTGAAGCTTTGAGCATGGGCAGCCTTTTGGGCAGAGGTTTTATTGCAGAGTGCGCAGTCAGGGAATGCCATCGGGGTGAAGCTGAAGCTGAGTGATGCCAGGGAAATAACAGCTCCCGTGACATTTTCCATCTCTCTTCTCTTGCAGCTTCAGTCGCTGCTTTTACCACTTCCAGCTGACGAACAGAGGCCGCCGCACGCAGCGGCTCTACTGGAGCACGGAAGGGTTCCGCACCTTCCGCCGCAGCGCGCGGGCCCCGGCCCCCGCGGGCCCCCCGGGCAAAGGGGCTCCCCCCATGCCCAGGCCTGGCAGCCCCGTGTTCAAGCTGTGCCCAGCGCAGGTGGACCTGAGGCCGGGCCAGACTGTGGACATGGTGCTGGAAGGCTGCTCCAGCACTGTCCAGGTGAGGCCCTGCCCAGGGCTGAGCCTTCCCCATCAGATCCCCTCCACTGCAGCTTCTTCTGCAGCCCCTTGACACTGGCCTGGCACAAGGAGCAAGTGACTTCAAGAAACTGTTTCAAAGCCAGTTGCTTTCCTTGCTGGCCACCATCAGTTGCCAAGGCTCTTTTGTGTTTCCCTAGCTACCATAAACCCAACTTGCTGATCCCAAAATACAGACTGAAGGAAGTACTGCTCCTTTGGGCAAACAGGGCTTACCTGTGTCATGTGCTGAGGCAGAAAGGGAGAGCAGAGAAAAGAAGTTGCACTTAGGCTAGAAGCCCAGGCAGGAAGCAAATTAAACTACTGTCAAGTGCTTTTTCTGAGGGAAAAACCCTTTACCCAGGCAGTAAAACAAATGCCCTGGGAATGGCAGGAGCGTCTGGGAGCAGCATTGCTTTTCCTCTGAAGACAAATGTGGGCACAGGGCTGCTCTTGCTATGAGTCCTGGAGGGGGAAAACACAGTGTGCCAGCTCTGATGATCAGTGCAATGTCCATCCAGGCAGGAAACTGTTCCCAGACATCGTCAGAATTGACAGTTTGACTTTGGTCAACTTTTCTATCACTGCTTGCCCCAGTGTCTCAGCCACCCCTGGTGTCCCAGGGACAGCCAGGTTCTGCAGCACCCCTGGAGAGCAGCTCAGAGGGGGAGATTTTAGCAGAGTCTGGGAGTCTTCTCCTACCTGGACCTTTCTTTCCAGGGGAAATGAAACTCTGCAGAGAAGCTGCCAGCTAAGTCTGGTATGCATTCCCTGGCTCCAGGAGCCCTGGGCACAGATATTTAGAATACATAGGTGGCAGCACAGAAAGAAAAGAAAGCTATTGAGGAGAGCAGAGACTAATTACAGTCCCTAATAACAAGTGACAGGAATGGGGCCCATGGGTGGGTGGCAAGGCAGTGTGGGGTGTTGGGCCTGCCAGCACACACTGGGACACAAGGGAATCTTGTGTGCAGGAGGTGAAGGAGCGGCTGCTGTGCCACGCTGTGGTGGGGAAAGAGACAGCAAAGAAACAGATCCTGCAAACAGATGTCATCTGCAACTTCATCTGCCCTGCAGTGCAAATGTCCCCCAGAGCCATCGCTTTCCGTGTGGAAAAGGTAAAGTCACCAGATTGCATCCTGGCATTTAAAGGTGTAACTCTTAACTTGGCTGGAAGTAAATAGAAATATATGCACTTCTGGGGCTGAAAAGTGTGAAGTGCATTAGAAGGGGAAGGAGGTCTATGGCACTTGAGGTTGTTTTCCCTTGTCTCCTGTTTCTGTAGAAACCCAGTGATGTCCTGACACTGCAGTACCAGCCGCTGACATTAAAAAACACCAGCTCCCTGCCATTCAGCGTGGTGCTGGACTTGGAGCAGCCCTTCCTGGTCTGCAATGTGAACCGGAAGCCCCTCCCTGCAAATTGCAAGGTGAGCCTCTGTGGGCTTGTGCAGTGGGGTTTGAGGAGGAGGGATGTGGTGCTGCACTTCTGCTGGGAGCTCCTCAAGTTGAGAAGCTCATTCTGTAGTGTCAGCAGTGGATTGGCCTGAGCTGAATCAGCAGAGCTGCTGAAGGAATCAAAATCTTATCTGAATTGGTAACATCCATGCTGGCTCTAAAACGTGAGGAGAGGGGAGCAGGAAAGCAGATTGAGGCAAGCCATGCAGTAAAGGTGTCTCCTGGAAAGCATGCCAGCTCTCCAGCAGCCACCCCCTTGGATTGGGGCTGAGCACAGCAACGGGAGCCTGAGCGATCCTGGGCTGGACTGTGGTGCCTGCAGTCAGACCCCTGCTGTAGAGAGATGAACCATGAACTGAGGAGCCCATGCTGGGCTCGCTTGGAGCATTTACTGTTTGCTGCTGTCAGGCCTTGGGACATCATCCCACAGGTGATTAATTACTGCTCATCTCCTTGCAGCCTGTGAGAGTGGGTGTAGGGAAGGAACTTCATCTCTGCATCTGCTTTAACCCAGCTTATAAGAACAGTCTGATCAGCTGGGTGGTAAAGAAGGTTCTCAGGGTGAGCTTCATGGAGCATCCTCATGTGGAGAAGATCCCTCTTCGGGGGGAAGTCTGCTTCCCAAATCTCCACCTCCCCACCAAGGCCGTGGACTTTGGCTGCATCATAAATGACACTGAACAAGAGTTGAAGATGGAGATGACCAACTGCAGCCCACTCCCTGTCAACTACCACTGGTCATTCCTGACAGACAGCCAGGTGAACACCATCAGGTATGAGCATCATCATCCCCATGCTGCTGCGAGCATGGAGCTGCTCCAGCCTGGCTCTGAGTGGCTGTCACTGAGCTCAGCACACCAGCACCCAGCCAGGGGCTGCAGTGCAGTGAGGAGCTGCTCTTGCAGGCACCTCTCTCCCCGACTACAGGTCCACCATCACAGTTATGTTATTTTCCAGGTTCATCCCTTCACCACCTAAATTCAAGCCACGGTCATTAAACAAGAGGAGAGTGTTTCTACGGAGATACTCCAGGACTGAAAGTGTGGAGGAGCCAACTGAAACCCCAGAAACAACGCAGGATTCTGCCCAGGAAGATTCTGCCCAGGAAGATTCTGCCCTGGAGGATTCTCTCCTGGAGGATTCTGCCCTGGAGGATTCTGACGAGCAGGATTCTGCTCAGGAAGATCATGCCCAGGAGGGTCCTGCCCAGGAGGGTCCTGCCCAGGAAGATCCTGCTCAGGAGGACTCTGATCAGGAGGATTCTGCTCAGGAGGACTCTGACCAGGAGCCAGCAGATGCAGAGCATTCCCTGGAATCAGAGGTGGATTTTCTTGTGCACCTACCACTTGCTTTGCCTCCTCAACTTGCCACCAAAAAGTCATACTTGTGCCAGCCTCCCTTTTTGCTGCCCTTCCGTCCTGTGCCCTGAAAGTGGCAGTTGGGCATGGGGTGTCTGGGGAGGTAGAAATAGGAAAGTTTTGCTCAGAGAAGCTCACTCAGATCCTACACACCTATGCTGAATTTGGGACTTTTTGGCATATTTTCTTTACAATGTAAAATGAGGTCTTTATCTGCATCATGATGAGAAGGCCTCCAGCTTCCCATGTGTGTCAGTCCATGAAGAGTCCTGATCTCCACGTAGCCCCTTCCCAACCCAGCTAGAGCACTCACATCTCTGCCTTCTCCCAAAAACTAGTATTGCATTGACAGCTCCAGAGCAAGACTTTGCAAAGTCACTTATTATGGAGCAATAAAAAGTCACTTATTATTATGCAGTAAAAAAAAAAAAAAATATGTAAGGAAGCAGAGAGTTTCTCAAAAGCCCAGTGTTGGCATTAAGTTTATGGAGAAGGGTTGTACCTGCTCACACACAAATACCAGTTGTTTCTACACTGCACAGTTTTTCTGAATCAGGAGAAACAAAGCCCTATATGAACAGTGTGGCTGAATGTTTTCAAATAGAAGCACAAAATCATCTTTATTTCCTGATTGTTGCTATGTATGCACAAGTAAACCAGGGAAATTCAGGTGGCCATCCTGCAATCCTGGAATGGCTTGGCTTGGAAGGGACTTTCAGAGATTATGTAGTTCCAACCCTCCCTGCCTGAGTGCTGGGGGCACCCAGTTCCCTCAGGCAGGTTTGATGTAGGAGGTGCAGATGGAGCCCAGGTCTGATCTGTGGCTGGGCTTGGACCCACCCTCGACTGATGGCCTGGACATTGTCACCCTTGGTTTGTGCCCAGGCCCCTTTCCAGCTGCTCCTGGTGTGGGAGGTGCTGGAGCCTGCAGCAGCAGCGTGATCTTGCTCAGAGCAGCCAGCTCACTGCAGCCCGTGGTGCTTTTTCCAGGGGCTGTCATCCACTCCTGGGGCGTCTCAGAGGCCGCTGAGGATGAGGGGACTGAGCTGGTTCTCAGAGATGGAGCACCCCAAGGTGGGAATGCAGGAGGTAAGTGGGAATTTGTCTCACGTCCATGTTTCCAGTGTGGGAGGTGGTTCTGTAGCCCCGGTGCCACTGGTGGCCCTCAGCACTGCTCACAGAGGGGCCTCACATCCCTCCCAGTCCATCACAAAGCCCTGCTGAAGCCAGTGCTCACTGGAGAGGCCATGTGGGATGTTTTGTAGGGCTGCCCCAGGATGCTCCCTGTGCAGCCCCTGGGGAGGGCATTGCTCCCATTTACCTCATCAGGTGGTTTTCAGCACATTTTTGTAGGAACTTTGGCTGTAGCAGCTTGAGAGAACAGCACGTAAGTCAGAGAGAGGGAGAAAGGCCTCAGAAGTCACATGAGCCTTCCCCCAGCTCCAAGGGCTCCCACCTCCAAGTCTCCTGGTTTTCTGAAGACAGTGAGAAGTGTTTCCAAAGACAAGTTCTGCAGCAGAGAGAATTTCTTGCTGCCAGGAGACATTCCAGTTGACTCTAATGTAGTCTATACTCATGGATAAGTGATTATGGGAGAAGATTTTCCCCATGGTCCCTCCACTGGTCAGTGGCACGGACACAGGGTGAGATCAGGGTGATTCTGGCTGTGTTTGGGGAATAGGCCCCTCCAGCTGTGACTCTGCTTTATTTCAGGACACAGCTGCTCTTCTGCATCCATTTCCACTCTCACCATCTCCTCCCCTCCCTGCAGGTTTTTGACGTGCGGCCGCTGTGGGGTGAGCTGCAGCCGGGAGAGAGCGAGCAGGTCACCTTCACCTTCTTTGGGCACGCCAACGTGGTGGCGCGTGTGCGGGCGCTGTGCCACGTGCAGGGAGGCCCCAGCTACGAGGTGGTGCTGACCGGGGAGGCCTCGTGCCCCAGCTACCAGCTGGACCTGCAGGAGATCGACTGGGGGCTGCAGGTACCACAGGCTGCTCCTGCCACAGCTCCTTGGCTGCCATCGTGGCCACCTCCATCCCAGGCTCTCTCCCCCTCTCAGCCCCTCTGCCGGCTCTGGGGCTTGGAACACCACCTGTGAGAGAAAGTCCAGCATGCCAGCTGGTTTGGAATGGCCATCCCCACCCCTCCCTCCCTTCCCCTGGCTGAGGGACAGGACACTGTCCTCTCCAAGGCACCTGACCCTGCCGCCTGGGGAGCACAAGGCTCCCAGGGAAGATGTCCACAGGGACCTGTCCCTGGGATATCCCTCCACTGATCTGCTCCTAAACCTTGAGCTCCAAGGAGATGCTCTTGTCAAATGCTCTGGCTTGATCCACAAAATCATCCAGGGAGGAACTTGGGCTTTCAGTCACTTCAGTACCTGAAAACAATGTCCCACAATAATCACCACTTTACTTCTTTTCACTTTAAAGTCCACAGATACCTCCAGCTGCTGGCACTGCCTGTGTTGTCCTGCGTGTCTCTCTTGTCACCTGTCTGTTTCTTGCCAATATTTGCATGCAGGTGCCTTTTCTCCTGGAATGCCTCTCAGAAATGCACTGACTTTTAGATACAATTCAATGGGGACAAAGTTGTCAAAGCAAAACAAAACTGTTCATTAGTAATAATTCAGCCGAGGTGGGTGTGTGTCTCCCTGTCCCCGGAGAGGAGCAAACACATCTCCAACAAAAGGGCAATCTTTGTATCCCCTTTGGGACAGTCCCTGGCCCCTTTCCCCTTGGAGGGGCACTCAGGAACTTCCATTCTCTCTGACCAACAACTTTTCTGTCCCCTCCCCTCTCATCCTCTTTCCTTTTGGTCAGGTCAGGTTGTCAACCCCGTCCCTCTGCCAGCTCACAGCAACACCCAACAAACCAACCTGAACAAATCCAAACCACAAACAGCAACATGCAGAACCAACAACTTCCATTCTTTAACTCCATAAGCTTTTGGCTTCATCTCACACATCTCAGTGCCACCTCCTCTGTTTCTCCTGGCTGTTGGTGGCCCCTCAGAGTGCAGAGGACCTGGTCCCCTGGTTCATTTCTTTCTGGCCTTTCCAAGGTTTTACCACCTCTCTGTAGCTGTGTGGTTGCACTGTGGCTGTGTGCTTTCAGTGCCATCAAAGAGGCAGGAGGTTGCCAGCATCAGGCCTGTGTCTGTAACTTCTCCCTGCTCTGTCCTCTCTGCAGAGGTTGAACAAAGTCCTCAAAGCAGAGGTGACCCTGCGCAACACCGGGGTCATGGAATTCACCTTCGTGGTGCCAAACTGCAGCACTGGCACTGCAGCAAAGCCTCTGCCTGGAGTGCCCGTGGTCGTGCCCACCACAGTGAGTAGCACAAGTCATTGCCTCTGGCCCTCTGTCAGGCAGCCCAGGAGAGAATTAAAGGAAAAAAGGGGGGGAAAAGAGGGAAAAAAGTGGGGGGAAAAGAGGGAAAAAAGTGGGGGGAAACCCCAAGCTGTGCTGGAGCTGCAGCCCTGCGAGAGCTCGAGAGCACACACTGCACCCCAGGGTTTTGAGCACAAGGAAGGTAGAAAGTGATGTGGTCTGATGGTTTCTTCTGGATGAGAACCTGTCCCCTCAGCCTGTCTGTCCCCTGAGCCATCCCACAGCAAAGCCCTGATGCAGTCCCTTCCTCCTCTCCTGTCCCTGCAGGGTTCCCTTGCACCTGGCCAGAAGCAAGTGTTGAAGGTCTATTATCTGCCAGGACAGCTGGGAGCCTTCCACAAGACTTTCCAGGTCAAAGTGGCTCATCTGGAACCGGCAGAAATCACCCTGAAGGGAAGGGGGACCTTCCCTGGGGTTACCAAGTACCGGCCCAGGAAGCTGAAAGGTGAGCACTGTGTTGGCTCCCAGGAAGATCCCCTGGTTTCCCCTGCCATCACACATCAGGCAGCTCACACCCATCTCCACAAGCCTGGAAGTTGCAGGGCTGCCAGACCAACACTTTGGCCTCTCTGGCTGCTTCCTGAGTTTTGAGCAGTTGAGTCCGTTTAGGCTTTTTCCCAGGATCCTTTTCCCAGGATCTTGCCAGCACATTGTTGTAGTCCTGGAAAGATGATGGCCAGGCAGAAAAGCTTGGGAAAGCTGTGAGAGAGGCTGGCAGGGCTTTTGGCAGGGTTGGATGTGCGTGGCATTGCAGGGGATGAGATGATCCCCTGTGAGTGAGAATGAACATGAGGATTCAGAGAGTAGCAGCAGCATCCATTGTTTCTGGGACAGGCCACTGTTGGGGAAGTGGGACTTCTCAGCTTCAGTGGGATTGGCAATGTGCCTTGTCTTCTATTTATGGATAATTCTTTCCTTCAGAAGAGGAGATACTGCAAGAGGAAGGAAAAAACCCAGAGGAAGAAGAAAAGGAAAAGGATGAATCATCTGTGACCATCTGTGATGACGGAGTCACTGATGGAGTCACTGATGGGTCACTGATTGTCACACCTGAACAACAGGCTAGTGTCCAACATCTCCCCAGGGCCCTTCAGCTGAGGGGCTCCCCCAGCAGCACACTGGGTCTGGTGGAACAGGTGGGAGGGTTATTCCCACTTGGGAAATTGGAGGAGTGGCAGCTGTGCTCCCTCCCAAAGCTGCCTTTGCTTGTGGCCAGCCCATCCTCCATACTTGGAGCTCTCAGATAGGCACTGCCACAATCAGATTGCCAGATTTCTGGGCCACTTGCTGCATTTGGAGAGCTTGTGCTGTGTTCTCTTTTGTGACTGAGAGAAATGTTTGTATTCAAGTGTTTATACCTAGAAAGTGAGCAGAATATTCAGAGTCAGTGAAGGGCCAAGAACCAACAAACTCTTCTTCATTAGCTGTGTAAATGGCAAGAAGGGCAACTGAACTGGTGAACTTTGTGATCTCCAAATGGCCTTATTCATGATAGCCCTCATTTTTTATTGGTGTATGATTCTACAAAACATTTCTCTCCTGTTCTGGAATACAGAGGTTAAGGGGAAAAAATATTTTTTTTTAAAAGGCAATTTCTGCACCTGTATGATGGGAATGATGTGGTTTCTTCTCCAGTGATACTGCCAACCTTGAGATTTCAGCTGAGGATAAAGAAACAGAATCATCCAAATATTCTTCAGAAGACAAACCTTGAGAAGACCAAGGGAAACTGGGAAGCTCTTTGAAGAACCTACAGAGCCATAAGAACCTCGAGGATTGGCATTGGCACATCTTGTTTACCAATAAAGCAGAGAAAGGAATCTCTTATGGGAAGAAATCTGTGAAGGCTGAGCCCTGCCCAGGCATGGTGCAAACTCCATGAGATCCTGCACTGTCTTCCTCTTCTCCCAGTGAAGCTTTTCAGGACAGAGAACTGGATCCTTTCCCCCTCTGGGAAGCACCTGGAGCTTTTATAGCCACCCTTAACCACTACTTGAAGTCCCACATGTCCCTTGCCCCTGGAATTGGAGAGCTAATGCTCTAAACCCCTGTCATGAAGGCAGTGACACCCTTAGCATGGTCATGGATGACAGTCTGAGAGCAGCCACGTTACCTTGGGGTACTTGGGCCCAGATAACCCTGGGGATTGTGGCAGGCTCAGAGAGAACACTCTTGGTCAGGTGTGAGATGTATGGCACTGATCATGTGGGTCATTAGGACTGAACTTATTGCCAATACAGTATCTACATATTGTCAGTGCAGTATAAAATATAAGCAGGTCTAATATGACATGAGCAGCTTTGGCTAGAAACCTGCAGGTGTACAGACTGGAACTGCAGAACTCACAGGGACAAAGCAACTCAGCACCTGTGGAGCTGCTTCAGGATTTTATCTCTGGACATGGCTGGGTCTTAGCTGGATCTGCAGCCAGAGGCACCAGGAAGCTGCTGGGGCATGCAAGGAGCTCAGGTGGCACAGGGGAGGGTGGCAGGAGCCTTTCAGCCCTTGCTCCTTGCCAGATGCAAGGGAACCCTGCAGGGCTCGGCCTGATGCTCTTCCTCTGCCTTCTGGATGCTTTCCCATCCATCATGGCATTTCAGACTCCAGAAGAGCAGCCTCTGTGAGGTGCACTCCCAAAGGCAAAGGTATTCTAAAGTGAAAATCTCTGCTCTAACTTGTGCCACTTTGCTGCTGAGTTGAACAAGAGGAGCATCCCCAGCAGCACCCCTTTTTGCAGCTCTCTGGCTCCCAACTAACTGCACACGTGCCAGCTGTGCCAAGCAATGGGGATTCTAGCTGTGATCACACACTGGGCAGATTGTGCTATCATGGTAACTGATTTTGAGAGGAATGGCAGATTTGTCTTTACAAACTACCTGTGGGTCTGCTGGTAGATAAAACCAGCACTGGGAGATAAAAGAAACAATGGGAAGGATTCCACTGATTGATGAATGGGAAAAGATATTTGCTTTTACAAATAAACTTTAGGTTTGCTGATAAATGAAATTCGACATTGAAAATGAAAGAAACAATAGGGAAGAAAAACCCCTAAATTGCATAAGAATTAAAAATGAAAAGGGAGGGTTATACCTTAGAGGGAAATCTCTGGTATCAGGTGTTTTGGGAAGTCTGTACCTCTCATATACCTCAGTCAAGGGGGAAAGAGAGAAGGGAAATGTGGCTGGAAATTGGGATGAAAAGGGAGGCTGAGTCCTCTAAAAATTGGAGAGATCCCAGGGGAATGCCCCATGGCCTCTCCCTTTATTCAAATAAAGCCAAATAAAGCCTCTGTCTCCTTTTTGGACATAACCTCTGGTGTTTGTGGATTAATTTTCCTAACATTTTGATTCACTGTGTTGTAATCAAGTAGAAAAATTATTAAAGAAAGGCCTCATAAAATCAGTCCTCCTCTGTTAGATCCATGGCTGGCCTATCATTTCTTCTAAGTGCAGCTAGCACTTAGCAAGTTCCCATGTGAAAACAATCCTGGTATGAATGGTTTGTTAAGATAACAATCTATTTCTGAGTGAAAAACAACCACACCTGCATAAACACTAGATCTATCCCACGAGAATCAGGGAAGAAAATACACAAACAATTTATGAATAAAGAGATTTGATAGACAAGTAAAATACCTTTTTCTAATCAATAGAGTAATTGGCAAAAAAGCTGCTGACCAATTGGAGGCACACACGAGGTCTGTAAAACTTCTAAATGAAGTCTTGGCTACACTGAGTTACAGGGAGTGGGAACAAAGCTCTCCAGAAACTTGGAGCTAGAAAGATTTAATGATATTCCTCACTTTGAGGCTCTTCCAGAGCTTAACTGCCAACACAAAAGCTTTTCCAAGATCCTTTTAAGCAAATAAATGAGATCCATGAGAATTGGGATAGACCACAAGGGTCTGGGACAGCCTCAGTGCAGAGGCCAACGGGTTGGATGTGTTACAGAAACCCATAAGATGCACACCTAGAGAGCCCTTTCCATTCCAACAGCAGCTGGGCATGGAATTCAGCACATGGAATTCAGTCCGTGGAATCCAGTTCATGAAATTCCTAAGGCCTTATCAGTTTCACACAGTCACTGAAGTCTCTGCTATCACAGAAACCCAAAATCATTGGAGTTGGGAAATCCCTCCCAGCCCATGGAGTCCCAGCTGTGCCCAGTGCCCACCTTGTCCCCAGCCCAGAGCCCTGAGTGCCACCTCCAGCCCTTCCTTAAACACCTGCAGGGATGGGCACTGCAAAGCTCCCTGGGCAGCTCCTGCCAAGGCCTGAGCAGCCTTTCCATGGGCAAATTCCTGCTGCTGCCCACCCTGAGCCCAGCCTGAGGCCGTTCCCTCTGCTCCTGTCCCTGTTCCTGGGAGCACAGCCCGGCCCCCCGGCTGTCCCCTCCTGGCAGGGAGTTGTGCAGAGCCACAAGGGCCCCCTGAGCCTCCTTTGCTCCAGGCTCAGCCCCTTCCCAGCTCCCTCAGCCCCTGCTGGGGCTCCAGCCGGGATAGCATCCTAGTGCTATACAAAGAGCAGTGTATAGACCTGCCAAAGGTGCCTTTATCACCACATTTTAAACTTATACTTAGCACCAATAAATTAATAATATGGAGTGTAATACACATACTCCAGCCACATAGCTCTGTCCCATGAGTCTCTCCGTGATTTGATGGGACATGGTTGGGGATTTCTGCTCTTTGGGTCTGTTTCCTCTTTCATTTCGTTGGATTGAGGCAGTGACCTTTTCAGAGAGTGGGGAGGAGCTCTCAGAAGTGCCCGAACTTCATCCCTGCACAACACTCAAAACTCACAGCCAGGAAATACATCTGCTGGCTGAGTCCAAGAGAAGCAAGCAAGAAAAGCTGTACCAAGAGTGAGGTGCACAGGAATGTGTCCAAGTTTTAGCTCTCTCTGTTAATTAGCACTGGTTTTCTCTGTTCCCTCTGCTCCTGTCCCTGTTCCTGGGAGCACAGCCCGGCCCCCCGGCTGTCCCCTCCTGGCAGGGAGTTGTGCAGAGCCACAAGGGCCCCCTGAGCCTCCTTTGCTCCAGGCTCAGCCCCTGCCCAGCTCCCTCAGCCCCTGCTGGGGCTCCAGCCAGGATAGCATCCTAGTGCTATACAAAGAGCAGGGTATAGACCTGCCAAAGGTGCCTTTATCACCACATTTTAAACTGCCATAAATACAGAAGGACTCTGCAGGAGGCACTAAAGCCAAGTCAGCAGCCAAAGTGCCAATGCCCTGCGCCCAGCAGCGCGGCCCGGCCCGGCCCCAGGCTCGGTGCCGCGGTTGCCCGGTAACCGCGCCCGGGCCCTCAGCGTCTGTGACGGCGCCGCGGCCTCAGCGCCCGCAGCCGCCCCGATGCTCATTCGCACCCGGCGCGCTCACCGGCGGCACTCGGCCACTGCCAGCGGAGTTGTTCGCACAACAGTGCTGTCTGTGAGCGAGAACTCGCAAAACACTGCTCTGCGAGGGACGCCTAAACTCGCAGAACATTGGTTTCTGCCAGAGAGTCCTGAATTTCGTTTGAAGGTAAAGATTGACTCAAGTTGTACTTTCTGGTTTTGTCACATCTGTGCTCTGAAAGAGAATGCCAAAGGATGGGATAATGCCAGTCTTCAGTTCGGTGGCATGGACAGCTGAGGGGATGAACAATACATGGTCTGCAGATGGTGTTTTTTTCTCACCGAAGATATGCAACATTTCCTAAATATACTTGTCTATACATTTTTTCCTATAGTATGTATTTAAACTACTTATAGGTGAATGAGTTCTGTTCAAGTTTCAGTGGGTTGTTATGATCTGGTTATTAAAATTATTAAGGAGATGCCCCTGGATTAAGGTGCAAACCGAGACCATGTGCCAAAGTCAATAGTTTGGATTTTATGGAACAGTAAATGTGAGGAAGAGAGAGGGAGAAAGAAATAGAAAAAGAAGAGGGGGAGGGAAGGGGCTGGGAAGGAGGGAATAGAGTGACAGAGACAGATTTAGTAGAAAATATCACCATTCCATGGATCCCATCCCATCACATTCAGTCCTCTTCTGGTCTCTGTGGTGAGGCCTCGCAAAATGTGAGACTCCAATGGATTAATGCAGATTTGGGCAAGGTGGGACTGCCCAGGTACCTCCCTGGGGTGGGGCAAGTTTGGCTCTGTCTCTTACTACTCTCAAATAATATAAAATCTTTAGCACCAGTATGTCCTTTGAGTCTGCCATGAATTGGGTTGTGGATTTCCAGATCTGTTGTGTTTCTCTGCATGCCATGCAGTCATCTGGTGCAAGGCCTCAGGAATGGCTCTGGGGGCACTCTGGAGGTCTTTGCTGGGTTATGACACCCCCTCAGCTGCCCCTCATGGGAATGTCCCCTGGATGTGGCCTTCTGGGGCTGGGGGGTTTTAGAGCTGAGCCAGTTTGTCTGAGGGAGGATGGGTGTCCACTGCCCCTTACCAGAGGCTGTGCCTCACCCCCAAAATTTCCTCCTTCCCCCTCTGTTGATGGGAAGTTTGTGTGCCAACCTGGCCTCAGCAGACGAGTCTGTGGCTATGACTTCCCCAGCCTGAAGGCAGAGAGAGCTGATTTTCAGGACAGCTGCTGGATTTGACTTTAGTGGGGATATATTTTTCTCCCTCAGCCTTGTTCACTTCTCCCCAGACCTGAGCTAACAGGACAATAGTGTCACCTTTATCTTGTCTCAGGTTCCCTTAGGCAGCTTAACTCCCAGTGCCAAGTGCCAGTCAGGAGGCATTTTCAGGGAATGGTGGGCTTGAGGGTCTCAGCTTCTTTATATAGTTTTGTCACAATGGGCAAAAAGTCCTTTATAGCAATACTTAAGCCATTAACCATAACATTCCAGTCTCTCACAAGTCCTGTGAGGAGCAGCTGAGAGAGCAGGGGGTGTTTAGCCAAAAAAGAGGAGGTCTACTCATGCTGGTTTTAAGTAATATTTGAGCTACAGCTTTGTCTGTTCAAACTATTATTAATAGTCAGCATTTTAGCTCCAGGTTTCAGTGCAATTCATCTTTGAATGGAATAAGGTACCCATATAGTTGCAATAAAGTCCAACTAGAGGCTTAACAACACTAGCTGCTTATGCCTAATGAGCATTTAGCTGCTTTCAAATCATATAAAACCTTGAGCACCAGTATATCCCTTGAGTCTGCCATGAATTGGGTTCTGGATTTTCAGAGTTCCCTTGTTGTTCCTTCCAGTTCTGTTGAGGCGCTGTCACTCCTCTGTGACATCATCTCTTCTCAATGGCTTCTGGAGTGCCAAAGACACCAACACCTCCAACACCTCGTATTTTGCTCAGGGAAAGACTGAAGGCTGATTCTGTGAGTAGCCCCTGGGGCTGTGTTAAGGCTGGAAACTGCCCTGCTCTTCCTGCTCTCCCTGCCCCTGCTGTCCAGCAGTGCTCTGAAGCTGCAGAGCCCCTCCCCAGCCCTTTGTGCCGTGCTCCTGTTGCTGGGGCTGTCCTGGTGCAGTAGGGAACACTGTGGGATGTGTCAGGGACAGCCCAGCGCCCTGCCTGGCTGTGCCAGCAGAGCCAAGGGAAACCAATGTACAGCTGAAGCCCTCAGCATGGGCTTCTTTCCTTCCCCTTTGCCACAGCCATTCCTTCTGTCAGTCTGGGCACTCACCTGTGCTGCTCTGACCATCCTGCCCTTGGGCACCCGGGCACGTGAGGGGGAAAGCTCAAACTCTGCCCAAAGCCTTGAGAGCCACGGCTGGTCCCAGCTGGAAGAGCTCCCAAGGCAGCTGTTCCCTCCCAGCTCCTGGGTGGGCACAGATGCAGCCCTGCAGGCAGCACTGGGTGGAGCCAGGGCCACAAAGGGCCCTTGCTGTCTGCAGCTCACTTGGCTGAAGATGCCCCACTGCTGAGCCTCTGCCAAGGAGATCCCTCTGTTTTCTTCTGTCCAGGGCTCTGTCAGCCCACACAGAGGAAACCAATGCTAATTGACAGAGAGAGCTAAAACTTGGACACATTCCTGTGCACCTCACTCTTGGTACAGCTTTTCTTGCTTGCTTCCCTTGGACTCAGCCAGCAGTGTTATCTGCTGGCTGTGAGTTTTGAGTGTTGTGCAGGGATGGAGTTTGGGCAGTTCTGAGAGCTCCTCCGCACTCTCTGAAAGGTCACTGCCTCAATCCAGGGAAAAGTAAGAGGAAACAAATGCTCAAAGAGCAGAAATCCCCAACCATGTCCCATCAAATCACAGAGAGACTCATGGGACACAGCCATGTGGCTGGAGTATGTGTGTTCCACTCTGTGTTATTCATTTATTGGTGCTGAGTATTTCAGCAGCAAACTTCCAGGGCTTCCAGAACTGTGCTAGTGGCTGTGATCACAAATCATTCATCAGTAGTAAGTGAACAAGAAAAGCCTCCATGAGCAAGGGCATTTCTGAGACTCTTGCTGGTTTTTTGCCTTCCAGCTGACTCCCTCTGCCTTCCAGAAGGAGATGTCTCTCAACACCAAGCAGAGGCTGGCCAGAGCTAAGAAGCTGAGTCTGCCTCCCATTGTCCAGCCTCAAGACAAGCCTGGGACCTCCCATCACAAGGTAGCCTTCCCCTGCCCTTGCTGTTTGATGCGATAATTGAGGAGGATGCCAAAAGAGCAGCTTGGCTTGAGCCTGCTCAGCCTGGTCCAGGAGCTTTTGGTCAGCCCAGGGCAGAGGTGGAGGAGCCACTGTTTGCCCAGCGTGGGCTGGGCTGATGTGCTCACCCAGAGTCTGCACTTCACTGGGGATCAGAGCAGAATCTTCCTCCCAGCAGCTGAACCTGTCTCTGCTCTCTCTGGCCTCTCCCTGCAGTTCTCAGCAGCTGCCCCAGAGCAGCGCTCGTTTCAGCCTTGCCCACCAGAGGTGGTGTTTCAGAACTACAGCCCCGGTGAGGTCTGTGAAGTGCCGCTGGTTCTGAGGAACAGGGACAAGGTGAGTGCTGGGACTGGAGGTTCAACGCTGTGCTGGAAGAGGAGAGCAGAGAAGGGTGGTTAAGGATGGCACCAGGGCATGTCCACCTGTGCCATCACAAGTGGCAAAACCATCATTCCATGTCTGTCCTGCAGGTTCCTCACTTGGTGAAGGTCACCTTGAAGAGCTCACCTTATTTCCAGCTGGTGGGCCCCAATGACGTGTGCCGCAAGGTGCCACCGGGCCTCTACACCACTGTCCGCATCCTCTTCACCCCTGGGCAGAGAAAGGTGAGTCTGGAGGGCCCAAGAGGTTGCTGTTTGCAGTGGAAAGTGGACCTGCAAGGCTGGACTCAGGGCATCTGGCCTGGCTTTTGAGGACCTGTTTGGTTTCAGAGGATCTAGAACTGGGAGATGCTCTTTGCCCATGCTAAAGATGAAGATAAAGGCTCTGTGCTGAGACAGTTTCTTTTGCCACAGGATTATTTCCACCAGCTCCTCTGCACCACTGAAAATGAAGAGTTCATTGTGCCAATTTGGGCCATCGGTGGCCGAGCCATCCTGGACTTCCCTGACCAGCTGGACTTCTCCACCTGTCCGGTCAAGTACACGACCCAGAAGACCCTGCTGGTTCACAATGTTGGAAACCGGCCTGCTTGTTACGAGCTCAGCACCCAGAGGTGAGGCAGCTCATCTGTCCTTGTACAAAGGATATCACCTTTGGGTGATGGCAGAGTTGGGAAAGAGCAGCAAAAGGAACCAGAGCATCAGAGCTGCTGCCCCGCAGCCCTGGCTGGAAGTGAGCAGGACGTGTGGAGTTTGCCGTTGCTTCTCATGGTTTAAGCAGGATGCAGCCTTTGAGCTTTCTCTGTCTCAGATTTCCTGGAGGGTGCTGGAACATGTTGGTAGCTGGCTTGCACCCTCCTGAGCACAAGCAGCTTCTGAAATGCTTACTCACCACTGCCAGCCAAATAGACCCATTCTCTGGGAGGCCACAGGCACGTGGCTTTCCAGTGGTCCCCGCATCTGATGCCCAATATGAGAAGACAATCACTGTTTCTCCTGTTGGCTGAACTGGAGAGGGTAATGCATTTTTGACACCGTATCTGCAAGGAAACCAGTTCAGTTGGCTGGTGGTGTGTTGAGGGTTATGAGATCCCAGAGGTCCTGGTGTAGGAGCTGAGCTCAGGGAATGCAGCACAGATCTGCTGTCTAACCTCAGGCAGCTGAGTGGCCTTGATGTTTTTTTCTCTGGCAAAACAGAGGTCAAAAGGCAAATTGACTTTTCTGCTGTGAAACATGAGGGTCCAAGAGGAGCTTCCACCAAAGCCTGCCAGAGCTATTGGCAGCTCCAATCCAGGCTCCTCAGATGCTGCTCAAACAGGCTGCTGCTTTGGACTGTGCAAACATGTAGGCAGGAACTTGTAAATCCATGCACGGTTTTTCTCTGGGATTTCCAGATCTTGTTTTGTCACCACCAAAACAAATCCCCAATAAAGTCTGGTATCCTTTTACAATGTGCTTGCCAGCAGTTCTGTTGAGTGCTACAGAGCATGTTGGATCCTGCTTGATAGGGATTTAAAGAGTTTCTGAACTTCAGGAATTAAATCTTGAAGTAGATGAAATAGAGCCTAGATGTAGTGACAGAGGCAAAGATGGAGCTTGTGAGCTGCTGACTCTGGACAGAATTTTTCAGCACAGAGATGGAGCTGCTGTAACCTAACAGACTGAATTTATTAGAATAGTTAATGCTGCTTGACGTCAGAATTAACTGACCATCACTTAAAAGTAATAGATATTAAGATTAGATGATATTTGAGTTTCTTCCTGCAATAAGTGTTAGTGGACACATGAGGCAATTCAATTAGCCCTATTTTTTTTGTCTCCCTTGATGTGGGAGGCAACTTTTAATGAGATCAATTCTCCCAAAATCAAATCATTTAATAATGGCAGTTAAGACACCAGTGGACAAAAGAATGTTTGGCTGTAGCAGATAACTGTACCATGGGACTTGAAACAGATTGCAGCCTCCTTGCACACAGCATCTACCAAAAGTGCAGGTGAATGGTGCTTTGAGAGACTTGGTCACAAAATTGCCAGCTTTGCTCACTGGTCAGCTCTGTTTGTGAATTATGTTAGGAGTACTTGGTCCTTGGTATCCATGGCCATAACTTTTGCCCAGCTCTGTCAGTAAGGGGAGCTGATATCTGATGAGGGTAAGCAAGATGCAAATGACCCTTGAGCCTCATTGCAGAGAGCTGGATACAGAGCATGGGGGAGATGAGGTCATTTCATCCCACAGGATCTTGTGAGGGCTGGATCTCGTCACACTAGAGTCAGTGGCTGTTTCTGACCCTGTTTGTTCTGTCTTCTGCTGACTGTGGTTGGTTTGCTCTTTGCTTGCACAAGTGAGCAGAACTGGACTGCAAGAGGGTTAACATCCCCAAATCTCCACCAAGAGTCCTACTGTCTCTGTGTTGCAGCCCTTTCTCTGTCACTCCGGCCATGGGAACTCTGGATGTTGGTGATGCCGTGGAGGTGGCAGTGGAATTTCGGCCACTGAAGACTGGTGACCATTCCAGGTCCCTTGTTGTGCACTACGACACAGGTGAGTGCTGGGCAGTGCTCAGGGCACTCTGTGCATCCCTCAGAGCAGAGCCTGTTCTAAGCAGAAAGGCTGGTGTGGCCGTGGGTTTCAAGAGGGAGATGATGATACTTTTCATGGGGTTCATGTTCTAGTCATCTGGTTTGTAGTCATGCAGTTTGTCATCTTGATCCTTGTAGAGCTCCTTGTAAATGCCATTTCTAGAGAGCATGTCTGGTATTTGTTGTTTGCATCTCGCCTGGGAAATGCTCACCTGCAACAGGAATGGTGAGCTTGAAGTCTGAGACTAGATGAATCCCAGGAGCTGGCTGGGAATAATGAAGCTTTGAAAGCTCTGGAAATGAGGGAGCCTTGGTAGGGGTCTGTTCTAGAGGGTGAAATGCTGGCAGGTTGTCAGGATGGCGTCATGCTGTGCACATGCAGCTCTCAGCTTGTGATCCATGGACTGATCCATGGAACTGCTCGTTCAGCTAAAAGCTGTGACACTTTCTTCTGCTGCCTGTGGTGTGCTCTGTTCCTTGTGCTTCCATCAGCCAGTGAGGTGAGCAAAGACTCCCCTGTGCTTTGTTCCAGGTGAAGACACCCACACAAGCCTTCATGCCAGAGCTGTGGATGCCCACATCAGGCTGGACAGGAATACTGTGACCCTGGAGAAGACGTACATCACCATGTCAAACAGCGCAACTGTGCTCATCCACAACCGCAGCGACATCACAGCCCGCTTCCAGTGGAAGGCTGTGGATACTGAGGAACAGGAGGAACAGCTGAGGCAGAGGTGGGTTTGAAAGATCCATTTCAGAGACATTCCGTGCCCAAGGGTAAAACTAACAAATGGCTTCAAGAGGTACTGGTGCTTTTGAATGGCTTTGGGTAAGTAAACCAGCCCATCTCTCCTGCCTCCCCCAAGCAGTTGTGTGCCAGGAAAAGCTGCCTGAGGTGGCTGATGGATTCTCCCTCAGCTGTGGCAGAGGCTTTGAGCCAGAAGGTTCTGTTGAGGGCTGCTGCCTTTGGAAAGCTCTCCTGAGCTTGCAAGTGGGGAGTGAACAAGTGACCCTCTGATCCATTTGGGACCCCATGGCTCAGGGTCAGCCCTTTGCTGTGGAGCTGCTCCTGCACTTCCACTTCTCTCTGCAAAGACGTGGCTTATTAAACAACCTGCTGGGTTTGTCTTTCCTATGCCTGCAGGCAGTATCACAGGATATACCAGCAGCAAAGGCACAAGTTGTATAGTTTTCTGAAGGAGCGTGAAGTGGACATCACTTGCCGAGAACGCCTTGCTCTTCTCAACCACACCTTCCAGAGTGAGGTAGCAAAGATCAGAGGAGATCCCATGCTGTTAGACGATGACATTTTCTCCCTTGTGCCAAAGGTAAACGATGGCTGAGAACCTCCCTTCCTGCTTCTCTCCTTCCTCTTCCTCCTCATCCCTGACTAAGGTCACTTGACTGATCCCTGCCTCAGCTGGCTTTGTGTGCCAGGAGAGAAGTCATCGGGATTCTGGTGAGGTCAGAGAGCTGGTTGCAAAAAGCATTTCTGCCCTGTGGGCTCCTGGCAGGCAGCAGGAGCCTGACTAAAGCTTCCAAACTCTGTTCTCAGTGTTATTGATGAGTGTTACTCACTCCTTGCTTGTCACTGATGCTCTAGATAACAGCTTACAGGACTGTGGTTGAAAACAAGAATTGTGGTGTCGGAAGATAAAGGTTTTGCTGTGTCCTTCTGCTTTAGGAGGGTGAGATCATGCCGAAGTGCTCGGCTGAAATCAGCGTGTTCTTCACGCCCCAGGCAGCCCAGGTCTATGAGCGAACAGTTTACTGTGACATCTCAGGTACGGCTCCTTCCCCTGCCCCTCTCTGCAGTGAAGGCAGCTGCAAACACTCCCCCAGGTCACTGGGCTCCTGTGCCATGGCTGGGGAGGGTCTGTGCTCAGCAGGGCCCTGCTGGCACATGCCCACTGTCCC
Source organism: Melospiza melodia melodia (assembly GCF_035770615.1). Classification (NCBI taxonomy): domain Eukaryota; kingdom Metazoa; phylum Chordata; class Aves; order Passeriformes; family Passerellidae; genus Melospiza; species Melospiza melodia. Next base: position 4,974,373 of record NC_086206.1, on the reverse strand, counting down.
TGCAGCTTCCAGGGCATCTCCTCTATTTTGATTTTTTCCCTCTCAGCTGTTCTGAATGCTGCCTGTATTTAGTCGGCTCCTCCTCCCTTGGGGAAAACACTCTGAGGTGCACCCAGAAGGAGGAAGAACAAAATTTCTGGCATTTCCTAAAGTTCCACACTCAGCACAGGGGTAGAAGAAAGGATGGTGTCTATGGATGTACTGCATCTCCTGAGGGAAGGGAAGGGTCCCTATCTGCTCCTGGGACATCAGGAGCTGGTCCCATGCAGCACAGAGTCAGGGACTAGCACTAAGGCAGCCTGGAAAATGCAGGAGAGCAGAAGGAATTCCTGTACTGAAATAGAAATCTCTCCCCAGGCCGTGAGAACAGGCTGCCCCTGCTCCTCATGGGGGAAGGCCTCGGGCCCCGGGTCCATCTCCACTTTGAGGAACTGAACATCGGGGAGGTTTTTGTCAGAGTAACCCACAGATATGAGGTAAGCAGAGAGATTGGGGTGGGTCCTGCTGGCTCCTAGGGTAGCAGTGAGCCTTGTGGACCTGTGGAATTCCTGGCAACTTGGGTAGTTGTGGTGCTGGTCAATTTTGGGGAGATTTCTTGGAATCTGGATCTTTTGGATGGGGTCAGAAAGGTGTGTCTGTTGTTCGTGAGACCCCAGGCCCTGCTTTTGGGCAGCCTTCTTTGGAGATCAGCTGGGAGGCTTCCTGCAAAACCACTTGACACATGAAACCAACACTGGGGCAAAAAGCTGCATGTTCAGAGGCTTTTGTTCCAGTCCCAGACACAAATCACCTTTGTGCTCAGGCTGTCCAAAAGCAGCTGGAACAAACTGGCTGCATTTGAGTTCAAGTCCATTGCAAACAGTTTTCAGCCATGTCCCTCCTGCATATTCGTGGGAGTCAGAGGAAAACCATCCACCCTCCTGGCTCAGCGCTGGTCAAAGCCCTTGGCAGTGCTTTCCCTTGCTCACCAGCCCCTCACCACACCTCAGCCATGATGTACCTCTGGCTCTAGAAAGAGCAAAGTGTTTCTGGGAAGGAGGCAAAGGAACTTCCTACATCTTTGCTTCTGGTTTCTCCCACTCCTGCTGTAAACAGGTTGGGCTGCATTGGAAGCTGAACGTGCCCTGCCCATGGTGGGGTTGGACACGTTTGAAATCTCTGTGGTGATGTCACTGGTAATGCTGTGATGCCCAGTGCTGCTCTAAGGGCCAGGTGTGAATGAACTGGGTGATGCTGAGCAGCCCCTCTGTGCTGCAGGTCAAACTGGACTGTCTCTGCCAGTGGGAAAACCCCAGAGTGGCTCTGGTTATATGAAGTTATCACTGCTTTGCATGAAAACCCCAAAGCTACACAAAGCTGTATTTCAATGTTGTATTTTTGGCTTCTGCCATGCAGCAGCACAAGGCATCTTCTGTCTGTTACTGGTGTTAATAGTTTAATTTGAAAGTGACTCAGACTTCTGTAGGAAAGGAACATTCCTCATGTATTTCCACTTTGCCTTTCTGCTGCTGCAGGCATACCTGATCAACAAGGGGCCTATTGAGGCTCCCTTCAAACTCATCCCTCCAACCACAGCCATGGGCTCCTGCTTCACCTTCCTGCCCCAGGAGGGCATCGTGGCACCAGAGAAGCTCCAGGCCATCCGGGTCTCCTTCTGTCCCACCATCCGGGGGGAGTTTGAGGAACAATTCTATTTCCATGTGGCTGAATCCCCTAAGCCTGTGATCTTCACTGTCAGGTGAGGAGGGCTTTGGGAGCTTGTTGGGCACATCTGTAGCTGTCTCTGGGTAATCATCTTCCATCTGCCTCATTTTGTGGTGGAGCAGAGAAAAAGGGTGTTGCCTGAGGTGGCTCTGGCTCTGGCATCCCTTTAGTGTGGGGTGCCTGCTGCCCTGTGTGGGTACCCAGGAGCTGCAATGACTCCTCCCTGCAGGGATGTCTCCTGCTTAGGCTGTTGCAGGCAGTGGGATGGATCAGCTTTGGGCAGCAGCTGCTCTGGGATGTCCCACCTGAACACCCAGCAAGGCCCCCAGGGCTTTGAGATGGGCCAGCCTGGGTGATTCTGCAGCAGCAGCAGTGTTTGTAAAAACTCCTGTGAATAATCCCTGCCAGATGGGCAGCAGCAGCCTCAGCTCCCCTCTCCCAGCCACGCTGTGGGGACAAGCTGTGCTCCCAGCTCCTGTGCACAGAGGGCTCTGGTGCCTCCTTTGCACAGCCAGCAAAGGGCTGATGGGGGAGTCAGGAACTGTGCAGCAGGAACTGTGCCAAGGACTGGGGCATCTGTCAGCTGCTGAGCACTTTGCTTTGGCTGCCTCCTGCCCCCGTGGGTGCTGTGCTGAGCACAGGGTGCTGGGGTGATTTGAAACCCAGGGTGGCTCTGACAGCAGCATTTATCCACCCTCTCCCTAAGGACACCCAAACCCTTTGTGATTCCCTTTAACAGAGGCACTGCCTCCCTGCCTTTGTCCCTGCAGGGGCTCTGTGATAGGACCCACTTTCCATTTTGATGTGCCCGCCCTGCACTTCGGTGACATCGCCTTTGGTGAGTGTGCCCTGGGCTGGCACCACAGTGTCAGAGCTTGCTGTGGTGCTGAAATGGAGCCCTTGAACATAAGAGCATTCATCACTCGTGTTCCTCCATCACAGCCTCTTCAGGGTGTTCATTCAGGGCTGCTGGTGCCTCAGGTACCCTTTTGCCATCATGAGATCAAACAGGACCAAAGGAATAAAAAGTCAGCATCACTGTTTAGCCACTTCTTGTTTCCCTTTTAGTAAGTGGCACCATAAAGAAAGGCACCGGGCAGGAATATGGTTCTGTAATAGCAGAGTCATCCTGCTTAATCTGATTTCATTCCTAAGGTTTCTTCAGCTGGGGGCAGCTCTTTAATCTTTGTTTCTTTAAACTGTGCTGCTGAATGTTGTCTGCATGTGTTACCTCAGTGGCATTTGAGAGCGTGACATCCTTTTTGTGCCTCTCCTGCCTCCCTGCTGCAGTCACTGTTGATGGGCATGGAGAAGCCCTGGGCTGTGCCTGCAGTTGGTTTTTCCTCCCCATCTGGGTTTAAATGACTCTTGGTAAGCAGGCTGGGAGATGTCTGCTCCACACATAGCTGGCCAGCCAAGCGGTAGATCCACTGCAATGAGCTGTAGTTCAGATAACAAAGAAGTAAAATCCAAGCACAGTTTTATCCTACCAGCAGGATATTCACACCAGCAATCACGAGGTATTGATGCCTAAATGGGGATTTGTGTCATTTTCTTAGGTTTTCCTCATACCTTGAAGTGTTGCCTGTTTAACACCTCCCTGACACCCATGGGCTTCTCCCTCTACATTCCTGGGGATGGCTTGGGAGTGCCCAGTGTTAGCAGCACTACTCAGATAGGCAAACCCAGCAGCCAGTTGTGGAGGAAGGAAGTTCGAGTTCTGATAAGGCCACAGGAATTTACCATAAACCCCCACAGCGGGACCGTCCGTGCCCTGGGATCCCAGGATATCAAGGTATGGGAAGAGTCCAGCTGCTGGGGCTGAGGCTTCACTGCAGTGTGGGAGGGCTTTAGCTCTGGTGCCAGCTTGGAGCATCCTGGGAGTGAGAGATCTGCACTGCTGGGAGGCCTCTGCTAGCTGGCTTACCTGGGATGTTCCTCAGGAGCACTGTTTTGTTTCCAAAATCATACACTGAGATCAATACCGTATGGTCAAGTCCTGAAGCCATTCTTGTGTTTTTGAGAACAATTTATTTGATTGCAAGTGGGCAGAGGAAGGATGAAAACAGCAAGTTGCTGTTAAAGAGAGAGATATCATCGTGGAAAGCAGTTTTCTTCTCTTCCTGGTCTTGTTTCTCATCTCCTGGGCAGCAGATGAGTTGTATTCACTGCAGGAATCTTCAGTGGGGACAGAAAATACTCTGCAGCCACAAACTGCCCAGCATGTGCTGGGCCACACTCTGCCCTCAGCTTCCTGCTGTAAGGCTGGACTTGTTCCATTGGAGACAACAGACTTCTTCTGCATTTATGTCATTGTAGTCAGGTGAAAAATTAGTCCCTTTAGCAAATCTCATATTGACAGAGGGCTTTTTTTACTCTCAAAGACTGTTGCTCTACTTAGGGACCAGCAGAAAAATTAAAGCAAATCCTCCCTTTGTCTACCATGGAACAGGAGTTGGAGGACAGCACACATGGGTAATGAGAATTTTGGGAGTTAGGAAATACTTGCTGCACTTCATTTCTTTTCTGCCAGGTCACCCTGTGTCCCAACACTGTTGGGGACTACAATCTGGAGCTGGTGCTGGACGTGGAAGATGTTGGCAGGAAGGTGTTTGCACTGCCCCTCACAGCCAGGTACCAACACCTTTCCTGCACCTGCTTGTCTTTGCTCGGGCATCCAGCACCAGCACACTGCCTGGCTGCAGCTCCAAAGGAGAAGTGCTGCTTCATGAGCTGCATCTGCCCATCTAGACATGAGAACAGTGCCAGGAAAGCAGCCCTTAGTGAGATACCCCCTGCTCACAGCCAGCCATGGCCCTAGCCCTTTTTCTAAAGGGAGCAGGAATAACATGAATTGTTGGCCTGGGCTTTGGTGCTTGAGCTGGAACAAATTTCCAAAGGCTTGCCTGCCCTTCTTCCTGCAAGTGGTGAACTTATGCTGCTTGTGACCACCCTGCAGCAGTGGTTTGGAACACAGTGAGCAGCCTGCTGAGAGCTGGGGTCTGGGTGCCTTCAGCAGTGCGTGTGCAGTGGGGAAGAGGCTCCAGGCAGGAGTGGGGAGAGCAAAAGGTCTTACAAAGAGGACTGTAGTCCTTGATGTGGAAGGTTGTGGGAACTCAGCATATCACTCCTGATGTCCAGAGTTGCCGAGATAACCCTTGGGGGGCTTGGAAATCCTGGAATGTTGCCAGAAGTGCTTGGTGGTTGGATTTTGACCCTGCAGGGGATGTGTATGAGGACAAGAGAATCACTTGGGGATAAGTGGTGTAAGAATTAATTATTCACAGGGTGGAAATACAGGTTTTAGGATTTTGGTGCAGGGAGGTTGTAGGAGACAAGATGGAGGAATCGGGGCGTGTCTTGCCCTTCTTCTTTCTTCTTCTTGTCGTCCATCTTCTGTGGTGATGTTGGCACTTTGGGATTGGTTCATGTTGAATGTGCACTTGTTAGTATGGGTAAAAGGTATTGGAAAGTAAAGGTAAATATATTGTACGTAGTTTTTAGTATAAAAATAGACGACCGCCCAGTGGGAGGTCAGTGTGCCCTTGGCTGCCTTGCTGGTCAGACCTCTGTCGGGCTGGAAGAAAATTTTGTAGATAAGAAATAATGAACAACACTGAAGACCGAAAAATATGAAGAGTGCACTCATCCTTTGGAGCACGGGCTGTCCCATAGGATGCTGTGCGTGACCGGGCAGAGACAAAAGGCCGGACCGGTCAGAAGGTCAGCTCAGCTTTCGCTGCTTCCCTCTGGCTCTGTTGAGTCATGTTCTCAGAGCTGAGACCAAAAGTCATTCTTGCTGCAGCAGAATTCCATCCTGCTGTGCTGCTGTGGGTGTCAGTTTAGTGCCAAGAGGGATGCAGTTCCCTGGTGCTGTTCCCTCTCCCAGGCAGAGCCATCCAGTCAGTGCCTGGGCTGCCATTTTGTAAAGCAAGCACAAATGGGGACAGTCAGTGTAGAGACCCATGGGGGAAAGAATTGAGGGAGTTCTAGGAACTGGAAGAAGTTGATCACCTGCACTGTGGGCCTTGTGCCCTTCACTGCTGGAAGAGAGGATTCACTTTTCAGGCAGGACAACAGTGCTGGAGGAGAAAAGGGAGTCATTTTCACTGATACACTGGAGTCTTGTGTTCCTTGAGCCTTGGTGGGCACTGGTCCTCACTGGAAAGGCTCCCTCAGAGCTCAGGGACCACTGGCACTGTTACGGGAGTCCTTGCAAGTGTCCTTGGGCAGAGAAGGGGCAACACTGCTAAGACAGCTCTGGACTACTGTAGGACTGCTCTACTACTCTACTCTGTTAGATTTGCAGATATCCTCCATTGCATGCTCTTGGAGGACAAAAGTTCTCCATGCTCCCAGTGTCTCTCATTCCCCTGGGGTCATTTCTTCGCCCAGGTGCATCGTTCCTACTCTGCGAGTGCTCAACCCTGTCGTGGAACTGGGGCACTGCTGCTTGAAGGTGCTCTATGATGAGAAGGTGACCCTGGTGAATGACAGTGACTTCCCAGGCTGCTACTGTCTTCTCCCTCAGGTTTGGCCTTGCATCCATCTCCTCCCCTCAGATTTTACTGGGGGGGTTATTAGGGGAATAAAAGGGTTTGGATAAGACCTTGCTGGTTTCTATTCAAAGCTGAAGGTTTTCTGAGAACAGGAACCTAAATACAAACATTAGGAAGAAGTTTAACATCTTGAGGAAGATGTTTAGAGTCTAGTCCTTGACTTGTTTTCACGTGGCAGAGCTTCGAGGGCAGTGAAAATCCGATGCAAGGAAGCTGTCAGCACCCAAGTGGGTGTCTCTGATGCAGCAACTTTTGGACCCCTGGGGATGCTGAGCACCTACACCTTGCATCTTGGTTTTTGCTTTCTTGCTTTCTCCTGAGAATTTTTACAAGCGTGTGGGAGTTGCTCTTGTGGTAGAGGTTAAGGAGTTTAAAGTTTCCTCAGTTCTGAAGATGCCTTTGATTCTGTCCCTGCCAGGAACACAAGGAGGAGGCTGCTGCGTGGTACTCCAGCCTTGCACCCTCTGGGATTATCGAGGCTCACAGCTCGGTGCAGATCCCAATTACACTCCAGGCCCAGTTGCTGGGACAGTGCAGCATCACTGCCAAGCTGGCCGTGTTTGGGAGACCAGGATCCCCACTGGTGAGAGCAAGGGGACTCGTGTGCCTTGAGCAACTCCTCCCAGTGGGGTGTAAACTGCACAGGGATTCTTCCAGGAGCTTGTGATTTATGGCTGGTGTGGACAAGGACAGAAGGGACTGGTGGCACAAGCAGCAGCTCGTGCCTAGGAAAGAGGAAGAGTGGAAGCCTCACAGGTGGCAATCTGAGTGCCTGACCCAGCACAGAGTTACAAATCTGGGAGATGGGATAACAAGCCCAGGCTGAAACACAAACCAGTCCCTGGGTCTCATACTCTGCCATGTTATCAGATGAACACAAGGGCTGCTTCATTACAGCTGTTCAGCATCACATCCCTGAATCCTGCTAAAGCAAGCACTGTTTGCTAAAGGAATGTTTTGTGCAGAGCTGGACTGAGGCTTCTCTGAAAGCCAGGTCCCTCAGGTCTGAGAAATACCCATCATATCTCCTCAAGAAAAGCCCACCCAAAACAAAATGAATGTCCACACAACTTGCATCTGGAGCACAGGCTTTGCTTGTTCTTTCCACCAAGTTTGGAAATGGATAAGGCAAGCAATTTCCTGAACCAAAGCCTCCTAAAAGAGGACTCTGAAGATTCTGAAGAAGATTCCAAGGACTGTAAAGAAGATTCTAAAAGAGCTCCTAAAAGAGGCACATATCATAACAGCAAGTGGCTACAAAATACAGGCCCAGTCTGCCAGGCATGGATGCTCTTCATCCCTCCATAGTCTGCTTTGTGCCATGAGCACCCCACAAAGGCAGCAGTGCTGCAGCATGTGGACATAGTTTAGCCAAGAATTCCATGTTCCTTGTCCCATCATCTGTGCTACCTCTGCAAGAACAATCCTTTTGAGTTTCAGACTATTAAGTCAGTTGAGACTTTTTTTTAAGGAAAAAATACTGCTTGAATGATGCAACTACTAATTGATGCCCCTTACTCATATATATGAAGATTACACATCAGCACAAACTGAAGGCAGCTAACTTGCCTCATCTCCACTCTGAAGAGCCTGCCTTGCTTCTGGCTCGTGCTGCTTTCACCAGAGCAGCTTTTTGAATTGTAAAGAACTTAGTGTTCAAGGATGGCTGTGCAGCAGCAAAGGCTGGGAAGGTGCTTTGGGCCAAGGTGGAGCATTTGAATGAAGCAGGCAGGAGGTAAAGGAAAGAGCCATGTGGAAGAGGTGTGAAGAAGCAAGCATGGCAAACAGCAGTGCTTTGTGCTCTGATAATGGGAGCTTGTGGCTTTCAGGTGGGATCACTGCAGACCCCACACTTGCTCCAGGCCTTCTGTTTCAGTCTGCACCACTGACAACTTCCAAGGGCCATCATTGTCCCCAGTCTAGGAATGCTCTTGGAGCTGGCTGTGTTTTTAAAACTGCCTTTGTTGCATCTTTTGACCTTTCCTACCTTCTTCCTGGAACAGGAAATCCGTTTAGAGTGCGTTGGCCAGGGCCCCGTTGTCTATGTCCATCCCAGGGAGATAAACTTCGGCTCTATCCCAGTCCTAGAGGATTGTTCCAAAACTCTCCACCTCGCCAATCAGTGTAAGATTCCTGCAGCCTTCCAGGTGGAGATGGTAAGTGTCTGTGGGGCTGTTTTCCAGGGACAGGTGCTGGTTACCAGCAGCCCTTGACTTGTTTTTGTATGCAACGTTTCTGTACTGTTCTGTGTGAGTGGAAGCAAGATATTCCATCCAAGGGCAAGCAAGAGGAGCCAGGATCTCAGGCACGCCTCTGTGAAATAGTTTGCAGAGAGATTGGAGCAGAAATGAGTCTGGATCATGTTTGCAAGTTCTCTCTTTATTTTATGGAAGATACTTAGCTGTGCAAGTCCTGTTTTCGGAGCTCTGAGATCAAGAGAAGCTGTGGCCCTTTGCTCCTAAGAGGGCATGGATTTCCCCATGGACTCCCCATTCCATCTGCATTTGTTTGTGCCAGACTTGTGTTAATGGCAGAAAGCAGGGTGTGAGATCTGCCCTCAAACTGCTCATGGGGAGGCAAATTTCACAACTCATGTGGGTCAAACCAGTGGTGCTGTTGCAAATAAATGCACCTGTGAGGGCTGTGCACCCCCAGAGCCTGTGGTCTCTGTAGCATTGCAGAATGGCTCTGGAGATCACCTGCAGAGGAAGGTTGTTTCATTCCTGGAGGTTACAGAGGGGGACAAGCCACAGGGCTGGAGCTACAGCTTGAAAAAAGCTTTGAAAAGAGATCTTCTGTATATTGGGTGGGTTCAACTTCTGGAGCTGGTTAAAGCCAACCCTGATCAAGTGGACTTGTTTGTATTTGTGGATAAATCATCAGGTGCTGTGTGAGAGTTCAGGCTCAGCCTCCTGGGCCAAGGAGGAGGGGCGTGAATTTTCCTCTTGCTGCTTTTGCAGCTGTTTGGGGGATAAATGTTATCCCAAAGTGGAGGACTGGCAGGGCAGTTTTTCCTGACTCCACAATGGAGTTCTGCTTCCAGCCTCTGCAGGGAGCAGTGCACCTTGGCTGGGTGCTCATGGTGTGTAAAGGTTGGCTTTCACATGCTCCTGCCAGGGCCAGACCTGCAGAGCTGTGTCTGTACAGCTGTGCTGGTGCAAGGCCTTTCCCCCTCCTTTGGGCACCTTCCAGCTCCCTTGCTCAGTCCATGAAGTCCATGAGAAAGCAGATGACAAGAGTTCTTGGGAAGAGTGGGCCATGCCCACAGAGCACATGTTGTCCAGTTTTCTTTCTGCTTCCTGCTTTCCTGCTCTGCTATAAGCATTTAGAGGTGACTTTTCCAAAGCAGAGGGCCCTGGGGCACCTCTCTACAGCTGATGATTGGTGGGGAGTGAGGGCTTCAGTCCTTCAGGGGGTGTTGAGAAGCACTGATGGCCCCTTGGGAAAGGAGATTTGGGATTTTGCTCAGCTGGCTTTGCAGAGTTATCCTTCAGGCTCTCAGCAGTGTCCTCCAGCTGTGTGGCTGCTGGGCTGGGATTTGAGCAGTCCTGCCTTCCTCCAGCCATGAGCCTTTGTGCACACCCAGCTCCGCTGCCAGGAAGCCAGCAGGGAGTAAACAGCTTCCCTTGGCAAGGGCTCCAAAGAGAGCCAGCAGGGGGAATTACCTTCTCCTGAGGAGGTGCTTCCCTTGGGTTGAGCAAAGCAGGGCTAATGACCCGAGTCTGTCAAAGGAAGGTAAAATACAGGTTGTATAAGCTCTTGGGGAGTTGCTGTGCTGGACACCATAGCTTACATTTAGGGAAATTAAACGTTTATGGTTTTTATACTCATCTCTTTAGCCTTCCCGTTTTCTGCACCTCACAGCAGAGCAGGGTCCATGGCTTCCATCTAACTTAGTGTTTGGCTTTTCCTACAGGCTGTGGAACGTTCCTGCTGGAGGATTGAGCCCAGTAAAGGAGTGGTCCCCCCCAGTTCTGAGGTGTCCGTGGCTGTCATAGCTAACCTGAATGACACAGTGAAATTCCAGGAGAAGCTGAAGGTGTTCATTGAGAACAACCCTGTGACCATCATCCCTCTCCAGGCTGTGGGCGTTGGCACCACAGTTGTCTCGGACAAACCTCTTGTTCCGAAGCTCGACTTGAAGTCCTGCTTCAGGTAGGAGACTCTAGAAACTTCCACATCTCCTGTGTGTTCAGCAAGGAACAATTTTTCCATAGCCCTTCAGGCTAGATCTTCAGTACTCAAGGTCCCAGCTCTGTTTCCATGAAACCACAGGAATTCATTGAGAAATATGTCAAATATCCTGGAAAGCCACAGAAATGGAAAAGCTGGAAGACCTGGCAGGGCTGAAGCTTTGAGCATGGGCAGCCTTTTGGGCAGAGGTTTTATTGCAGAGTGCGCAGTCAGGGAATGCCATCGGGGTGAAGCTGAAGCTGAGTGATGCCAGGGAAATAACAGCTCCCGTGACATTTTCCATCTCTCTTCTCTTGCAGCTTCAGTCGCTGCTTTTACCACTTCCAGCTGACGAACAGAGGCCGCCGCACGCAGCGGCTCTACTGGAGCACGGAAGGGTTCCGCACCTTCCGCCGCAGCGCGCGGGCCCCGGCCCCCGCGGGCCCCCCGGGCAAAGGGGCTCCCCCCATGCCCAGGCCTGGCAGCCCCGTGTTCAAGCTGTGCCCAGCGCAGGTGGACCTGAGGCCGGGCCAGACTGTGGACATGGTGCTGGAAGGCTGCTCCAGCACTGTCCAGGTGAGGCCCTGCCCAGGGCTGAGCCCTCCCCATCAGATCCCCTCCACTGCAGCTTCTTCTGCAGCCCCTTGACACTGGCCTGGCACAAGGAGCAAGTGACTTCAAGAAACTGTTTCAAAGCCAGTTGCTTTCCTTGCTGGCCACCATCAGTTGCTAAGACTCTTTTGTGTTTCCCTAGCTACCATAAACCCAACTTGCTGATCCCAAAATACAGACTGAAGGAAGTACTGCTCCTTTGGGCAAACAGGGCTTACCTGTGTCATGTGCTGAGGCAGAAAGGGAGAGCAGAGAAAAGAAGTTGCACTTAGGCTAGAAGCCCAGGCAGGAAGCAAATTAAACTACTGTCAAGTGCTTTTTCTGAGGGAAAAACCCTTTACCCAGGCAGTAAAACAAATGCCCTGGGAATGGCAGGAGCGTCTGGGAGCAGCATTGCTTTTCCTCTGAAGACAAACGTGGGCACAGGGCTGCTCTTGCTATGAGTCCTGGAGGGGGAAAACACAGTGTGCCAGCTCTGATGATCAGTGCAATGTCCATCCAGGCAGGAAACTGTTCCCAGACATCGTCAGAATTGACAGTTTGACTTTGGTCAACTTTTCTATCACTGCTTGCCCCAGTGTCTCGGCCACCCCTGGTGTCCCAGGGACAGCCAGGTTCTGCAGCACCCCTGGAGAGCAGCTCAGAGGGGGAGATTTTAGCAGGGTCTGGGAGTGTTCTCCTACCTGGACCTTTCTTTCCACGGGAAATGAAACTCTGCAGAGAAGCTGCCAGCTAAGTCTGGTATGCATTCCCTGGCTCCAGGAGCCCTGGGCACAGATATTTAGAATAAACAGGTGGCAGCACAGAAAGAAAAGAAAGCTATTGAGGAGAGCAGAGACTAATTACAGTCCCTAATAACAAGTGACAGGAATGGGGCCCATGGGTGGGTGGCAAGGCAGTGTGGGGTGTTGGGCCTGCCAGCACACACGGGGACACAAGGGAATCTTGTGTGCAGGAGGTGAAGGAGCGGCTGCTGTGCCACGCTGTGGTGGGGAAAGAGACAGCAAAGAAACAGATCCTGCAAACAGATGTCATCTGCAACTTCATCTGCCCTGCAGTGCAAATGTCCCCCAGAGCCATCGCTTTCCGTGTGGAAAAGGTAAAGTCACCAGATTGCATCCTGGCATTTAAAGGTGTAACTCTTAACTTGGCTGGAAGCAAATAGAAATATATGCACTTCTGGGGCTGAAAAGTGTGAAGTGCATTGGAAGGGGAAGGAGGTCTATGGCACTTGAGGTTGTTTTCCCTTGTCTCCTGTTTCTGTAGAAACCCAGTGATGTCCTGACACTGCAGTACCAGCCGCTGACCTTAAAAAACACCAGCTCCCTGCCATTCAGCGTGGTGCTGGACGTGGAGCAGCCCTTCCTGGTCTGCAATGTGAACCGGAAGCCCCTCCCTGCAAATTGCAAGGTGAGCCTCTGTGGGCTTGTGCAGTGGGGTTTGAGGAGGAGGGATGTGGTGCTGCACTTCTGCTGGGAGCTCCTCAAGTTGAGAAGCTCATTCTGTAGCGTCAGCAGTGGATTGGCCTGAGCTGAATCAGCAGAGCTGCTGAAGGAATCAAAATCTTATCTGAATTGGTAACATCCATGCTGGCTCTAAAACATGAGGAGAGGGGAGCAGGAAAGCAGATTGAGGCAAGCCATGCAGTAAAGGTGTCTCCTGGAAAGCATGCCAGCTCTCCAGCAGCCACCCCCTTGGATTGGGGCTGAGCACAGCGACGGGAGCCTGAGCGATCCTGGGCTGGACTGTGGTGCCTGCAGTCAGACCCCTGCTTAGAGAGATGAACCATGAACTGAGGAGCCCATGCTGGGCTCGCTTGGAGCATTTACTGTTTGCTGCTGTCAGGCCTTGGGACATCATCCCACAGGTGATTAATTCCTGCTCATCTCCTTGCAGCCTGTGAGAGTGGATGTAGGGAAGGAACTTCATCTCTGCATCTGCTTTAACCCAGCTTATAAGAACAGTCTGATCAGCTGGGTGGTAAAGAAGGTTCTCAGGGTGAGCTTCGTGGAGCATCCTCATGTGGAGAAGATCCCTCTTCGGGGGGAAGTCTACTTCCCAAATCTCCACCTCCCCACCAAGGCCGTGGACTTTGGCTGCATCATAAATGACACTGAACAAGAGTTGAAGATGGAGATGACCAACTGCAGCCCACTCCCTGTCAACTACCACTGGTCATTCCTGACAGACAGCCAGGTGAACACCATCAGGTATGAGCATCATCATCCCCATGCTGCTGCGAGCATGGAGCTGCTCCAGCCTGGCTCTGAGTGGCTGTCACTGAGCCCAGCACACCAGCACCCAGCCAGGGGCTGCAGTGCAGTGAGGAGCTGCTCTTGCAGGCACCTCTCTCCCCCACTACAGGTCCACCATCACAGTTATGTTATTTTCCAGGTTCATCCCTTCACCACCTAAATTCAAGCCACGGTCATTAAACAAGAGGAGAGTGTTTCTACGGAGATACTCCAGGACTGAAAGTGTGGAGGAGCCAACTGAAACCCCAGAAACAACGCAGGATTCTGCCCAGGAAGATTCTGCCCTGGAAGATTCTGCCCTGGAGGATTCTCTCCTGGAGGATTCTGCCCTGGAGAATTCTGACGAGCAGGATTCTGCTCAGGAAGATCATGCCCAGGAGGATGCTGCCCAGGAGGGTACTGCCCAGGAAGATCCTGCTCAAGAGGACTCTGACCAGGAGGATTCTGCTCAGGAGGACTCTGACCAGGAGTCAGCATATGCAGAGCATTCCCTGGAATCAGAGGTGGATTTTCTTGTGCACCTACCACTTGCTTTGCCTCCTCAACTTGCCACCAAAAAGTCATACTCGTGCCAACCTCCCTTTTTGCTGCCCTTCCATCCTGTGCCCTGAAAGTGGCAGTTGGGCATGGGGTGTCTGGGGAGGCAGAAATAGGAAAGTTTTGCTCAGAGAAGCTCACTCAGATCCTACACACCTATGCTGAATTTGGGATTTTTTGGCATATTTTCTTTACAATGTAAAATGAGGTCTTTATCTGCATCATGATAAGAAGGCCTCCAGCTTCCCATGTCAGTCCATGAAGAGTCCTGATCTCCACGTAGCCCCTTCCCAACCCAGCTAGAGCACTCACATCTCTGCCTTCTCCCAAAAACTAGTATTGCAGTGACAGCTCCAGAGCAAGACTTTGCAAAGTCACTTATTATGGAGCAATAAAAAGTCACTTATTATTATGCAGTTAAAAAAAAAAAAAAGATGTAAGGAAGCAGAGAGCTTCTCAAAAGCCCAGTGTTGGCATTAAGTTTATGGAGAAGGGTTGTACCTGCTCACACACAAATACCAGTTGTTTCTACACTGCACAGTTTTTCTGAATCAGGAGAAACAAAGCCCTATATGAACAGTGTGGCTGAATGTTTTCAAATAGAAGCACAAAATCATCTTTATTTCCTGATTGTTGCCATGTATGCACAAGTAAACCAGGGAAATTCAGGTGGCCATCCTGCAATCCTGGAATGGCTTGGCTTGGAAGGGGCTTTCAGAGATTATGTAGTTCCAACCCTCCCTGCCTGAGTGCTGGGGGCACCCAGTTCCCTCAGGCAGGTTTGATGTAGGAGGTGCAGATGGAGCCCAGGTCTGATCTGTGGCTGGGCTTGGACCCACCCTCGACTGATGGCCTGGACATTGTCACCCTTGGTTTGTGCCCAGGCCCCTTTCCAGCTGCTCCTGGTGTGGGAGGTGCTGGAGCCTGCAGCAGCAGCGTGATCTTGCTCAGAGCAGCCAGCTCACTGCAGCCCGTGGTGCTTTTTCCAGGGGCTGTCATCCACTCCTGGGGCGTCTCAGAGGCCGCTGAGGGTGAGGGGACTGAGCTGGTTCTCAGAGATGGAGCACCCCAAGGTGGGAATGCAGGAGGTAAGTGGGAATTTGTCTCACGTCCATGTTTCCAGTGTGGGAGGTGGTTCTGTAGCCCCGGTGCCACTGGTGGCCCTCAGCACTGCTCACAGAGGGGCCTCACATCCCTCCCAGTCCATCACAAAGCTCTGCTGAAGCCAGTGCTCACTGGAGAGGCCATGTGGGATGTTTTGTAGGGCTGCCCCAGGATGCTCCCTGTGCAGCCCCTGTGGAGGGCATTGCTCCCATTTACCTCATCAGGTGGTTTTCAGCACATTTTTGTAGGAACTTTGGCTGTAGCAGCTTGAGAGAACAGCACGTAAGTCAGAGAGAGGGAGAAAGGCCTCAGAAGTCACATGAGCCTTCCCCCAGCTCCAAGGGCTCCCACCTCCAAGTCTCCTGGTTTTCTGAAGACAGTGAGAAGTGTTTCCAAAGACAAGTTCTGCAGCAGAGAGAATTTCTTGCTGCCAGGAGACATTCCAGTTGACTCTAATGTAGTTTATACTCATGGATAAGTGATTATGGGAGAAGATTTTCCTCATGGTCCCTCCACTGGTCAGTGGCACGGACACAGGGTGAGATCAGGGTGATTCTGGCTGTGTTTGGGGAATAGGCCCCTCCAGCTGTGACTCTGCTTTATTTCAGGACACAGCTGCTCTTCTGCATCCGTTTCCACTCTCACCATCTCCATCTCTCCTCCCCTCCCTGCAGGTTTTTGACGTGCGGCCGCTGTGGGGTGAGCTGCAGCCGGGAGAGAGCGAGCAGGTCACCTTCACCTTCTTTGGGCACGCCAACGTGGTGGCGCGTGTGCGGGCGCTGTGCCACGTGCAGGGAGGCCCCAGCTACGAGGTGGTGCTGACCGGGGAGGCCTCGTGCCCCAGCTACCAGCTGGACCTGCAGGAGATCGACTGGGGGCTGCAGGTACCACAGGCTGCTCCTGCCACAGCTCCTTGGCTGCCATCGTGGCCACCCCCGTCCCAGGCTCTCTCCCCCTCTCAGCCCCTCTGCCGGCTCTGGGGCTTGGAACACAACCTGTGAGAGACAGGCCAGCATCCCAGCTGGTTTGGAATGGCCATCCCCACCCCTCCCTCCCTTCCCCTGGCTGAGGGACAGGACACTGTCCTCTCCAAGGCACCTGACCCTGCCGCCTGGGGAGCACAAGGCTCCCAGGGAAGATGTCCACAGGGACCTGTCCCTGGGATATCCCTCCACTGATCTGCTCCTAAAGCTTGAGCTCCAAGGAGATGCTCTTGTCAAATGCTCTGGCTTGATCCACAAAATCATCCAGGGAGGAACTTGGGCTTTCAGTCACTTCAGTACCTGAAAACAATGTCCCACAATAATCCCCACTTTACTTCTTTACACTTTAATGTCCACAGATACTTCCAGCTGCTGGCACTGCCTGTGTTGTCCTGTGTGTCTCTCTTGTCACCTGTCTGTTTCTTGCCAATATTTGCATGCAGGTGCCTTTTCTCCTGGAATGCCTCTCAGAAATGCACTGACTTTTAGATACAATTCAATGGGGACAAAGTTGTCAAAGCAAAACAAAACTGTTCATTAGTAATAATTCAGCCGAGCTGGGTGTGTGTCTCCTTGCCCCTGGAGAGGAGCAAACACATCTCCAACAAAAGGGCAATCTTTGTATCCCCTTTGAGACAGTCCCTGGCCCCTTTCCCCTCGGAGGGGCACTCAGGAACTTCCATTCTCTCTGACCACCAACTTTTCTGTCCCTTCCCCTCTCATCCTCTTTCCTTTTGGTCAGGTCAGGTTGTCAACCCCGTCCCTCTGCCAGCTCACAGCAACACCCAACAAACCAACCTGAACAAATCCAAACCACAAACAGCAACATGCAGAACAAACAACTTCCATTCTTTAACTCCATAAGCTTTTGGCTTCATCTCACACATCTCAGTGCCACCTCCTCTGTTTCTCCTGGCTGTTGGTGGCCCCTCAGAGTGCAGAGGACCTGGTCCCCTGGTTCATTTCTTTCTGGCCTTTCCAAGGTTTTACCACCTCTCTGTAGCTGTGTGGTTGCACTGTGGCTGTGTGCTTTCAGTGCCATGAAAGAGGCAGGAGGTTGCCAGCATCAGGCCTGTGTCTGTAACTTCTCCCTGCTCTGTCCTCTCTGCAGAGGTTTAACAAAGTCCTCAAAGCAGAGGTGACCCTGCGCAACACCGGGGTCATGGAATTCACCTTCGTGGTGCCAAACTGCAGCACTGGCACTGCAGCAAAGCCTCTGCCTGGAGTGCCCGTGGTCGTGCCCACCACAGTGAGTAGCACAAGTCATTGCCCCTGGCCCTGTGTCAGGCAGCCCAGGAGAGAATTAAAGGAAAAAAAGGGGGGCAAAAGAGGGAAAAAAGGGGGGAAAGAGGGAAAAAAGTGGGGGGAAATCCCAAGCTGTGCTGAGACTGCAGCCCACGAGAGCTCAGGAGCACACACTGCACCCCAGGGTTTTGAGCACAAGGAAGGTAGAAAGTGATGTGGTCTGATGGTTTCTTCTGCATGAGAACCTGTTCCCTCAGCCTGTCTGTCCCCTGAGCCATCCCACAGCAAAGCCCTGATGCAGTCCCTTCCTCTTCTCCTGTCCCTGCAGGGTTCCCTTGCACCTGGCCAGAAGCAAGTGTTGAAGGTCTATTATCTGCCAGGACAGCTGGGAGCCTTCCACAAGACTTTCCAGGTCAAAGTGGCTCATCTGGAACCGGCAGAAATCACCCTGAAGGGAAAGGGGACCTTCCCTGGGGTTACCAAGTACCGGCCCAGGAAGCTGAAAGGTGAGCACTGTGTTGGCTCCCAGGAAGATCCCCTGGTTTCCCCTGCCATCACACATCAGGCAGCTCACACCCATCTCCACAAGCCTGGAAGCTGCAGGGCTGCAAGACCAACACTTTGGCCTCTCTGGCTGCTTCCTGAGTTTTGAGCAGTTGAGTCCAGTTAGGCTTTTTCCCAGGATCCTTTTCCCAGGATCTTGCCAGCACATTGTTGTAGTCCTGGAAAGATGATGGCCAGGCAGAAAAGCTTGGGAAAGCTGTGAGAGAGGCTGGCAGGGCTTTTGGGCAGGGTTGGATGTGCGTGGCATTGCAGGGGATGAGATGATCCCCTGTGAGTGAGAATGAACATGAGGATTCAGAGAGGAGCAGCAGCATCCATTGTTTCTGGGACAGGCCACTGTTGGGGAAGTGGGACTTCTCAGCTTCAGTGGGATTGGCAATGTGCCTTGTCTTCTATTTATGGATAATTCTTTCCTTCAGAAGAGGAGATACTGCAAGAGGAAGGAAAAAACCCAGAGGAAGAAGAAAAGGAAAAGGATGAATCATCTGTGACCATCTGTGATGATGGAGTCACTGATGGAGTCACTGATGGGTCACTGATTGTCACACCTGAACAACAGGCTAGTGTCCAACATCTCCCCAGGGCCCTTCAGCTGAGGGGCTCCCCCAGCAGCACACTGGGTCTGGTGGAACAGGTGGGAGGGTTATTCCCACTTGGGAAATTGGAGGAGTGGCAGCTGTGCTCCCTCCCAAAGCTGCCTTTGCTTGTGGCCAGCCCATCCTCCATACTTGGAGCTCTCAGATAGGCACTGCCACAATCACATTGCCAGATTTCTGGGCCACTTGCTGCATTTGGAGAGCTTGTGCTGTGTTCTCTTTTGTGACTGAGAGAAATATTTGTATTCAAGTGTTTATATCTAGAAAGTAAGCAGAATATTCAGAGTCAGTGAAGGGCCAAGAACCAACAAACCTTCTTCATTAGCTGTGTAAATGACAAGAAGGGCAACTGAACTGGTGAACTTTGTGATCTCCAAATGGCCTTATTCATGATAGCCCTCATTTTTTATTGGTGTATGATTCTACAAAACATTTCTCTCCTGTTCTGGAATACAGAGGTTAAGGGGAAAAAATTGCCTTTTTTTTTTAAAGGCAATTTCTGCACCTGTATGATGGGAATGATGTGGTTTCTTCTCCAGTGATACTGCCAACCTTGAGATTTCAGCTGAGGATAAAGAAACGGAATCATCCAAATATTCTTCAGAAGACAAACCTTGAGAAGACCAAGGGAAACTGGGAAGCTCTTTGAAGAACCTACAGAGCCATAAGAACCTCGAGGATTGGCATTGGCACATCTTGTTTACCAATAAAGCAGAGAAAGGAATCTCCTATGGGAAGAAATCTGTGAAGGCTGAGCCCTGCCCAGGCATGGTGCAAACTCCATGAGATCCTGCACTGTCTTCCTCTTCTCCCAGTGAAGCTTTTCGGGACAGAGAACTGGATCCTTTCCACCTCTGGGAAGCACCTGGAGCTTTTATAGCCACCCTTAACCACTACTTGAAGTCCCACGTGTCCCTTGCCCCTGGAATTGGAGAGCTAATGCTCTAAACCCCTGTCATGAAGGCAGTGACACCCTTAGGATGGTCATGGATGACAGTCTGAGAGCAGCCACGTTACCTTGGGGTACTTGGGCCCAGATAACCCTGGGGATTGTGGCAGGCTCAGAGAGAACACTCTTGGTCAGCTGTGAGATGTATGGCACTGATCATGTGGGTCATTATGACTGAACTTATTGCCAATACAGTATCTACATATTGTCAGTGCAGTATGAAATATAAGCAGGTCTAATATGACATGAGCAGCTTTGGCTAGAAACCTGCAGGTTTACAGACTGGAACTGCAGAACTCACAGGGACAAAGCAACTCAGCACCTGTGGAGCTGCTTCAGGATTTTATCTCTGGACATGGCTGGGTCTTAGCTGGATCTGCAGCCAGAGGCACCAGGAAGCTGCTGGGGCATGCAAGGAGCTCAGGTGGCACAGGGGAGGGTGGCAGGAGCCTTTCAGCCCTTGCTCCTTGCCAGATGCAAGGGAACCCTGCAGGGCTCGGCCTGATGCTCTTCCTCTGCCTTCTGGATGCTTTCCCATCCATCATGGCATTTCACACTCCAGAAGAGCAGCCTCTGTGAGGTGCACTCCCAAAGGCAAAGGTATTCTAAAGTGAAAATCACTGCTCTAACTTGTGCCACTTTGCTGCTGAGTTGAACAAGAGGAGCATCCCCAGCAGCACCCCTTTTTGCAGCATCTGGCTCCCAACTAACTGCACACGTGCCAGCTGTGCCAAGCAATGGGGATTCTAGCTGTGATCACACACTGGGCAGATTGTGCTATCATGGTAACTGATTTTGACAGGAATGGCAGATTTGTCTTTACAAACTACCTGTGGGTCTGCTGGTAGATAAAACCAGCACTGGGAGATAAAAGAAACAAAGGGAAGGATTCCACTGATTGATGAATGGGAAAAGATATTTGCTTTTACAAATAAACTTTAGGTTTGCTGATAAATGAAATTAGACATTGAAAATGAAAGAAACAATAGGGAAGAAAAACCCCTAAATTCCATAAGAATTAAAAATGAAAAGGGAGGGTTATACCTTAGAGGGAAATCTCTGGTATCAGGTGTTTTGGGAAGTCTGTACCTCTCATATACCTCAGCCAAGGGGGAAAGAGAGAAGGGAAATGTGGCTGGAAATTGGGATAAAAAGCGAGGCTGAGTGCTCCAAAAATTGGAGAGATCCCAGGGGAATGCCCCATGGCCTTTCCCTTCATTCAAATAAAGCCAAATAAAGCCTCTGTCTCCTTTTTGGACATAAACCTCTGGTGTTTGTGGATTAATTTTCCTAACATTTTGATTCACTGTGTTGCAATCAAGTAGAAAAAATTATTAAAGAAAGGCCTCATAAAATCAGTCCTGCTCTATGTTAGATCCATGGCTGGCCTATCATTTCTTCTAAGTGCAGCTAGCACTCAGCAAGTTCCCATGTGAAGACAATCCTGGTATGAATGGTTTGTTAAGATAACAATCTATTTCTGAGTGAAAAACAACCACACCTGCATAAACACTAGATCCATCCCATGAGAATCAGGGAAGAAAATACACAAACAATTTAAGAATAAAGAGATTTGATAGACAAGTAAAATACCTTTTTCTAATCAATAGAGTAATTGGCAAAAAAGCTACTGACCAATTGGAGGCACACACGAGGTCTGTAAAACTTCTAAATGAAGTCTTGGCTACACTGAGTTACAGGGAGTGGGAACAAAGCTCTCCAGAAACTTGGAGCTAGAAAGATTTAATGATATTCCTCACTTTGAGGCTCTTCCAGAGCTTAACTGCCAACACAAAAGCTTTTCCAAGATCCTTTTAAGCAAATAAATGAGATCCATGAGAATTGGGATAGACCACAAGGGTCTGGGACAGCCTCAGTGCAGAGGCCAACGGGTTGGATGTGTTACAGAAACCCATAAGATGCACACCTAGAGAGCCCTTTCCATTCCAACAGCAGCTGGGCATGGAATTCAGCACATGGAATTCAGTCCATGGAATCCAGTTCATGAAATTCCTAAGGCCTTATCAGTTTCACACAGTCACTGAAGTCTCTGCTATCACAGAAACCCAAAATCATTGGAGTTGGGAAATCCCTGCCAGCCCATGGAGTCCCAGCTGTGCCCAGTGCCCACCTTGTCCCCAGCCCAGAGCCCTGAGTGCCACCTCCAGCCCTTCCCGGGACACCTGCAGGGATGGGCACTGCAAAGCTCCCTGGGCAGCCCCTGCCAAGGCCTGAGCAGCCTTTCCATGGGCAAATTCCTGCTGGTGCCCACCCTGAGCCCAGCCTGAGGCCGTTCCCTCTGCTCCTGTCCCTGTTCCTGGGAGCACAGCCCGGCCCCCCGGCTGTCCCCTCCTGGCAGGGAGTTGTGCAGAGCCACAAGGGCCCCCTGAGCCTCCTTTGCTCCAGGCTCAGCCCCTTCCCAGCTCCCTCAGCCCCTGCTGGGGCTCCAGCCAGGATGGCATCCTAGTGCTATACAAAGAGCAGGGTATAGACTGCCAAAGGTGCCTTTATCACCACATTTTAAACTTATACTTAGCACCAATAAATTAATAATATGGAGTGTAATACACATACTCCAGCCACATAGCTCTGTCCCATGAGTCTCTCCGTGATTTGATGGGACATGGTTGGGGATTTCTGCTCTTTGGGTCTGTTTCCTCTTTCATTTCGTTGGATTGAGGCAGTGACCTTTTCAGAGAGTGGGGAGGAGCTCTCAGAAGTGCCCGAACTTCATCCCTGCACAACACTCAAAACTCACAGCCAGGAAATACATCTGCTGGCTGAGTCCAAGAGAAGCAAGCAAGAAAAGCTGTACCAAGAGTGAGGTGCACAGGAATGTGTCCAAGTTTTAGCTCTCTCTGTTAATTAGCACTGGTTTTCTCTGTTCCCTCTGCTCCTGTCCCTGTTCCTGCGAGCACAGCCCGGCCCCCCGGCTGTCCCCTCCTGGCAGGGAGTTGTGCAGAGCCACAAGGGCCCCCTGAGCCTCCTTTGCTCCAGGCTCAGCCCCTGCCCAGCTCCCTCAGCCCCTGCTGGGGCTCCAGCCAGGATGGCATCCTAGTGCTATACAAAGAGCAGGGTATAGACCTGCCAAAGGTGCCTTTATCACCACATTTTAAACTGCCATAAATACAGAAGGACTCTGCAGGAGGCACTAAAGCCAAGTCAGCAGCCAAAGTGCCAATGTCCTGCCCCGGCAGCGCGGCCCGGCCCGGCCCCAGGCTCGGTGCCGCGGTTGCCCGGTAACCGCGCCCGGGCCCTCAGCGTCTGTGACGGCGCCGCGGCCTCAGCGCCCGCAGCCGCCCCGATGCTCATTCGCACCCGGCGCGCTCACCGGCGGCACTCGGCCACTGCCAGCGGAGTTGTTCGCACAACAGTGCTGTCTGTGAGCGAGAACTCGCAAAACATTGCTCTGCGAGGGACGCCTAAACTCGCAGAACATTGGTTTCTGCCAGAGAGTCCTGAATTTCGTTTGAAGGTAAAGATTGACTCAAGTTGTACTTTCTGGTTTTGTCACATCTGTGCTCTGAAAGACAATGCCAAAGGGAAATACAGGATGGGATAATGCCAGTCTTCAGTTCGGTGGCATGGACAGCTGAGGGGATGAACAATACATGGTCTGCTGATGGTGTTTTTTTCTCACTGAAGAAATGCAACATTTCCTAAATATACTTGTCTATACATTTTTTCCTATAGTATTTATTTAAACTACTTATGGGTGAATGAGTTCTGTTCAAGTTTCAGTGGGTTGTTATGAATCTGGTTATTACAATTATTAAGGAGATGCCCCTGGATTAAGGTGCAAACCGAGACCATGTGTCAAAGTCAATAGTTTGGATTTTATGGAACAGTAAATGTGAAGAAGAGAGAGGGAGAAAGAAATAGAAAAAGAAGAGGGGGAGGGAAGGGGCTGGGAAGGAAGGAATAGAGTGATAGAGACAGATTTAGTAGAAAATATCACCATTCCATGGATCCCATCCCATCACATTCAGTCCTCTTCTGGTCTCTGTGGTGAGGCCTCGCAAAATGTGAGACTCCAATGGATTAATGCAGATTTGGGCAAGGTGGGACTGCCCAGGTACCTCCCTGGGGTGGGGCAAGTTTGGCTCTGTCTCTTACTACTCTCAAATAATATAAAATCTTTAGCACCAGTATGTCCTTTGAGTCTGCCATGAATTGGGTTGTGGATTTTCAGCTCTGTTGTGTTTCTCTGCATGCCATGCAGTCATCTGGTGCAAGGCCTCAGGAATGGCTCTGGGGGCACTCTGGAGGTCTTTGCTGGGTTATGACACCCCCTCAGCTGCCCCTCATGGGAATGTCCCCTGGATGTGGCCTTCTGGGGCTGGGGGGTTTTAGAGCTGAGCCAGTTTGTCTGAGGGAGGATGGGTGTCCTCTGCCCCTTACCAGAGGCTGTGCCTCACCCCCAAAATTTCCTCCTTCCCCCTCTGTTGATGGGACGTTTGTGTGCCAACCTGGCCTCAGCAGACGAGTCTGTGGCTATGACTTCCCCAGCCTGAAGGCAGAGAGAGCTGATTTTCAGGACAGCTGCTGGATTTGACTTTAGTGGGGATATATTTTTCTCCCTCAGCCTTGTTCACTTCTCCCCAGACCTGAGCTAACAGGACAATACTGTCAGCTTTATCTTGTCTCAGGTTCCCTTAGGCAGCTTAACTCCCAGTGCCAAGTTCCAGTCAGGAGGCATTTTCAGGGAATGGTGGGCTTGAGGGTCTCAGCTTCTTTATTCAATTTTGTCACAATGGGTAAAAAGTCCTTTATAGCAATACTTAAGCCATTAACCATAACATTCCAGTCTCTCACAAGTCCTGTGAGGAGCAGCTGAGAGAGCAGGGGGTGTTTAGCCAAAAAAGAGGAGGTCTACTCATGCTGGTTTTAAGTAATATTTGAGCTACAGCTTTGTCTGTTCAAACTATTATTAATAGTCAGCATTTTAGCTCCAGGTTTCAGTACAATCCATCTTTGAATGGAATAAGGTACCCATATAGTTCAAATAAAGTCCAACTAGAGGCTTAACAACACTAGCTGCTTATGCCTAATGAGCACTTAGCTACTTTCAAATCATATAAAATCTTTAGCACCAGTATATCCCTTGAGTCTGCCATGAATTGGGTTCTGGATTTTCAGAGTTCCATTGTTGTTCCTTCCAGTTCTGTTGAGGCGCTGTCACTCCTCTGTGACATCATCTCTTCACAATGGCTTCTGGAGTGCCAAAGACACCAACACCTCCAACACCTCGTATTTTGCTCAGGGAAAGACTGAAGGCTGATTCTGTGAGTAGCCCCTGGGGCTGTGTTAAGGCTGGGAACTGCCCTGCTCTCCCTGCTCTCCCTGCCCCTGCTGTCCAGCAGTGCTCTGAAGCTGCAGAGCCCCTCCCCAGCCCTCTGTGCCGTGCTCCTGTTGCTGGGGCTGTCCTGGTGCAGTAGGGAACACTGTGGGATGTGTCAGGGACAGCCCAGCGCCCTGCCTGGCTGTGCCAGCAGAGCCAAGGGAAACCAATGTACAGCTGAAGCCCTCAGCATGGGCTTCTTTCCTTCCCCTTTGCCACAGCCATTCCTTCTGTCAGGCTGGGCACTCACCTGTGCTGCTCTGACCATCCTGCCCTTGGGCACCCAGGCACGTGAGGGGAAAGCTCAAACTCTGCCCAAAGCCTTGAGAGCCACGGCTGGTCCCAGCTGGAAGAGCTCCCAAGGCAGCTGTTCCCTCCCAGCTCCTGGGTGGGCACAGATGCAGCCCTGCAGGCAGCACTGGATGGAGCCAGGGCCACAAAGGGCCCTTGCTGTCTGCAGCTCACTTGGCTGAAGATGCCCCACTGCTGAGCCTCTGCCAAGGAGATCCCTCTGTTTTCTTCTGTCCAGGGCTCTGTCAGCCCACACAGAGAAAACCAATGCTAATTGACAGAGAGAGCTAAAACTTGGACACATTCCTGTGCACCTCACTCTTGGTACAGCTTTTCCTGCTTGCTTCCCTTGGACTCAGCCAGCAGTGCTATCTCCTGGCTGTGAGTTTAGAGTGTTGTGCAGGGATGGAGTTTGGGCAGTTCTGAGAGCTCCTCCCCACTCTCTGAAAAGGTCACTGCCTCAATCCAATGAAATGTAAGAGGAAACAAATGCCCAAAGAGCAGAAATCCCCAACCATGTCCCATCAAATCACAGAGAGACTCATGGGACACAGCCATGTGGCTGGAGTATGTGTGTTCCACTCTGTGTTAGTCATTTATTGGTGCTGAGTATTTCAGCAGCAAACTTCCAGGGCTTCCAGAACTGTGCTAGTGGCTGTGATCACAAATCATTCATCAGTAGTAAGTGAACAAGAAAAGCCTCCATGAGCAAGGGCATTTCTGAGACTCTTGCTGGTTTTTTGCCTTCCAGCTGACTCCCTCTGCCTTCCAGAAGGAGATGTCTCTCAACACCAAGCAGAGGCTGGCCACAGCTAAGAAGCTGAGTCTGCCTCCCATTGTCCAGCCTCAAGACAAGCCTGGGACCTCCCATCACAAGGTAGCCTTTCCCTGCCCTTGCTGTTTGATGCGATAATTGAGGAGGATGCCAAAAGAGCAGCTTGGCTTGAGCCTGCTCAGCCTGGTCCAGGAGCTTTTGGTCAGCCCAGGGCAGAGGTGGAGGAGCCACTGTTTGCCCAGCGTGGGCTGGGCTGATGTGCTCACCCAGAGTCTGCACTTCACTGGGGATCAGAGCAGAATCTTCCTCCCAGCAGCTGAACCTGTCTCTGCTCTCTCTGGCCTCTCCCTGCAGTTCTCAGCAGCTGCCCCAGAGCAGCGCTCGTTTCAGCCTTGCCCACCAGAGGTGGTGTTTCAGAACTACAGCCCCGGTGAGGTCTGTGAAGTGCCGCTGGTTCTGAGGAACAGGGACAAGGTGAGTGCTGGGACTGGAGGTTCAACGCTGGGCTGGAAGAGGAGAGCAGAGAAGGGTGGTTAAGGATGGCACCAGGGCATGTCCACCTGTGCCATCACAAGTGGCAAAACCATCATTCCATGTCTGTCCTGCAGGTTCCTCACTTGGTGAAGGTCACCTTGAAGAGCTCACCTTATTTCCAGCTGGTGGGCCCCAATGACGTGTGCCGCAAGGTGCCACCGGGCCTCTACACCACTGTCCGCATCCTCTTCACCCCTGGGCAGAGAAAGGTGAGTCTGGAGGGCCCAAGAGGTTGCTGTTTGCAGTGGAAAGTGGACCTGCAAGGCTGGATTCAGGGCATCTGGCCTGGCTTTTGAGGACCTGTTCTGGTTTCAGAGGATCTAGAACTGGGAGATACTCTTTGCCCATGCTAAAGATGAAGATAAAGGCTCTGTGCTGAGACAGTTTCTTTTGCCACAGGATTATTTCCACCAGCTCCTCTGCACCACTGAAAATGAAGAGTTCATTGTGCCAATTTGGGCCATCGGTGGCCGAGCCATCCTGGACTTCCCTGACCAGCTGGACTTCTCCACCTGTCCGGTCAAGTACACGACCCAGAAGACCCTGCTGGTTCACAATGTTGGAAACCGGCCTGCTTGTTACGAGCTCAGCACCCAGAGGTGAGGCAGCTCATCTGTCCTTGTACAAAGGATATCACCTTTGGGTGATGGCAGAGTTGGGAAAGAGCAGCAAAAGGAACCAGAGCATCAGAGCTGCTGCCCTGCAGCCCTGGCTGGAAGTGAGCAGGACGTGTGGCGTTTGCCGTTGCTTCTCATGGTTTAAGCAGGATGCAGCCTTTGAGCTTTCTCTGTCTCAGATTTCCTGGAGGGTGCTGGAACATGTTGGTAGCTGGCTTGCACCCTCCTGAGCACAAGCAGCTTCTGAAATGCTTACTCACCACTGCCAGCCAAATAGACCCATTCTCTGGGAGGCCACAGGCACGTGGCTTTCCAGTGGTCCCCGCATCAAATGCCCAATATGAGAAGACAATCACTGTTTCTCCTGTTGGCTGAACTGGAGAGGGTAATGCATTTTTGACACCGTACCTGCAAGGAAACCAGTTCAGTTGGCTGGTGGTGTGTTGAGGGTTATGAGATCCCAGAGGTCTTGGTGTAGGAGCTGAGCTCAGGAATGCAGCACAGACCTGCTGTCTAACCTCAGGCAGCTGAGTGGCCTTGATGTTTTTTTCTATGGCAAAACAGAGGTCAAAAGGCAAATTGACTTTTCTGCTGTGAAACGTGAGGGTCCAAGAGGAGCTTCCACCAAAGCCTGCCAGGGCTATTGGCAGCTCCAACCCAGGCTCCTCAGATGCTGCTCAAACAGGCTGCTGCTTTGGACTGTGCAAACATGTAGGCAGGAATTTGTAAATCCATGCACGGTTTTTCTCTGGGATTTCCAGATCTTGTTTTGTCACCACCAAAATAAATCCCCAATAAAGTCTGGTATCCTTTTACAATGTGCTTGCCAGCAGTTCTGTTGAGTGCTACAGAGCATGTTGGATCCTGCTTGATAGGGATTTAAAGAGTTTCTGAACTTCAGGAATTAAATCTTGAAGTAGATGAAATAGAGCCTAGATGTAGTGACAGAGGGAAAGATGGAGCTTGTGAGCTGCTGACTCTGGACAGAATTTTTCAGCACAGAGATGGAGCTGCTGTAACCTAACAGACTGAATTTATTAGAATAGTTAATGCTGCTTGACGTCAGAATTAACTGACCATCACTTAAAAGTAATAGATGTTAAGATTAGATGATATGTGAGTTTCTTCCTGCAATAAGTGTTAGTGGACACATGAGGCAATTCAATTAGCCCTATTTTTTTTGTCTCCCTTGATGTGGGAGGCAACTTTTAATGAGATCAATTCTCCCAAAATCAAATCATTTAATAATGGCAGTTAAGACACCAGTGGACAAAAGAATGTTTGGCTGTAGCAGATAACTGTACCATGGGACTTGAAACAGATTGCAGCCTCCTTGCACACAGCATCTACCAAAAGTGCAGGTGAATGGTGCTTTGAGAGACTTGGTCACAAAATTGCCAGCTTTGCTCACTGGTCAGCTCTGTTTCTAAATTATGTTAGGAGTACTTTGTCCTTGGTATCCATGGCCATAACTTTTGCCCAGCTCTGTTTGTAAGGGGAGCTGATATCTGATGAGAGTAAGCAAGATGCAAATGACCCTTGAGCCTCATTGCAGAGAGCTGGATACAGAGTATGGGGGAGATGAGGTCATTTCATCCCACAGGATCTTGTGAGGGCTGGATCTCCTCACACTAGAGTCAGCGGCTGTTTCTGACCCTGTTTGTTCTGTCTTCTGCTGACTGTGGTTGGTTTGCTCTTTGCTTGCACAAGTGAGCAGAACTGGACTGCAAGAGGGTCCCCAAATCTCCACCAAGAGTCCTACTGTCTCTGTGTTGCAGCCCTTTCTCTGTCACTCCGGCCATGGGAACTCTGGATGTTGGTGACGCCGTGGAGGTGGCAGTGGAATTTCGGCCACTGAAGACTGGTGACCATTCCGGGTCCCTTGTTGTGCACTACGACACAGGTGAGTGCTGGGCAGTGCTCAGGGCACTCTGTGCATCCCTCAGAGCAGAGCCTGTTCTAAGC
Organism: Melospiza melodia melodia; assembly: GCF_035770615.1. Classification (NCBI taxonomy): domain Eukaryota; kingdom Metazoa; phylum Chordata; class Aves; order Passeriformes; family Passerellidae; genus Melospiza; species Melospiza melodia. The sequence goes on along the minus strand of NC_086206.1, from coordinate 4,945,569 downwards.
AGAAAGGCTGGTGTGGCCGTGGGTTTCAAGAGGGAGATGATGATACTTTTCATGGGGTTCATGTTCTAGTCATCTGGTTTGTAGTCATGCAGTTTGTCATCTTGATCCTCATAGAGCTCCATGTAAATGCCATTTCTAGAGAGCATGTCTGGTATTTGTTGTTTGCATCTCGCCTGGGAAATGCTCACCTGCAACAGGAACGGTGAGCTTGAAGTCTGAGCCCAGATGAATCCCAGGAGCTGGCTGGGAATAATGAAGCTTTGAAAGCTCTGGAAATGAGGGAGCCTTGGTAGGGGTCTGTTCTAGAGGGTGAAATGCTGGCAGGTTGTCAGGACAGCGTCATGCTGTGCACATGCAGCTCTCAGCTTGTGATCCATGGACTGATCCATGGAACTGCTCGTTCAGCTAAAAGCTGTGACACTTTCTTCTGCTGCCTGTGGTGTGCTCTGTTCCTTGTGCTTCCATCAGCCAGTGAGGCGAGCAAAGACTCCCCTGTGCTTTGTTCCAGGTGAAGACACCCACACAAGCCTTCATGCCAGAGCTGTGGATGCTCACATCGGGCTGGACAGGAATACTGTGACCCTGGAGAAGACGTACATCACCATGTCAAACAGCGCAACTGTGCTCATCCACAACCGCAGCGACATCACAGCCCGCTTCCAGTGGAAGGCTGTGGATACTGAGGAACAGGAGGAACAGCTGAGGCAGAGGTGGGTTTGAAAGATCCATTTCAGAGACATTCCTTGCCCAAGGGTAAAACTAACAAATGGCTTCAAGAGGTACTGGTGCTTTTGAATGGCTTTGGGTAAGTAAACCAGCCCATCTCTCCTGCCTCCCCCAAGCAGCTGTGTGCCAGGAAAAGCTGCCTGAGGTGGCTGATGGATTCTCCCTCAGCTGTGGCAGAGGCTTTGAGCCAGAAGGTTCTGTTGAGGGCTGCTGCCTTTGGAAAGCTCTCCTGAGCTTGCAAGTGTGGAGTGAACAAGTGACCCTCTGATCCATTTGGGACCCCATGGCTCAGGGTCAGCCCTTTGCTGTGGAGCTGCTCCTGCACTTCCACTTCTCTCTGCAAAGACGTGGCTTATTAAACAACCTGCTGGGTTTGTCTTTCCTATGCCTGCAGGCAGTATCACAGGATATACCAGCAGCAAAGGCACAAGTTGTATAGTTTTCTGAAGGAGCGTGAAGTGGACATCACTTGCCGAGAACGCCTTGCTCTTCTCAACCACACCTTCCAGAGTGAGATAGCAAAGATCAGAGGAGATCCCATGCTGTTAGACGATGACATTTTCTCCCTTGTGCCAAAGGTAAATGATGGCTGAGAACCTCCCTTCCTGCTTCTCTCCTTCCTCTTCCTCCTCATCCCTGACTAAGGTCACTTGACTGATCCCTGCCTCAGCTGGCTTTGTGTGCCAGGAGAGAAGTCATCGGGATTCTGGTGAGGTCAGAGAGCTGGTTGCAAAAAGCATTTCTGCCCTGTGGGCTCCTGGCAGGCAGCAGGAGCCTGACTAAAGCTTCCAAACTCTGTTCTCAGTGTTATTGATGAGTGTTACTCACTCCTTGCTTGTCACTGATGCTCTAAATAACAGCTTACAGGACTGTGGTTGAAAACAAGAATTGTGGTGTCTGAAGATAAAGGTTTTGCTGTGTCCTTCTGCTTTAGGAGGGTGAGATCATGCCGAAGTGCTCGGCTGAAATCAGCGTGTTCTTCACGCCCCAGGCAGCCCAGGTCTATGAGCGAACAGTTTACTGTGACATCTCAGGTACGGCTCCTTCCCCTGCCCCTCTCTGCAGTGAAGGCAGCTGCAAACACTCCCCCAGGTCACTGGGCTCCTGTGCCATGGCTGGGGAGGGTCTGTGCTCAGCAGGGCCCTGCTGGCACATGCCCACTGTCCCTGCAGCTTCCAGGGCATCTCCTCTATTTTGATTTTTTCCCTCTCAGCTGTTCTGAATGCTGCCTGTATTTAGTCTGCTCCTCCTCCCTTGGGGAAAACACTCTGAGGTGCACCCAGAAGGAGGAAGAACAAAATTTCTGGCATTTCCTAAAGTTCCACACTCAGCACAGGGGTAGAAGAAAGGATGGTCTCTATGGATGTACTGCATCTCCTGAGGGAAGGGAAGGGTCCCTATCTGCTCCTGGGACATCAGGAGCTGGTCCCATGCAGCACAGAGTCAGGGACTAGCACTAAGGCAGCCTGGAAAACGCAGGAGAGCAGAAGGAATTCCTGTACTGAAATAGAAATCTCTCCCCAGGCCGTGAGAACAGGCTGCCCCTGCTCCTCATGGGGGAAGGCCTCGGGCCCCGGGTCCATTTCCACTTTGAGGAACTGAACATCGGGGAGGTTTTTGTCAGAGTAACCCACAGATATGAGGTAAGCAGCAGGATTGGGGTGGGTCCTGCTGGCTCCTAGGGTAGCAGTGAGCCTTGTGGACCTGTGGAATTCCTGGCAACTTGGGTAGTTGTGATGGTGGTCAATTTTGGGGGGATTTCTTGGAATCTGGATCTTTTGGATGGGGTCAGAAAGGTGTGTCTGTTGTTCGTGAGACCCCAGGCCCTGCTTTTGGGCAGCCTTCTTTGGAGATCAGCTGGGAGGCTTCCTGCAAAACCACTTGACACATGAAACCAACACTGGGTCAAAAAGCTGCATGTTCAGAGGCTTTTGTTCCAGTCCCAGACACAAATCACCTTTGTGCTCAGGCTGTCCAAAAGCAACTGGAACAAACTGGCTGCATTTGAGTTCGAGTCCATTGCAAACAGTTTTCAGCCATGTCCCTCCTGCATATTCGTGGGAGTCAGAGGAAAACCATCCACCCTCCTGGCTCAGCGCTGGTCAAAGCCCTTGGCAGTGCTTTCCCTTGCTGACCAGCCCCTCACCACACCTCAGCCATGATGTACCTCTGGCTCTAGAAAGAGCAAAGTGTTTCTGGGAAGGAGGCAAAGGAACTTCCTACATCTTTGCTTCTGGTTTCTCCCACTCCTGCTGTAAACAGGTTGGGCTGCATTGGAAGCTGAACGTGCCCTGCCCATGGTGGGGTTGGACACATTTGAAATCTCTGTGGTGATGTCACTGGTAATGCTGTGATGCCCAGTGCTGCTCTAAGGGCCAGGTGTGAATGAACTGGGTGATGCTGAGCAGCCCCTCTGTGCTGCAGGTCAAACTGGACTGTCTCTGCCAGTGGGAAAACCCCAGAGTGCCTCTGGTTAGATGAAGTTATCACTGCTTTGCATGAAAACCCCAAAGATACACAAAGCTGTATTTCAATGTTGTATTTTTGGCTTCTGCCATGCAGCAGCACAAGGCATCTTCTGTCTGTTACTGGTGTTAATAGTTTAATTTGAAAGTGACTCAGACTTCTGTAGGAAAGGAACATTCCTCATGTATTTCCACTTTGCCTTTCTGCTGCTGCAGGCATACCTGATCAACAAGGGGCCTATTGAGGCTCCCTTCAAACTCATCCCTCCAACCACAGCCATGGGCTCCTGCTTCACCTTCCTGCCCCAGGAGGGCATCGTGGCACCAGAGAAGCTCCAGGCCATCCGGGTCTCCTTCTGTCCCACCATCCGGGGGGAGTTTGAGGAACAATTCTATTTCCATGTGGCTGAATCCCCTAAGCCTGTGATCTTCACTGTCAGGTGAGGAGGGCTTTGGGAGCTTGTTGGGCACATCTGTAGCTGTCTCTGGGTAATCATCTTCCATCTGCCTCATTTTGTGGTGTAGCAGAGAAAAAAGGTGTTGCCTGAGGTGGCTCTGGCACCCCTTTAGTGTGGGGTGCCTGCTGCCCTGTGTGGGTACCAGGGGCTGCAATGACTCCTCCCTGCAGGGATGTCTCCTGCTTAGGCTGTTGCAGGCAGTGGGATGGATCAGCTTTGGGCAGCAGCTGCTCTGGGATGTCCCACCTGAACACCCAGCAAGGCCCCCAGGGCTTTGAGATGGGCCAGCCTGGGTCATTCTGCAGCAGCAGCAGTGTTTGCAAAAACTCCTGTGAATAATCCCTGCCAGATGGGCAGCAGCAGCCTCAGCTCCCCTCTCCCAGCCACGCTGTGGGGACAAGCTGTGCTCCCAGCTCCTGTGCACAGAGGGCTCTGGTGCCTCCTTTGCACAGCCAGCAAAGGGCTGATGTGGGAGTCAGGAGCTGTGCAGCAGGAACTGTGCCAAGGACTGGGGCATCTGTCAGCTGCTGAGCACTTTGCTTTGGCTGCCTCCTGCCCCCGTGGGTGCTGTGCTGAGCACAGAGTGCTGGGGTGCTTTGAAACCCAGGGTGGCTCTGACAGCAGCATTTATCCACCCTTTCCCTAAGGACACCCAAACCCTTTGTGATTCCCTTTAACAGAGGCATTGCCTCCCTGCCTTTGTCCCTGCAGGGGCTCTGTGATGGGACCCACTTTCCATTTTGATGTGCCCGCCCTGCACTTCGGTGACATCGCCTTTGGTGAGTGTGCCCTGGGCTGGCACCACAGTGTCAGAGCTTGCTGTGGTGCTGAAATGGAGCCCTTGAACATAAGAGCATTCGTCACTCGTGTTCCTCCACCACAGCCTCTTCAGGGTGTTCATTCAGGGCTGCTGGTGCCTCAGGTACCCTTTTGTTTGATCATGAGATCAAACAGGACCAAAGGAATAAAAAGTGTCAGCATCACTGTTTGGCCACTTCTTGTTTCCCTTTTAGTAAGTGGCACCATAAAGAAAGGCACCGGGCAGGAATATGGTTCTGTAATAGCAGATCCATCCTGCTTAATCTGATTTCATTCCTAAGGTTTCTTCAGCTGGGGGCAGCTCTTTAATCTTTGTTTCTTTAAACTGTGCTGCTGAATGTTGTCTGCATGTGTTACCTCAGTGGCATTTGAGAGCGTGACATCCTTTTTGTGCCTCTCCTGCCTCCCTGCTGCAGTCACTGTTGATGGGCATGGAGAAGCCCTGGGCTGTGCCTGCAGTTGGTTTTTCCTCCCCATCTGGGTTTAAATGACTCTTGGTAAGCAGGCTGGGAGATGTCTGCTCCACACATAGCTGGCCAGCCAAGCCGTAGATCCACTGCAATGAGCTGTAGTTCAGATAACAAAGAAGTAAAATCCAAGCACAGTTTTATACTACCAGCAGGATATTCACACCAGCAATCACAAGCTATTGATGCCTAAATGGGGATTTGTGTCATTTTCTTAGGTTTTCCTCACACCTTGAAGTGTTGCCTGTTTAACACCTCCCTGACGCCCATGGGCTTCTCCCTCTACATTCCTGGGGATGGCTTGGGAGTGCCCAGTGTTAGCAGCACTACTCAGATAGGCAAACCCAGCAGCCAGTTGTGGAGGAAGGAAGTTCGAGTTCTGAGGAGATTACAGGAATTTACCATAAACCCCCACAGCGGGACCGTCCGTGCCCTGGGATCCCAGGATATCAAGGTATGGGAAGAGTCCAGCTGCTGGGGCTGAGGCTTCACTGCAGTGTGGGAGGGCTTCAGCTCTGGTGCCAGCTTGGAGCATCCTGGGAGTGAGAGATCTGCACTGCTGGGAGGCCTCTGCTAGCTGGCTTACCTGGGATGTTCCTCAGGAGCACTGTTTTGTTTCCAAAATCATACACTGAGATCAATACCGTATGGTCAAGTCCTGAAGCCATTCTTGTGTTTTTGAGAACAATTTCTTTGATTGCAAGTGGGCAGAGGAAGGATGAAAACAGAAAGTTGCTGTTAAAGAGAGAGATATCATCGTGGAAAGCAGTTTTCTTCTCTTCCTGGTCTTGTTTCTCATCTCCTGGGCAGCAGATGAGTTGTATTCACTGCAGGAATCTTCAGTGGGGACAGAAAATACTCTGCAGCCACAAACTGCCCAGCATGTGCTGGGCCACACTCTGCCCTCAGCTTCCCGCTGTAAGGCTGGACTTGTTCCATTGGAGACAACAGACTTCTTCTGCATTTATGTCATTGTAGTCAGGTGAAAAATTAGTCCCTTTAGCAAATCTCATATTGACAGAGGGCTTTTTTTACTCTCAAAGACTGTTGCTCTACTTAGGGACCAGCAGAAAAATTAAAGCAAATCCTCCCTTTGTCTACCATGGAACAGGAGTTGGAGGACAGCACACATGGGTAATGAGAATTTTGGGAGTTAGGAAATACTTGCTGCACTTCATTTCTTTTCTGCCAGGTCACCCTGTGTCCCAACACTGTTGGGGACTACAATCTGGAGCTGGTGCTGGACGTGGAAGACGTTGGCAGGAAGGTGTTTGCACTGCCCCTCACAGCCAGGTACCAACACCTTTCCTGCACCTGCTTGTCTTTGCTCCTGCATCCAGCACCAGCACACTGCCTGGCTGCAGCTCCAAAGGAGAAGTGCTGCTTCATGAGCTGCATCTGCCCATCTAGACATGAGAACAGTGCCAGGAAAGCAGCCCTTAGTGAGATACCCCCCTGCTCACAGCCAGCCATGGCCCTAGCCCTTTTTCTAAAGGGAGCAGGAATAACATGAATTGTTGGCCTGGGCTTTGGTGCTTGAGCTGGAACAAATTTCCAAAGGCTTGCCTGCCCTTCTTCCTGCAAGTGGTGAACTTATGCTGCTTGTGACCACCCTGCAGCAGTGGTTTGGAACACAGTGAGCAGCCTGCTGAGAGCTGGGGTCTGGGTGCCTTCAGCAGTGCGTGTGCAGTGGGGAAGAGGCTCCAGGCAGGAGTGGGGAGAGCAAAAGGTCTTACAAAGAGGACTGTAGTCCTTGATGTGGAAGGTTGTAGGAACTCAGCATATCACTCCTGATGTCCAGAGTTGCCGAGATAACCCTTGGGGGGCTCGGAAATCCTGGAATGTTGCCAGAAGTGCTTGGTGGTAGGATTTTGACCCTGCAGGGGATGTGCCACCTCTGTGAGGACAAGAGAATCACTTGGGGATAAGTGGTGTAAGAATTAATTATTCACAGGGTGGAAATACAGGTTTTAGGATTTTGGTGCAGGGGGCTTGTAGGAGACAAGATGGAGGAATCGGGTCGTGTCTTGCCCTTCTTCTTTCTTCTTCTTGTCGTCCATCTTCTGTGGTGATGTTGGCACTTTGGGATTGGTTCATGTTGAATGTGCACTTGTTAGTATGGGTAAAAGGTATTGGAAAGTAAAGGTAAATATATTGTACGTAGTTTTTAGTATAAAAATAGACGACTGCCCAGTGGGAGGTCAGTGTGCCCTTGGCTGCCTTGCTGGTCAGACCTCTGTCGGGCTGGAAGAAAATTTTGTAGATAAGAAATCATAAACAATACTGAAGACCGAAAAATATGAAGAGTGCACTCATCCTTTGGAGCACGGGCTGTCCCAAGGCATAGGATGCTGTGCGTGACCGGGCAGAGACAAAAGGCCGGACCGGTCAGAAGGTCAGCTCAGCTTTCGCTGCTTCCCTCTGGCTCTGTTGAGTCATGTTCTCAGAGCTGAGACCAAAAGTCATTCTTGCTGCAGCAGAATTCCATCCTGCTGTGCTGCTGTGGGTGTCAGTTTAGTGCCAAGAGGGATGCAGTTCCCTGGTGCTGTTCCCTCTCCCAGGCAGAGCCATCCAGTCAGTGCCTGGGCTGCCATTTTGTAAAGCAAGCACAAATGGGGACAGTCAGTGTAGAGACCCATGGGGGAAAGAATTGAGGGAGTTCTAGGAACTGGAAGAAGTTGATCACCTGCACTGTGGGCCTTGTGCCCTTCACTGCTGGAAGAGATGATTCAGTTTTCAGGCAGGACAACCGTGCTGGAGGAGAAAAGGGAGTCATTTTCACTGATACACTGGAGTCTTGTGTTCCTTGAGCCTTGGTGGGCACTGGTCCTCGCTGGAAAGGCTCCCCCAGAGCTCAGGGACCACTGGCACTGTTACGGGAGTCCTTGCAAGTGTCCTTGGGCAGAGAAGGGGCAACACTGCTAAGACAGCTCTGGACTACTGTAGGACTGCTCTACTACTCTACTCTGTTAGATTTGCAGATATCCTCCATTGCATGCTCTTGGAGGACAAAAGTTCTCCATGCTCCCAGTGTCTCTCATTCCCCTGGGGTCATTTCTTCGCCCAGGTGCATCGTTCCTACTCTGCGAGTGCTCAACCCTGTCGTGGAACTGGGGCACTGCTGCCTGAAGGTGCTCTATGATGAGAAGGTGACCCTGGTGAATGACAGTGACTTCCCAGGCTGCTACTGTCTTCTCCCTCAGGTTTGGCCTTGCATCCATCTCCTCCCCTCAGATTTTACTGGGGGGGTTATTAGGGGAATAAAAGGGTTTGGATAAGACCTTGCTGGTTTCTATTCAAAGCTAAAGGTTTTCTGAGAACAGGAACCTAAATACAAACATTAGGAAGAAGTTTAACATCTTGAGGAAGATGTTTAGAGTCTAGTCCTTGACTTGTTTTCACGTGGCAGAGCTTCGAGGGCAGTGAAAATCCGATGCAAGGAAGCTGTCAGCACCCAAGTGGGTGTCTCTGATGCAGCAACTTTTGGACCCCTGGGGATGCTGAGCACCTACACCTTGCATCTTGGTTTTTGCTTTCTTGCTTTCTCCTGAGAATTTTTACAAGCGTGTGGGAGTTGCTCTTGTGGTAGAGGTTAAGGAGTTTAAAGTTTTCTCAGTTCTGAAGATGCCTTTGATTCTGTCCCTGCCAGGAACACAAGGAGGAGGCTGCTGCGTGGTACTCCAGCCTTGCACCCTCTGGGATTATCGAGGCTCACAGCTCGGTGCAGATCCCAATTACACTCCAGGCCCAGTTGCTGGGACAGTGCAGCATCACTGCCAAGCTGGCCGTGTTTGGGAGACCAGGATCCCCACTGGTGAGAGCAAGGGGACTCGTGTGCCTTGAGCAACTCCTCCCAGTGGGGTGTAAACTGCACAGGGATTCTTCCAGGAGCTTGTGATTTATGGCTGGTGTGGACAAGGACAGAAGGGACTGGTGGCACAAGCAGCAGCTCGTGCCTAGGAAAGAGGAAGAGTGGAAGCCTCACAGGTGGCAATCTGAGTGCCTGACCCAGCATAGAGTTACAAATCTGGGAGATGGGATAACAAGCCCAGGCTGAAACCCAAACCAGTCCCTGGGTCTCATACTCTGCCATGTTATCAGATGAACACAAGTGCTGCTTCATTACAGCTGTTCAGCATCACATCCCTGAATCCTGCTAAAGCAAGCACTGTTTGCTAAAGGAATGTTTTGTGCAGAGCTGGACTGAGGCTTCTCTGAAAGCCAGGTCCCTCAGGTCTGAGAAATACCCAGCATATCTCCTCAAGAAAAGCCCACCCAAAACAAAATGAATGTCCACACAACTTGCATCTGGAGCACAGGCTTTGCTTGTTCTTTCCACCAAGTTTGGAAATGGATAAGGCAAGCAATTTCCTGAACCAAAGCCTCCTAAAAGAGGACTCTGAAGATTCTGAAGAAGATTCCAAGGACTGTAAAGAAGATTCTAAAAGAGCTCCTAAGAGAGACATATATCATAACAGCAAGTGGCTACAAAATACAGGCCCAGTCTGCCAGGCATGGATGCTCTTCATCCCTCCATAGTCTGCTTTGTGCCATGAGCAACCCACAAAGGCAGCAGTGCTGCAGCATGTGGACATAGTTTAGCAAAGAATTCCATGTTCCTTGTCCCATCATCTGTGCTACCTCTGCAAGAACAATCCTTTTGAGTTTCAGACTATTAAGTCAGTTGAGACTTTTTTTTAAGGAAAAAATACTGCTTGAATGATGCAACTACTAATTGATGCCCCTTACTCATATATATGAAGATTACACATCAGCACAAACTGATGGCAGCTAACTTGCCTCATCTCCACTCTGAAGAGCCTGCCTTGCTTCTGGCTCGTGCTGCTTTCACCAGAGCAGCTTTTTGAATTGTAAAGAACTTAGTGTTCAAGGATGGCTGTGCAGCAGCAAAGGCTGGGAAGGTGCTTTGGGCCAAGGTGGAGCATTTGAATGAAGCAGGCAGGAGGTAAAGGAAAGAGCCATGTGGAAGAGGTGTGAAGAAGCAAGCATGGCAAACAGCAGTGCTTTGTGCTCTGATAATGGGAGCTTGTGGCTTTCAGGTGGGATCACTGCAGACCCCACACTTGCTCCAGGCCTTCTGTTTCAGTCTGCACCACTGACAACTTCCAAGGGCCATCATTGTCCCCAGTCTAGGAATGCTCTTGGAGCTGGCTGTGTTTTTAAAACTGCCTTTGTTGCGTCTTTTGACCTTTCCTACCTTCTTCCTGGAACAGGAAATCCGTTTAGAGTGCGTTGGCCAGGGCCCCGTTGTCTATGTCCATCCCAGGGAGATAAACTTCGGCTCTATCCCAGTCCTAGAGGATTGTTCCAAAACTCTCCACCTCGCCAATCAGTGTAAGATTCCTGCAGCCTTCCAGGTGGAGATGGTAAGTGTCTGTGGGGCTGTTTTCCAGGGACAGGTGCTGGTTACCAGCAGCCCTTGACTTGTTTTTGTATGCAACGTTTCTGTACTGTTCTGTGTGAGTGGAAGCAAGATATTCCATCCAAGGGCAAGCAAGAGGAGCCAGGATCTCAGGCACGCCTCTGTGAAATAGTTTGCAGAGAGATTGGAGCAGAAATGAGTCTGGATCGTGTTTGCAAGTTCTCTCTTTATTTTATGGAAGATACTTAGCTGTGCAAGTCCTGTTTTCGGAGCTCTGAGATCAAGAGAAGCTGTGGCCCTTTGCTCCTAAGAGGGCATGGATTTCCCCATGGACTCCCCATTCCATCTGCATTTGTTTGTGCCAGACTTGTGTTAATGGCAGAAAGCAGGGTGTGAGATCTGCCCTCAAACTGCTCATGGGGAGGCAAATTTCACAACTCCTGTGGGTCAAACCAGTGGTGCTGTTGCAAACAAATGCACCTGTGAGGGCTGTGCACCCCCAGAGCCTGTGGTCTCTGTAGCATTGCAGAATGGCTCTGGAGATCACCTGCAGAGGAAGGTTGTTTCATTCCTGGAGGTTACAGAGGGGGACAAGCCACAGGGCTGGAGCTACAGCTTGAAAAAAGCTTTGAAAAGAGATCTTCTGTATATTGGGTGGGTTCAACTTCTGGAGCTGGTTAAAGCCAACCCTGATCAAGTGGACTTGTTTGTATTTGTGGATAAATCATCAGGTGTTGTGTGAGAGTTCAGGCTCAGCCTCCTGGGCCAAGGAGGAGGGGCGTGAATTTTCCTCTTGCTGCTTTTCCAGCTGTTTGGGGGATAAATGTTATCCCAAAGTGGAGGACTGGCAGGGCAGTTTTTCCTGACTCCACAATGGAGTTCTGCTTTCAGCCTCTGCAGGGAGCAGTGCACCTTGGCTGGGTGCTCATGGTGTGTAAAGGTTGGCTTTCACATGCTCCTGCCAGGGCCAGACCTGCAGAGCTGTGTCTGTACAGCTGTGCTGGTGCAAGGCCTTTCCCCCTCCTTTGGGCACCTTCCAGCTCCCTTGCTCAGTCCATGAAGTCCATGAGAAAGCAGATGACAAGAGTTCTTGGGAAGAGTGGGCCATGCCCACAGAGCACATGTTGTCCAGTTTTCTTTCTGCTTCCTGCTTTCCTGCTCTGCTCTAAGCATTTAGAGGTGACTTTTCCAAAGCAGAGGGCCCTGGGGCACCTCTCTACAGCTGATGATTGGTGGGGAGTGAGGGCTTCAGTCCTTCAGGGGGTGTTGAGAAGCACTGATGGCCCCTTGGGAAAGGAGATTTGGGATTTTGCTCAGCTGGCTTTGCAGAGTTATCCTTCAGGCTCTCAGCAGTGTCCTCCAGCTGTGTGGCTGCTGGGCTGGGATTTGAGCAGTCCTGCCTTCCTCCAGCCATGAGCCTTTGTGCACAGCCAGCTCCGCTGCCAGGAAGCCAGCAGGGAGTAAACAGCTTCCCTTGGCAAGGGCTCCAAAGAGAGCCAGCAGGGGGAATTACCTTCTCCTGAGGAGGTGCTTCCCTTGGGTTGAGCAAAACAGGGCTAATGACCCGAGTCTGTCAAAGGAAGGTAAAATACAGGTTGTATAAGCTCTTGGGGAGTTGCTGTGCTGGACACCATAGCTTACATTTAGGGAAATTAAACGTTTATGGTTTTTATACTCATCTCTTTAGCCTTCCCGTTTTCTGCACCTCACAGCAGAGCAGGGTCCATGGCTTCCATCTAACTTAGTGTTTGGCTTTTCCTACAGGCTGTGGAACGTTCCTGCTGGAGGATTGAGCCCAGTAAAGGAGTGGTCCCCCCCAGTTCTGAGGTGTCCGTGGCTGTTGTAGCTAACCTGAATGACACAGTGAAATTCCAGGAGAAGCTGAAGGTGTTCATTGAGAACAACCCTGTGACCATCATCCCTCTCCAGGCTGTGGGCATTGGCACCACAGTTGTCTCGGACAAACCTCTTGTTCCGAAGCTCGACTTGAAGTCCTGCTTCAGGTAGGAGACTCTAGAAACTTCCACATCTCCTGTGTGTTCAGCAAGGAACAATTTTTCCATAGCCCTTCAGACTAGATCTTCAGTACTCAAGGTCCCAGCTCTGTTTCCATGAAACCACAGGAATTCATTGAGAAATATGTCAAATATCCTGGAAAGCCACAGAAATGGAAAAGCCGGAAGACCTGGCAGGGCTGAAGCTTTGAGCCTGGGCAGCATTTTGGGCAGAGGTTTTATTGCAGAGTGCGCAGTCAGGGAATGCCATCGGGGTGAAGCTGAAGCTGAGTGATGCCAGGGAAATAACAGCTCCCGTGACATTTTCCATCTCTCTTCTCTTGCAGCTTCAGTCGCTGCTTTTACCACTTCCAGCTGACGAACAGAGGCCGCCGCACGCAGCGGCTCTACTGGAGCACGGAAGGGTTCCGCACCTTCCGCCGCAGCGCGCGGGCCCCGGCCCCCGCGGGCCCCCCGGGCAAAGGGGCTCCCCCCATGCCCAGGCCTGGCAGCCCCGTGTTCAAGCTGTGCCCAGCGCAGGTGGACCTGAGGCCGGGCCAGACTGTGGACATGGTGCTGGAAGGCTGCTCCAGCACTGTCCAGGTGAGGCCCTGCCCAGGGCTGAGCCTTCCCCATCAGATCCCCTCCACTGCAGCTTCTTCTGCAGCCCCTTGACACTGGCCTGGCACAAGGAGCAAGTGACTTCAAGAAACTGTTTCAAAGCCAGTTGCTTTCCTTGCTGGCCACCATCAGTTGCTAAGGCTCTTTTGTGTTTCCCTAGCTACCATAAACCCAACTTGCTGATCCCAAAATACAGACTGAAGGAAGTACTGCTCCTTTGGGCAAACAGGGCTTACCTGTGTCGTGTGCTGAGGCAGAAAGGAAGAGCAGAGAAAAGAAGTTGCACTTAGGCTAGAAGCCCAGGCAGGAAGCAAATTAAACTACTGTCAAGTGCTTTTTCTGAGGGAAAAACCCTTTACCCAGGCAGTAAAACAAATGCCCTGGGAATGGCAGGAGGGTCTGGGAGCAGCATTGCTTTTCCTCTGAAGACAAACGTGGGCACAGGGCTGCTCTTGCTATGAGTCCTGGAGGGGGCAAACACAGTGTGCCAGCTCCAATGATCTGTGCAATGTCCATCCAGGCAGGAAACTGTTCCCAGACATCGTCAGAATTGACAGTTTGACTTTGGTCAACTTTTCTATCACTGCTTGCCCCAGTGTCTCAGCCACCCCTGGTGTCCCAGGGACAGCCAGGTTCTGCAGCACCCCTGGAGAGCAGCGCAGAGGGGGAGATTTTAGCAGGGTCTGGGAGTGTTCTCCTACCTGGACCTTTCTTTCCAGGGGAAATGAAACTCTGCAGAGAAGCTGCCAGCTAAGTCTGGTATGCATTCCCTGGCTCCAGGAGCCCTGGGCACAGATATTTAGAATAAACAGGTGGCAGCACAGAAAGAAAAGAAAGCTATTGAGGAGAGCAGAGACTAATTACAGTCCCTAATAACAAGTGACAGGAATGGGGCCCATGGGTGGGTGGCAAGGCAGTGTGGGGTGTTGGGCCTGCCAGCACACACTGGGACACAAGGGAATCTTGTGTGCAGGAGGTGAAGGAGCGGCTGCTGTGCCACGCTGTGGTGGGGAAAGAGACAGCAAAGAAACAGATCCTGCAAACAGATGTCATCTGCAACTTCATCTGCCCTGCAGTGCAAATGTCCCCCAGAGCCATCGCTTTCCGTGTGGAAAAGGTAAAGTCACCAGATTGCATCCTGGCATTTAAAGGTGTAACTCTTAACTTGGCTGGAAGTAAATAGAAATATATGCACTTCTGGGGCTGAAAAGTGTGAAGTGCATTAGAAGGGGAAGGAGGTCTATGGCACTTGAGGTTGTTTTCCCTTGTCTCCTGTTTCTGTAGAAACCCAGTGATGTCCTGACACTGCAGTACCAGCCGCTGACCTTAAAAAACACCAGCTCCCTGCCATTCAGCGTGGTGCTGGACTTGGAGCAGCCCTTCCTGGTCTGCAATGTCAACCGGAAGCCCCTCCCTGCAAATTGCAAGGTGAGCCTCTGTGGGCTTGTGCAGTGGGGTTTGAGGAGGAGGGATGTGGTGCTGCACTTCTGCTGGGAGCTCCTCAAGTTGAGAAGCTCATTCTGTAGTGTCAGCAGTGGATTGGCCTGAGCTGAATCAGCAGAGCTGCTGAAGGAATCAAAATCTTATCTGAATTGGTAACATCCATGCTGGCTCTAAAACGTGAGGAGAGGGGAGCAGGAAAGCAGATTGAGGCAAGCCATGCAGTAAAGGTGTCTCCTGGAAAGCATGCCAGCTCTCCAGCAGCCACCCCCTTGGATTGGGGCTGAGCACAGCAACGGGAGCCTGAGGGATCCTGGGCTGGACTGTGGTGCCTGCAGTCAGACCCCTGCTGTAGAGAGATGAACCATGAACTGAGGAGCCCATGCTGGGCTCGCTTGGAGCATTTACTGTTTGCTGCTGTCAGGCCTTGGGACATCATCCCACAGGTGATTAATTACTGCTCATCTCCTTGCAGCCTGTGAGAGTGGGTGTAGGGAAGGAACTTCATCTCTGCATCTGCTTTAACCCAGCTTATAAGAACAGTCTGATCAGCTGGGTGGTAAAGAAGGTTCTCAGGGTGAGCTTCATGGAGCATCCTCATGTGGAGAAGATCCCTCTTCGGGGGGAAGTCTGCTTCCCAAATCTCCACCTCCCCACCAAGGCCGTGGACTTTGGCTGCATCATAAATGACACTGAACAAGAGTTGAAGATGGAGATGACCAACTGCAGCCCACTCCCTGTCAACTACCACTGGTCATTCCTGACAGACAGCCAGGTGAACACCATCAGGTATGAGCATCATCATCCCCATGCTGCTGCGAGCATGGAGCTGCTCCAGCCTGGCTCTGAGTGGCTGTCACTGAGCCCAGCACACCAGCACCCAGCCAGGGGCTGCAGTGCAGTGAGGAGCTGCTCTTGCAGGCACCTCTCTCCCCCACTACAGGTCCACCATCACAGTTATGTTATTTTCCAGGTTCATCCCTTCACCACCTAAATTCAAGCCACGGTCATTAAACAAGAGGAGAGTGTTTCTACGGAGATACTCCAGGACTGAAAGTGTGGAGGAGCCAACTGAAACCCCAGAAACAACGCAGGATTCCGCCCAGGAAGATTCTGCCCAGGAAGATTCTGCCCTGGAGGATTCTCTCCTGGAGGATTCTGCCCTGGAGGATTCTGACGAGCAGGATTCTGCTCAGGAAGATCATGCCCAGGAGGGTCCTGCCCTGGAGGATTCTGCCCAGGAGGGTCCTGCCCAGGAGGGTCCTGCCCAGGAAGATCCTGCTCAGGAGGACTCTGACCAGGAGGATTCTGCTCAGGAGGACTCTGACCAGGAGTCAGCATATGCAGAGCATTCCCTGGAATCAGAGGTGGATTTTCTTGTGCACCTACCACTTGCTTTGCCTCCTCAACTTGCCACCAAAAAGTCATACTTGTGCCAGCCTCCCTTTTTGCTGCCCTTCCATTCTGTGCCCTGAAAGTGGCAGTTGGGCATGGGGTGTCTGGGGAGGCAGAAATAGGAAAGTTTTGCTCAGAGAAGCTCACTCAGATCCTACACACCTATGCTGAGTTTGGGACTTTTTGGCATATTTTCTTTACAATGTAAAATGAGGTCTTTATCTGCATCATGATGAGAAGGCCTCCAGCTTCCCATGTCAGTCCATGAAGAGTCCTGATCTCCACGTAGCCCCTTCCCAACCCAGCTAGAGCACTCACATCTCTGCCTTCTCCCAAAAACTAGTATTGCAGTGACAGCTCCAGAGCAAGACTTTGCAAAGTCACTTATTATGGAGCAATAAAAAGTCACTTATTATTATGCAGTTAAAAAAAAAAAAAAAAAAAAAAAAGATGTAACTCTCTGCTTCCAGAGAGTTTCTCAAAAGCCCAGTGTTGGCATTAAGTTTATGGAGAAGGGTTGTACCTGCTCACACACAAATACCAGTTGTTTCTACACTGGACAGTTTTTCTGAATCAGGAGAAACAAAGCCCTATATGAACAGTGTGGCTGAATGTTTTCAAATAGAAGCGCAAAATCATCTTTATTTCCTCATTGTTGCCATGTATGCACAAGTAAACCAGGGAAATTCAGGTGGCCATCCTGGAATCCTGGAATGGCTTGGCTTGGAAGGGGCTTTCAGAGATTATGTAGTTCCAACCCTCCCTGCCTGAGTGCTGGGGGCACCCAGTTCCCTCAGGCAGGTTTGATGTAGGAGGTGCAGATGGAGCCCAGGTCTGATCTGTGGCTGGGCTTGGACCCACCCTCGACTGATGGCCTGGACATTGTCACCCTTGGTTTGTGCCCAGGCCCCTTTCCAGCTGCTCCTGGTGTGGGAGGTGCTGGAGCCTGCAGCAGCAGCGTGACCTTGCTCAGAGCAGCCAGCTCACTGCAGCCCGTGGTGCTTTTTCCAGGGGCTGTCATCCACTCCTGGGGCGTCTCAGAGGCCGCTGAGGATGAGGGGACTGAGCTGGTTCTCAGAGATGGAGCACCCCAAGCTGGGAATGCAGGAGGTAAGTGGGAATTTGTCTCACGTCCATGTTTCCAGTGTGGGAGGTGGTTCTGTAGCCCCGGTGCCACTGGTGGCCCTCAGCACTGCTCACAGAGGGGCCTCACATCCCTCCCAGTCCATCACAAAGCTCTGCTGAAGCCAGTGCTCACTGGAGAGGCCATGTGGAATGTTTTGTAGGGCTGCCCCAGGATGCTCCCTGTGCAGCCCCTGGGGAGGGCATTGCTCCCATTTACCTCATCAGGTGGTTTTCAGCACATTTTTGTAGGAACTTTGGCTGTAGCAGCTTGAGAGAACAGCACGTAAGTCAGAGAGAGGGAGAAAGGCCTCAGAAGTCAGATGAGCCTTCCCCCAGCTCCAAGGGCTCCCACCTCCAAGTCTCCTGGTTTTCTGAAGACAGTGAGAAGTGTTTCCAAAGACAAGTTCTGCAGCAGAGAGAATTTCTTGCTGCCAGGAGACATTCCAGTTGACTCTAATGTAGTTTATACTCATGGATAAGTGATTATGGGAGAAGATTTTCCCCATGGTCCCTCCACTGGTCAGTGGCATGGACACAGGATGAGATCAGGGTGATTCTGGCTGTGTTTGGGGAATAGGCCCCTCCAGCTGTGACTCTGCTTTATTTCAGGACACAGCTGCTCTTCTGCATCCATGTCCACTCTCACCATCTCCATCTCTCCTCCCCTCCCTGCAGGTTTTTGACGTGCGGCCGCTGTGGGGTGAGCTGCAGCCGGGAGAGAGCGAGCAGGTCACCTTCACCTTCTTTGGGCACGCCAACGTGGTGGCGCGTGTGCGGGCGCTGTGCCACGTGCAGGGAGGCCCCAGCTACGAGGTGGTGCTGACCGGGGAGGCCTCGTGCCCCAGCTACCAGCTGGACCTGCAGGAGATCGACTGGGGGCTGCAGGTACCACAGGCTGCTCCTGCCACAGCTCCTTGGCTGCCATCGTGGCCACCCCCGTCCCAGGCTCTCTCCCCCTCTCAGCCCCTCTGCTGGCTCTGGGGCTTGGAACACAACCTGTGAGAGACAGGCCAGCATCCCAGCTGGTTTGGAATGGCCATCCCCACCCCTCCCTCCCTTCCCCTGGCTGAGGGACAGGACACTGTCCTCTCCAAGGCACCTGACCCTGCCGCCTGGGGAGCACAAGGCTCCCAGGGAAGATGTCCACAGGGACCTGTCCCTGGGATATCCCTCCACTGATCTGCTCCTAAAGCTTGAGCTCCAAGGAGATGCTCTTGTCAAATGCTCTGGCTTGATCCACAAAATCATCCAGGGAGGAACTTGGGCTTTCAGTCACTTCAGTACCTGAAAACAATGTCCCACAATAATCCCCACTTTACTTCTTTACACTTTAAAGTCCACAGGTACTTCCAGCTGCTGGCACTGCCTGTGTTGTCCTGTGTGTCTCTCTTGTCACCTGTCTGTTTCTTGCCAATATTTGCATGCAGGTGCCTTTTCTCCTGGAATGCCTCTCAGAAATGCACTGACTTTTAGATACAATTCAATGGGGACAAAGGTGTCAAAGCAAAACAAAACTGTTCATTAGTAACAATTCGGCCCAGCTGGGTGTGTGTCTCCCTGCCCCTGGAGAGGAGCAAACACATCTCCAACAAAAGGGCAATCTTTGTATCCCCTTTGAGACAGTCCCTGGCCCCTTTCCCCTTGGAGGGGCACTCAGGAACTTCCATTCTCTCTGACCAACAACTTTTCTGTTCCTTCCCCTCTCATCCTCTTTCCTTTTGGTCAGGTCAGGTTGTCAGCCCCATCCCTCTGCCAGCTCACAGCAACACCCAACAAACCAACCTGAACAAATCCAAACCACAAACAGCAACATGCAGAACCAACAACTTCCATTCTTTAACTCCATAAGCTTTTGGCTTCATCTCACACATCTCAGTGCCACCTCCTCTGTTTCTCCTGGCTGTTGGTGGCCCCTCAGAGTGCAGAGGACCTGGTCCCCTGGTTCATTTCTTTCTGGCCTTTCCAAGGTTTTACCACCTCTCTGTAGCTGTGTGGTTGCACTGTGGCTGTTTGCTTTCAGTGCCATCAAAGAGGCAGGAGGTTGCCAGCATCAGGCCTGTGTCTGTAACTTCTCCCTGCTCTGTCCTCTCTGCAGAGGTTGAACAAAGTCCTCAAAGCAGAGGTGACCCTGCGCAACACCGGGGTCATGGAATTCACCTTCGTGGTGCCAAACTGCAGCACTGGCACTGCAGCAAAGCCTCTGCCTGGAGTGCCCGTGGTCGTGCCCACCACAGTGAGTAGCACAAGTCATTGCCTCTGGCCCTGTGTCAGGCAGCCCAGGAGAGAATTAAATGAAAAAAGAGGGGGAAAAGAGGGAAAAAAGTGGGGGGAAAAAGAGGGGAAAAAGTGGGGGGAAACCCCCCAGCTGTGCTGGGGCTGCAGCCCTGCGAGAGCTCGAGAGCACACACTGCACTCCAGGGTTTTGAGCACAAGGAAGGTAGAAAGTGATGTGGTCTGATGGTTTCTTCTGCATGAGAACCTGTCCCCTCAGCCTGTCTGTCCCCTGAGCCATCCCACAGCAAAGCCCTGATGCAGTCCCTTCCTCCTCTCCTGTCCCTGCAGGGTTCCCTTGCACCTGGCCAGAAGCAAGTGTTGAAGGTCTATTATCTGCCAGGACAGCTGGGAGCCTTCCACAAGACTTTCCAGGTCAAAGTGGCTCATCTGGAACCGGCAGAAATCACCCTGAAGGGAAAGGGGACCTTCCCTGGGGTTACCAAGTACCGGCCCAGGAAGCTGAAAGGTGAGCACTGTGTTGGCTCCCAGGAGGATCCCCTGGTTTCCCCTGCCATCACACATCAGGCAGCTCACACCCATCTCCACAAGCCTGGAAGTTGCAGGGCTGCCAGACCAACACTTTGGCCTCTCTGGCTGCTTCCTGAGTTTTGAGCAGTTGAGTCCGTTTAGGCTTTTTCCCAGGATCCTTTTCCCAGGATCTTGCCAGCACATTGTTGTAGTCCTGGAAAGATGATGGCCAGGCAGAAAAGCTTGGGAAAGCTGTGAGAGAGGCTGGCAGGGCTTTTGGCAGGGTTGGATGTGCGTGGCATTGCAGGGGATGAGATGATCCCCTGTGAGTGAGAATGAACATGGGGATTCAGAGAGGAGCAGCAGCATCCATTGTTTCTGGGACAGGCCACTGTTGGGGAAGTGGGACTTCTCAGCTTCAGTGGGATTGGCAATGTGCCTTGTCTTCTATTCATGGATAATTCTTTCCTTCAGAAGAGGAGATACTGCAAGAGGAAGGAAAAAACCCAGAGGAAGAAGAAAAGGAAAAGGATGAATCATCTGTGACCATCTGTGATGATGGAGTCACTGATGGGTCACTGATGGGTCACTGATTGTCACACCTGAACAACAGGCTAGTGTCCAACATCTCCCCAGGGCCCCTTCAGCTGAGGGGCTCCCCCAGCAGCACACTGGGTCTGGTGGAACAGGTGGGAGGGTTATTCCCACTTGGGAAATTGGAGGAGTGGCAGCTGTGCTCCCTCCCAAAGCTGCCTTTGCTTGTGGCCAGCCCATCCTCCATACTTGGAGCTCTCAGATAGGCACTGCCACAATCACATTGCCAGATTTCTGGGCCACTTGCTGCATTTGGAGAGCTTGTGCTGTGTTCTCTTTTGTGACTGAGAGAAATGTTTGTATTCAAGTGTTTATACCTAGAAAGTGAGCAGAATATTCAGAGTCAGTGAAGGGCCAACAACCAACAAACTCTTCTTCATTAGCTGTGTAAATGGCAAGAAGGGCAACTGAACTGGTGAACTTTGTGATCTCCAAATGGCCTTATTCATGATAGCCCTCATTTTTTATTGGTGTATGATTCTACAAAACATTTCTCTCCTGTTCTGGAATACAGAGGTTAAGGGGAAAAAATTGCCTTTTTTTTTTTAAAAGGCAATTTCTGCACCTGTATGATGGGAATGATGTGGTTTCTTCTCCAGTGATACTGCCAACCTTGAGATTTCAGCTGAGGATAAAGAAACTGAATCATCCAAATATTCTTCAGAAGACAAACCTTGAGAAGACCAAGGGAAACTGGGAAGCTCTTTGAAGAACCTACAGAGCCATAAGAACCTCGAGGATTGGCATTGGCACATCTTGTTTACCAATAAAGCAGAGAAAGGAATCTCTTATGGGAAGAAATCTGTGAAGGCTGAGCCCTGCCCAGGCATGGTGCAAACTCCATGAGATCCTGCACTGTCTTCCTCTTCTCCCAGTGAAGCTTTTCAGGACAGAGAACTGGATCCTTTCCACCTCTGGGAAGCACCTGGAGCTTTTATAGCCACCCTTAACCACTACTTGAAGTCCCACCTGTCCCTTGCCCCTGGAATTGGAGAGCTAATGCTCTGAACCCCTGTCATGAAGGCAGTGACACCCTTAGGATGGTCATGGATGACAGTCTGAGAGCAGCCACGTTACCTTGGGGTACTTGGGCCCAGATAACCCTGGGGATTGTGGCAGGCTCAGAGAGAACACTCTTGGTCAGGTGTGAGATGTATGGCACTGATCATGTGGGTCATTAGGACTGAACTTATTGCCAATACAGTATCTACATATTGTCAGTGCAGTATGAAATATAAGCAGGTCTAATATGACATGAGCAGCTTTGGCTAGAAACCTGCAGGTGTACAGACTGGAACTGCAGAACTCACAGGGACAAAGCAACACAGCACCCGTGGAGCTGCTTCAGGATTTTATCTCTGGACATGGCTGGGTCTTAGCTGGATCTGCAGCCAGAGGCACCAGGAAGCTGCTGGGGCATGCAAGGAGCTCAGGTGGCACAGGGGAGGGTGGCAGGAGCCTTTCAGCCCTTGCTCCTTGCCACATGCAAGGGAACCCTGCAGGGCTCGGCCTGATGCTCTTCCTCTGCCTTCTGGATGCTTTCCCATCCATCATGGGATTTCAGACTCCAGAAGAGCAGCCTCTGTGAGGTGCACTCCCAAAGGCAAAGGTATTCTAAAGTGAAAATCTCTGCTCTAACTTGTGCCACTTTGCTGCTGAGTTGAACAAGAGGAGCACCCCCAGCAGCACCCCTTTTTGCAGCTCTCTGGCTCCCAACTAACTGCACAGGTGCCAGCTGTGCCAAGCAATGGGGATTCTAGCTGTGATCACACACTGGGCAGATTGTGCTATCATGGTAACTGATTTTGACAGGAATGGCAGATTTGTCTTTACAAACTACCTGTGGGTCTGCTGGTAGATAAAACCAGCACTGGGAGATAAAAGAAACAATGGGAAGGATTCCACTGATTGATGATTGGGAAAAGATATTTGCTTTTACAAATAAACTTTAGGTTTGCTGATAAATGAAATTAGACATTGAAAATGAAAGAAACAATAGGGAAGAAAAACCCCTAAATTCCATAAGAATTAAAAATGAAAAGGGAGGGTTATACCTTAGAGGGAAATCTTTGGTATCAGGTGTTTTGGGAAGTCTGTACCTCTCATATACCTCAGTCAAGGGGGAAAGAGAGAAGGGAAATGTGGCTGGAAATTGGGATGAAAAGGGAGGCTGAGTCCTCCAAAAATTGGAGAGATCCCAGGGGAATGCCCCATGGCCTCTCCCTTTATTCAAATAAAGCCAAATGAAGCCTCTGTCTCTTTTTTGGACATAAACCTCTGGTGTTTGTGGATTAATTTTCCTAACATTTTGATTCACTGTGTTGCAATCAAGTAGAAAAATTATTAAAGAAAGGCCTCATAAAATCAGTCCTGCTCTATGTTAGATCCATGGCTGGCCTATCATTTCTTCTAAGTGTAGCTAGCACTTAGCAAGTTCCCATGTGAAGACAATCCTGGTATGAATGGTTTGTTAAGATAACAATCTATTTCTGAGTGAAAAACAACCACACCTGCATAAACACTAGATCTATCCCATGAGAATCAGGGAAGAAAATACACAAACAATTTAAGAATAAAGAGATTTGATAGACAAGTAAAATACCTTTTTCTAATCAATAGAGTAATTGGCAAAAAAGCTACTGACCAATTGGAGGCACACACGAGGTCTGTAAAACTTCTAAATGAAGTCTTGGCTACACTGAGTTACAGGGAGTGGGAACAAAGCTCTCCAGAAACTTGGAGCTAGAAAGATTTAATGATATTCCTCACTTTGAGGCTCTTCCAGAGCTTAACTGCCAACACAAAAGTGTTTCCATGATCCTTTTAAGCAAATAAATGAGATCCATGAGAATTGGGATAGACCACAAGGGTCTGGGACAGCCTCAGTGCAGAGGCCAACGGGTTGGATGTGTTACAGAAACGCATAAGATGCACACCTAGAGAGCCCTTTCCATTCCAATAGCAGCTGGGCATGGAATTCAGCACATGGAATTCAGTCCATGGAATCCAGTTCATGAAATTCCTAAGGCCTTATCAGTTTCACACAGTCACTGAAGTCTCTGCTATCACAGAAACCCAAAATCATTGGAGTTGGGAAATCCCTCCCAGCCCATGGAGTCCCAGCTGTGCCCGATGCCCACCTTGTCCCCAGCCCAGAGCCCTGAGTGCCACCTCCAGCCCTTCCTGGGACACCTGCAGGGATGGGCACTGCAAAGCTCCCTGGGCAGCCCCTGCCAAGGCCTGAGCAGCCTTTCCATGGGCAAATTCCTGCTGGTGCCCACCCTGAGCCCAGCCTGAGGCCGTTCCCTCTGCTCCTGTCCCTGTTCCTGGGAGCACAGCCCGGCCCCCCGGCTGTCCCCTCCTGGCAGGGAGTTGTGCAGAGCCACAAGGGCCCCCTGAGCCTCCTTTGCTCCAGGCTCAGCCCCTTCCCAGCTCCCTCAGCCCCTGATGGGGCTCCAGCCGGGATAGCATCCTAGTGCTATACAAAGAGCAGGGTATAGACCTGCCAAAGGTGCCTTTATCACCACATTTTAAACTGCCATAAATACAGAAGGACTCTGCAGGAGGCACTAAAGCCAAGTCAGCAGCCAAAGTGCCAATGCCCTGCGCCCAGCAGCGCGGCCCGGCCCGGCCCCAGGCTCGGTGCCGCGGTTGCCCGGTAACCGCGCCCGGGCCCTCAGCGTCTGTGACGGCGCCGCGGCCTCAGCGCCCGCAGCCGCCCCGATGCTCATTCGCACCCGGCGCGCTCACCGGCGGCACTCGGCCACTGCCAGCGGAGTTGTTCGCACAACAGTGCTGTCTGTGAGCGAGAACTCGCAAAACACTGCTCTGCGAGGGACGCCTAAACTCGCAGAACATTGGTTTCTGCCAGAGAGTCCTGAATTTCGTTTGAAGGTAAAGATTGACTCAAGTTGTACTTTCTGGTTTTGTCACATCTGTGCTCTGAAAGAGAATGCCAAAGGGAAATACAGGATGGGATAATGCCAGTCTTCAGTTCGGTGGCATGGACAGCTGAGGGGATGAACAATACATGGTCTGCAGATGGTGTTTTTTTCTCACCGAAGAAATGCAACATTTCCTAAATATACTAGTCTATACATTTTTTCCTATAGTATGTATTTAAACTACTTATAGGTGAATGAGTTCTGTTCAAGTTTCAGTGGGTTGTTATGAATCTGGTTATTAAAATTATTAAGGAGATGCCCCTGGATTAAGGTGCAAACCGAGACCATGTGCCAAAGTCAATAGTTTGGATTTTATGGAACAGTAAATGTGAAGAAGAGAGAGGGAGAAAGAAATAGAAAAAGAAGAGGGGGAGGGAAGGGGCTGGGAAGGAGGGAATAGAGTGACAGAGACAGATTTAGTAGAAAATATCACCATTCCATGGATCCCATCCCATCCCATTCAGTCCTCTTCTGGTCTCTGTGGTGAGGCCTCGCAAAATGTGAGACTCCAATGGATTAATGCAGATTTGGGCAAGGTGGGACTGCCCAGGTACCTCCCTGGGGTGGGGCAAGTTTGGCTCTGTCTCTTACAACTCTCAAATAATATAAAATCTTTAGCACCAGTATGTCCTTTGAGTCTGCCATGAATTGGGTTGTGGATTTTCAGCTCTGTTGTGTTTCTCTGCATGCCATGCAGTCATCTGGTGCAAGGCCTCAGGAATGGCTCTGGGGGCACTCTGGAGGTCTTTGCTGGGTTATGACACCCCCTCAGCTGCCCCTCATGGGAATGTCCCCTGGATGTGGCCTTCTGGGGCTGGGGGGTTTTAGAGCTGAGCCAGTTTGTCTGAGGGAGGATGGGTGTCCACTGCCCCTTACCAGAGGCTGTGCCTCACCCCCAAAATTTCCTCCTTCCCCCTCTGTTGATGGGAGGTTTGTGTGCCAACCTGGCCTCAGCAGACGAGTCTGTGGCTATGACTTCCCCAGCCTGAAGGCAGACAGAGCTGATTTTCAGGACAGCTGCTGGATTTGACTTTGTGTGTTCAAACTATTATTAATATTCAGCATTTTAGCTCTAGGTTTCAATACAATCCATCTTTGAATGGAATAAGGTACCCATATATTTCAAATAAAGTCCAACTAGAGGCTTAACAACACTAGCTGCTTATGCCTAATGAGCATTTAGCTACTTTCAAATCATATAAAATCTTTAGCACCAGTATATCCCTTGAGTCTGCCATGAATTGGGTTCTGGATTTTCAGAGTTCCCTTGTTGTTCCTTCCAGTTCTGTTGAGGCGCTGTCACTCCTCTGTGACATCATCTCTTCACAATGGCTTCTGGAGTGCCAAAGACACCAACACCTCGTATTTTGCTCAGGGAAAGACTGAAGGCTGATTCTGTGAGTAGCCCCTGGGGCTGTGTTAAGGCTGGGAACTGCCCTGCTCTCCCTGCTCTCCCTGCCCCTGCTGTCCAGCAGTGCTCTGAAGCTGCAGAGCCCCTCCCCAGCCCTTTGTGCCGTGCTCCTGTTGCTGGGGCTGTCCTGGTGCAGTAGGGAACACTGTGGGATGTGTCAGGGACAGCCCAGCGCCCTGCCTGGCTGTGCCAGCAGAGCCAAGGGAAACCAATGTACAGCTGAAGCCCTCAGCATGGGCTTCTTTCCTTCCCCTTTGCCACAGCCATTCCTTCTGTCAGGCTGGGCACTCACCTGTGCTGCTCTGACCATCCTGCCCTTGGGCACCCGGGCACGTGAGGGGGAAAGCTCAAACTCTGCCCAAAGCCTTGAGAGCCACGGCTGGTCCCAGCTGGAAGAGCTCCCAAGGCAGCTGTTCCCTCCCAGCTCCTGGGTGGGCACAGATGCAGCCCTGCAGGCAGCACTGGATGGAGCCAGGGCCACAAAGGTCCCTTGCTGTCTGCAGCTCACTTGGCTGAAGATGCCCCACTGCTGAGCCTCTGCCAAGGAGATCCCTCTGTTTTCTTCTGTCCAGGGCTCTGTCAGCCCACACAGAGAAAACCAATGCTAATTGACAGAGAGAGCTAAAACTTGGACACATTCCTGTGCACCTCACTCTTGGTACAGCTTTTCTTGCTTGCTTCCCTTGGACTCAGCCAGCAGTGCTATCTGCTGGCTGTGAGTTTAGAGTGTTGTGCAGGGATGGAGTTTGGGCAGTTCTGAGAGCTCCTCCCCACTCTCTGAAAGGTCACTGCCTCAATCCAGGGAAAAGTAAGAGGAAACAAATGCCCAAAGAGCAGAAATCCCCAACCATGTCCCATCAAATCACAGAGAGACTCATGGGACACAGCCATGTGGCTGGAGTATGTGTGTTCCACTCTGTGTTATTCATTTATTGGTGCTGAGTATTTCAGCAGCAAACTTCCAGGGCTTCCAGAACTGTTCTAGTGGCTGTGATCACAAATCATTCATCAGTAGTAAGTGAACAAGAAAAGCCTCCATGAGCAAGGGCATTTCTGAGACTCTTGCTGGTTTTTTGCCTTCCAGCTGACTCCCTCTGCCTTCCAGAAGGAGATGTCTCTCAACACCAAGCAGAGGCTGGCCACAGCTAAGAAGCTGAGTCTGCCTCCCATTGTCCAGCCTCAAGACAAGCCTGGGACCTCCCATCACAAGGTAGCCTTTCCCTGCCCTTGCTGTTTGATGCGATAATTGAGGAGGATGCCAAAAGAGCAGCTTGGCTTGAGCCTGCTCAGCCTGGTCCAGGAGCTTTTGGTCAGCCCAGGGCAGAGGTGGAGGAGCCACTGTTTGCCCAGCGTGGGCTGGGCTGATGTGCTCACCCAGAGTCTGCACTTCACTGGGGATCAGAGCAGAATCTTCCTCCCAGCAGCTGAACCTGTCTCTGCTCTCTCTGGCCTCTCCCTGCAGTTCTCAGCAGCTGCCCCAGAGCAGCGCTCGTTTCAGCCTTGCCCACCAGAGGTGGTGTTTCAGAACTACAGCCCCGGTGAGGTCTGTGAAGTGCCGCTGGTTCTGAGGAACAGGGACAAGGTGAGTGCTGGGACTGGAGGTTCAACGCTGTGCTGGAAGAGGAGAGCAGAGAAGGGTGGTTAAGGATGGCACCAGGGCATGTCCACCTGTGCCATCACAAGTGGCAAAACCATCATTCCATGTCTGTCCTGCAGGTTCCTCACCTGTTGAAGGTCACCTTGAAGAGCTCACCTTATTTCCAGCTGGTGGGCCCCAATGACGTGTGCCGCAAGGTGCCACCGGGCCTCTACACCACTGTCCGCATCCTCTTCACCCCTGGGCAGAGAAAGGTGAGTCTGGAGGGCCCAAGAGGTTGCTGTTTGCAGTGGAAAGTGGACCTGCAAGGCTGGACTCAGGGCATCTGGCCTGGCTTTTGAGGACCTGTTTGGTTTCAGAGGATCTAGAACTGGGAGATGCTCTTTGCCCCTGCTAAAGATGGAGATAAAGGCTCTGTGCTGAGACAGTTTCTTTTGCCACAGGATTATTTCCACCAGCTCCTCTGCACCACTGAAAGTGAAGAGTTCATTGTGCCAATTTGGGCCATCGGTGGCCGAGCCATCCTGGACTTCCCTGACCAGCTGGACTTCTCCACCTGTCCGGTCAAGTACACGACCCAGAAGACCCTGCTGGTTCACAATGTTGGAAACCGGCCTGCTCGTTACGAGCTGAGCACCCAGAGGTGAGGCAGCTCATCTGTCCTTGTACAAAGGATATCACCTTTGGGTGATGGCAGAGTTGGGAAAGAGCAGCAAAAGGAACCAGAGCATCAGAGCTGCTGCCCTGCAGCCCTGGCTGGAAGTGAGCAGGACGTGTGGGGTTTGCCGTTGTTTCTCATGGTTTAAGCAGGATGCAGTCTTTGAGCTTTCTCTGTCTCAGATTTCCTGGAGGGTGCTGGAACATGTTGGTAGCTGGCTTGCACCCTCCTGAGCACAAGCAGCTTCTGAAATGCTTACTCACCACTGCCAGCCAAATAGACCCATTCTCTAGGAGGCCACAGGCACGTGGCTTTCCAGTGGTCCCCGCATCAGATGCCCAATATGAGAAGACAATCACTGTTTCTCCTGTTGGCTGAACTGGAGAGGGTAATGCATTTTTGACACCGTACCTGCAAGGAAACCAGTTCAGTTGGCTGGTGGTGTGTTGAGGGTTATGAGATCCCAGAGGTCTTGGTGTAGGAGCTGAGGTCAGGAATGCAGCACAGACCTGCTGTCTAACCTCAGGCAGCTGAGTGGCCTTGATGTTTTTTTCTCTGGCAAAACAGAGGTCAAAAGGCAAATTGACTTTTCTGCTGTGAAACGTGAGGGTCCAAGAGGAGCTTCCACCAAAGCCTGCCAGAGCTATTGGCAGCTCCAATCCAGGCTCCTCAGATGCTGCTCAAACAGGTTGCTGCTTTGGACTGTGCAAACATGTAGGCAGGAACTTGTAAATCCATGCACGGTTTTTCTCTGGGATTTCCAGATCTTGTTTTGTCACCACCAAAATAAATCCCCAATAAAGTCTGGTATCCTTTTACAATGTGCTTGCCAGCAGTTCTGTTGAGTGCTACAGAGCATGTTGGATCCTGCTTGATAGGGATTTAAAGAGTTTCTGAACTTCAGGAATTAAATCTTGAAGTAGATGAAATAGAGCCTAGATGTAGTGACAGAGGCAAAGATGGAGCTTGTGAGCTGCTGACTCTGGACAGAATTTTTCAGCACAGAGATGGAGCTGCTGTAACCTAACAGACTGAATTTATTAGAACAGTTAATGCTGCTTGACGTCAGAATTAACTGACCATCACTTAAAAGTAATAGATGTTAAGATTAGATGATATTTGAGTTTCTTCCTGCAATAAGTGTTAGTGGACACATGAGGCAATTCAATTAGCCCTATTTTTTTTGTCTCCCTTGATGTGGGAGGCAACTTTTAATGAGATCAATTCTCCCAAAATCAAATCATTTAATAATGGCAGTTAAGACACCAGTGGACAAAAGAATGTTTGGCTGTAGCAGATAACTGTACCATGGGACTTGAAACAGATTGCAGCCTCCTTGCACACAGCATCTACCAAAAGTGCAGGTGAATGGTGCTTTGAGAGACTTGGTCACAAAATTGCCAGCTTTGCTCACTGGTCAGCTCTGTTTGTGAATTATGTTAGGAGTACTTTGTCCTTGGTATCCATGGCCATAACTTTTGCCCAGCTCTGTCAGTAAGGGGAGCTGATATCTGATGAGAGTAAGCAAGATGCAAATGACCCTTGAGCCTCATTGCAGAGAGCTGGATACAGAGTATGGGGGAGATGAGGTCATTTCATCCCACAGGATCTTGTGAGGGCTGGATCTCCTCACACTAGAGTCAGTGGCTGTTTCTGACCCTGTCTGTTCTGTCTTCTGCTGACTGTGGTTGGTTTGCTCTTTGCTTGCACAAGTGAGCAGAACTGGACTGCAAGAGGGTTAACATCCCCAAATCTCCACCAAGAGTCCTACTGTCTCTGTGTTGCAGCCCTTTCTCTGTCACTCCGGCCATGGGAACTCTGGATGTTGGTGACGCCGTGGAGGTGGCAGTGGAATTTCGGCCACTGAAGACTGGTGACCATTGCAGGTCCCTTGTTGTGCACTACGACACAGGTGAGTGCTGGGCAGTGCTCAGGGCACTCTGTGCATCCC
Organism: Melospiza melodia melodia; assembly: GCF_035770615.1. NCBI lineage: Eukaryota > Metazoa > Chordata > Aves > Passeriformes > Passerellidae > Melospiza > Melospiza melodia. Next base: position 4,915,779 of record NC_086206.1, on the reverse strand, counting down.
TCAGAGCAGAGCCTGTTCTAAGCAGAAAGGCTGGTGTGGCCGTGGGTTTCAAGAGGGAGATGATGATACTTTTCATGGGGTTCATGTTCTAGTCATCTAGTTTGTAGTCATGCAGTTTGTCATCTTGATCCTCGTAGAGCTCCTTGTAAATGCCATTTCTAGAGAGCATGTCTGGTATTTGTTGTTTGCATCTCGCCTGGGAAATGCTCACCTGCAACAGGAATGGTGAGCTTGAAGTCTGAGCCCAGATGAATCCCAGGAGCTGGCTGGGAATAATGAAGCTTTGAAAGCTCTGGAAATGAGGGAGCTTGGTAGGGGTCTGTTCTAGAGGGTGAAATGCTGGCAGGTTGTCAGGATGGCGTCATGCTGTGCACATGCAGCTCTCAGCTTGTGATCCATGGACTGATCCATGGAACTGCTCGTTCAGCTAAAAGCTGTGACACTTTCTTCTGCTGCCTGTGGTGTGCTCTGTTCCTTGTGCTTCCATCAGCCAGTGAGGTGAGCAAAGACTCCCCTGTGCTTTGTTCCAGGTGAAGACACCCACACAAGCCTTCATGCCAGAGCTGTGGATGCCCACATCAGGCTGGACAGGAATACTGTGACCCTGGAGAAGACGTACATCACCATGTCAAACAGCGCAACTGTGCTCATCCACAACTGCAGCGACATCACAGCCCGCTTCCAGTGGAAGGCTGTGGATACTGAGGAACAGGAGGAACAGCTGAGGCAGAGGTGGGTTTGAAAGATCCATTTCAGAGACATTCCGTGCCCAAGGGTAAAACTAACAAATGGCTTCAAGAGGTACTGGTGCTTTTGAATGGCTTTGGGTAAGTAAACCAGCCCATCTCTCCTGCCTCCCCCAAGCAGTTGTGTGCCAGGAAAAGCTGCCTGAGGTGGCTGATGGATTCTCCCTCAGCTGTGGCAGAGGCTTTGAGCAGGAAGGTTCTGTTGAGGGCTGCTGCCTTTGGAAAGCTCTCCTGAGCTTGCTAGTGTGGAGTGAACAAGTGACCCTCTGATCCATTTGGGACCCCATGGCTCAGGGTCAGCCCTTTGCTGTGGAGCTGCTCCTGCACTTCCACTTCTCTCTGCAAAGACGTGGCTTATTAAACAACCTGCTGGGTTTGTCTTTCCTGTGCCTGCAGGCAGTATCACAGGATATACCAGCAGCAAAGGCACAAGTTGTATAGTTTTCTGAAGGAGCGTGAAGTGGACATCACTTGCCGAGAGCGCCTTGCTCTTCTCAACCACACCTTCCAGAGTGAGGTAGCAAAGATCAGAGGAGATCCCATGCTGTTAGACGATGACATTTTCTCCCTTGTGCCAAAGGTAAATGATGGCTGAGAACCTCTCTTCCTGCTTCTCTCCTTCCTCTTCCTCCTCATCCCTGACTAAGGTCACTTGACTGATCCCTGCCTCAGCTGGCTTTGTGTGCCAGGAGAGAAGTCATCGGGATTCTGGTGAGGTCAGAGAGCTGGTTGCAAAAAGCATTTCTGCCCTGTGGGCTCCTGGCAGGCAGCAGGAGCCTGACTAAAGCTTCCAAACTCTGTTCTCAGTGTTATTGATGAGTGTTACTCACTCCTTGCTTGTCACTGATGCTCTAAATAACAGCTTACAGGACTGTGGTTGAAAACAAGAATTGCGGTGTCTGAAGATAAAGGTTTTGCTGTGTCCTTCTGCTTTAGGAGGGTGAGATCATGCCGAAGTGCTCGGCTGAAATCAGCGTGTTCTTCACGCCCCAGGCAGCCCAGGTCTATGAGCGAACAGTTTACTGTGACATCTCAGGTACGGCTCCTTCCCCTGCCCCTCTCTGCAGTGAAGGCAGCTGCAAACACTCCCCCAGGTCACTGGGCTCCTGTGCCATGGCTGGGGAGGGTCTGTGCTCAGCAGGGCCCTGCTGGCACATGCCCACTGTCCCTGCAGCTTCCAGGGCATCTCCTCTATTTTGATTTTTTCCCTCTCAGCTGTTCTGAATGCTGCCTGTATTTAGACTGCTCCTCCTCCCTTGGGGAAAACACTCTGAGGTGCACCCAGGAGGAGGAAGAACAAAATTTCTGGCATTTCCTAAAGTTCCACACTCAGCACAGGGGTAGAAGAAAGGATGGTCTCTATGGATGTACTGCATCTCCTGAGGGAAGGGAAGGGTCCCTATCTGCTCCTGGGACATCAGGAGCTGGTCCCATGCAGCACAGAGTCAGGGACTAGCACTAAGGCAGCCTGGAAAATGCAGGAGAGCAGAAGGAATTCCTGTACTGAAATAGAAATCTCTCCCCAGGCCGTGAGAACAGGCTGCCCCTGCTCCTCATGGGGGAAGGCCTCGGGCCCCGGGTCCATTTCCACTTTGAGGAACTGAACATCGGGGAGGTTTTTGTCAGAGTAACCCACAGATATGAGGTAAGCAGAGAGATTGGGGTGGGTCCTGCTGGCTCCTAGGGTAGCAGTGAGCCTTGTGGACCTGTGGAATTCCTGGCAACTTGGGTAGTTGTGATGCTGGTCAATTTTGGGGGATTTCTTGGAATCTGGATCTTTTGGATGGGGTCAGAAAGGTGTGTCTCTTGTTCGTGAGACCCCAGGCCCTGCTTTTGGGCAGCCTTCTTTGGAGATCAGCTGGGAGGCTTCCTGCAAAACCACTTGACACATGAAACCAACACTGGGTCAAAAAGCTGCATGTTCAGAGGCTTTTGTTCCAGTCCCAGACACAAATCACCTTTGTGCTCAGGCTGTCCAAAAGCAGCTGGAACAAACTGGCTGCATTTGAGTTCAAGTCCATTGCAAACAGTTTTCAGCCATGTCCCTCCTGCATATTCGTGGGAGTCAGAGGAAAACCATCCACCCTCCTGGCTCAGCGCTGGTCAAAGCCCTTGGCAGTGCTTTCCCTTGCTCACCAGCCCCTCACCACACCTCAGCCATGATGTACCTCTGGCTCGAGAAAGAGCAAAGTGTTTCTGGGAAGGAGGCAAAGGAACTTCCTACATCTTTGCTTCTGGTTTCTCCCACTCCTGCTGTAAACAGGTTGGGCTGCAATGGAAGCTGAACGTGCCCTGCCCACGGTGGGGTTGGACACGTTTGAAATCTCTGTGGTGATGTCACTGGTAATGCTGTGATGCCCAGTGCTGCTCTAAGGGCCAGGTGTGAATGAACTGGGTGATGCTGAGCAGCCCCTCTGTGCTGCAGGTCAAACTGGACTGTCTCTGCCAGTGGGAAAACCCCAGAGTGCCTCTGGTTAGATGAAGTTATCACTGCTTTGAATGAAACACCCAAAGCTATACAAAGCTGTATTTCAATGTTGTATTTTTGGCTTCTGCCATGCAGCAGCACAAGGCATCTTCTGTCTGTTACTGGTGTTAATAGTTTAATTTGAAAGTGACTCAGACTTCTGTAGGAAAGGAACATTCCTCATGTATTTCCACTTTGCTTTTCTGCTGCTGCAGGCATACCTGATCAACAAGGGGCCTATTGAGGCTCCCTTCAAACTCATCCCTCCAACCACAGCCATGGGCTCCTGCTTCACCTTCCTGCCCCAGGAGGGCATCGTGGCACCAGAGAAGCTCCAGGCCATCCGGGTCTCCTTCTGTCCCACCATCCGGGGGGAGTTTGAGGAACAATTCTATTTCCATGTGGCTGAATCCCCTAAGCCTGTGATCTTCACTGTCAGGTGAGGAGGGCTTTGGGAGCTTGTTGGGCACATCTGTAGCTGTCTCTGGGTAATCATCTTCCATCTGCCTCATTTTGTGGTGGAGCAGAGAAAAAGTGTGTTGCCTGAGGTGGCTCTGGCATCCCTTTAGTGTGGGGTGCCTGCTGCCCTGTGTGGGTACCCAGGGGCTGCAATGACTCCTCCCTGCAGGGATGTCTCCTGCTTAGGCTGCTGCAGGCAGTGGGATGGATCAGCTTTGGGCAGCAGCTGCTCTGGGATGTCCCACCTGAACACCCAGCAAGGTCCCCAGGGCTTGGAGATGGGCCAGCCTGGGTCATTCTGCAGCAGCAGCAGTGTTTGCAAAAACTCCTGTGAATAATCCCTGCCAGATGGGCAGCAGCAGCCTCAGCTCCCCTCTCCCAGCCATGCTGTGGGGACAAGCTGTGCTCCCAGCTCCTGTGCACAGAGGGCTCTGGTGCCTCCTTTGCACAGCCAGCAAAGGGCTGATGGGGGAGTCAGGAACTGTGCAGCAGGAACTGTGCCAAGGACTGGGGCATCTGTCAGCTGCTGAGCACTTTGCTTTGGCTGCCTCCTGCCCCCGTGGGTGCTGTGCTGAGCACAGGGTGCTGGGCTGTTTTGAAACCCAGAGTGGTTCTGACAGCAGCATTTATCCACCCTCTGCCTAAGGACACCCAAACCCTTTGTGATTCCCTTTAACAGAGGCACTGCCTCCCTGCCTTTGTCCCTGCAGGGGCTCTGTGATGGGACCCACTTTCCATTTTGATGTGCCCGCCCTGCACTTCGGTGACATCGCCTTTGGTGAGTGTGCCCTGGGCTGGCACCGCAGTGTCAGAGCTTGCTGTGGTGCTGAAATGGAGCCCTTGAACATAAGAGCATTCGTCACTCGTGTTCCTCCACCACAGCCTCTTCAGGGTGTTCATTCAGGGCTGCTGGTGCCTCAGGTACCCTTTTGTTTGATCATGAGATCAAACAGGACCAAAGGAATAAAAAGTCAGCATCACTGTTTGGCCACTTCTTGTTTCCCTTTTAGTAAGTGGCACAATAAAGAAAGGCACCAGGCAGGAATATGGTTCTGTAATAGCAGATCCATCCTGCTTAATCTGATTTCATTCCTAAGGTTTCTTCAGCTGGGGGCAGCTCTTTAATCTTTGTTTCTTTAAACTGTGCTGCTGAATGTTGTCTGCATGTGTTACCTCAGTGGCATTTGAGAGCGTGACGTCCTTTTTGTGCCTCTCCTGCCTCCCTCCTGCAGTCACTGTTGATGGGCATGGAGAAGCCCTGGGCTGTGCCTGCAGTTGGTTTTTCCTCCCCATCTGGGTTTAAATGACTCTTGGTAAGCAGGCTGGGAGATGTCTGCTCCACACATAGCTGGCCAGCCAAGCCGTAGATCCACTGCAATGAGCTGTAGTTCAGATAACAAAGAAGTAAAATCCAAGCACAGTTTTATACTACCAGCAGGATATTCACACCAGCAATCACGAGGTATTGATGCCTAAATGGGGATTTGTGTCATTTTCTTAGGTTTTCCTCACACCTTGAAGTGTTGCCTGTTTAACACCTCCCTGACGCCCATGGGCTTCTCCCTCTACATTCCTGGGGATGGCTTGGGAGTGCCCAGTGTTAGCAGCACTACTCAGATAGGCAAACCCAGCAGCCAGTTGTGGAGGAAGGAAGTTCGAGTTCTGAGGAGATTACAGGAATTTACCATAAACCCCCACAGCGGGACCGTCCGTGCCCTGGGATCCCAGGATATCAAGGTATGGGAAGAGTCCAGCTGCTGGGGCTGAGGCTTCACTGCAGTGTGGGAGGGCTTTAGCTCTGGTGCCAGCTTGGAGCATCCTGGGAGTGAGAGATCTGCACTGCTGGGAGGCCTCTGCTAGCTGGCTTACCTGGGATGTTCCTCAGGGAGCACTGTTTTGTTTCCAAAATCATACACTGAGATCAATACCGTATGGTCAAGTCCTGAAGCCATTCTTGTGTTTTTGAGAACAATTTATTTGATTGCAAGTGGGCAGAGGAAGGATGAAAACAGCAAGTTGCTGTTAAAGAGAGAGATATCATCGTGGAAAGCAGTTTTCTTCTCTTCCTGGTCTTGTTTCTCATCTCCTGGGCAGCAGATGAGTTGTATTCACTGCAGGAATCTTCAGTGGGGACAGAAAATACTCTGCAGCCACAAACTGCCCAGCATGTGCTGGGCCACACTCTGCCCTCAGCTTCCCGCTGTAAGGCTGGACTTGTTCCATTGGAGACAACAGACTTCTTCTGCATTTATGTCATTGTAGTCAGGTGAAAAATTAGTCCCTTTAGCAAATCTCATATTGCCAGAGGGCTTTTTTTACTCTCAAAGACTGTTGCTCTACTTAGGGACCAGCAGAAAAATTAAAGCAAATCCTCCCTTTGTCTACCATGGAACAGGAGTTGGAGGACAGCACACATGGGTAATGAGAATTTTGCGAGTTAGCAAATACTTGCTGCACTTCATTTCTTTTCTGCCAGGTCACCCTGTGTCCCAACACTGTTGGGGACTACAATCTGGAGCTGGTGCTGGACGTGGAAGATGTTGGCAGGAAGGTGTTTGCACTGCCCCTCACAGCCAGGTACCAACACCTTTCCTGCACCTGCTTGTCTTTGCTCGTGCATCCAGCACCAGCACACTGCCTGGCTGCAGCTCCAAAGGAGAAGTGCTGCTTCATGAGCTGCATCTGCCCATCTAGACATGAGAACAGTGCCAGGAAAGCAGCCCTTAGTGAGATACCCCCCTGCTCACAGCCAGCCATGGCCCTAGCCCTTTTTCTAAAGGGAGCAGGAATAACATGAATTGTTGGCCTGGGCTTTGGTGCTTGAGCTGGAACAAATTTCCAAAGGCTTGCCTGCCCTTCTTCCTGCAAGTGGTGAACTTATGCTGCTTGTGACCACCCTGCAGCAGTGGTTTGGAACACAGTGAGCAGCCTGCTGAGAGCTGGGGTCTGGCTCCCTTCAGCAGTGCGTGTGCAGTGGGGAAGAGGCTCCAGGCAGGAGTGGGGAGAGCAAAAGGTCTTACAAAGAGGACTGTAGTCCTTGATGTGGAAGGTTGTGGGAACTCAGCATATCACTCCTGATGTCCAGAGTTGCCGAGATAACGCTTGGGGGGCTCGGAAATCCTGGAATGTTGCCAGAAGTGCTTGGTGGTTGGATTTTGACCCTGCAGGGGATGTGCCACCTCTGTGAGGACAAGAGAATCACTTGGGGATAAGTGGTGTAAGAATTAATTATTCACAGGGTGGAAATACAGGTTTTAGGATTTTGGTGCAGGGGGCTTGTAGGAGACAAGATGGAGGAATCGGGGCGTGTCTTGCCCTTCTTCTTTCTTCTTCTTGTCGTCCATCTTCTGTGGTGATGTTGGCACTTTGGGATTGGTTCATGTTGAATGTGCACTTGTTAGTATGGGTAAAAGGTATTGGAAAGTAAAGGTAAATATATTGTACGTAGTTTTTAGTATAAAAATAGACGACCGCCCAGTGGGAGGTCAGTGTGCCCTTGGCTGCCTTGCTGGTCAGACCTCTGTCGGGCTGGAAGAAAATTTTGTAGATAAGAAATAATGAACAACACTGAAGACCGAAAAATATGAAGAGTGCACTCATCCTTTGGAGCGCGGGCTGTCCCAAGGCATAGGATGCTATGCGTGACCGGGCAGAGACAAAAGGCCGGACCGGTCAGAAGGTCACCTCAGCTTTCGCTGCTTCCCTCTGGCTCTGTTGAGTCATGTTCTCAGAGCTGAGACCAAAAGTCATTCTTGCTGCAGCAGAATTCCATCCTGCTGTGCTGCTGTGGGTGTCAGTTTAGTGCCAAGAGGGATGCAGTTCCCTGGTGCTGTTCCCTCTCCCAGGCAGAGCCATCCAGTCAGTGCCTGGGCTGCCATTTTGTAAAGCAAGCACAAATGGGGACAGTCAGTGTAGAGACCCATGGGGGAAAGAATTGAGGGAGTTCTAGGAACTGGAAGAAGTTGATCACCTGCACTGTGGGCCTTGTGCCCTTCACTGCTGGAAGAGAGGATTCACTTTTCAGGCAGGACAACAGTGCTGGAGGAGAAAAGGGAGTCATTTTCACTGATACACTGGAGTCTTGTGTTCCTTGAGCCTTGGTGGGCACTGGTCCTCACTGGAAAGGCTCCCCCAGAGCTCAGGGACCACTGGCACTGTTACGGGAGTCCTTGCAAGTGTCCTTGGGCAGAGAAGGGGCAACACTGCTAAGACAGCTCTGGACTACTGTAGGACTGCTCTACTACTCTACTCTGTTAGATTTGCAGATATCCTCCATTGCATGCTCTTGGAGGACAAAAGTTCTCCATGCTCCCAGTGTCTCTCATTCCCCTGGGGTCATTTCTTTGCCCAGGTGCATCGTTCCTACTCTGCGAGTGCTCAACCCTGTCGTGGAACTGGGGCACTGCTGCTTGAAGGTGCTCTATGATGAGAAGGTGACCCTGGTGAATGACAGTGACTTCCCAGGCTGCTACTGTCTTCTCCCTCAGGTTTGGCCTTGCATCCATCTCCTCCCCTCAGATTTTACTGGGGGGGTTATTAGGGGAATAAAAGGGTTTGGATAAGACCTTGCTGGTTTCTATTCAAAGCTAAAGGTTTTCTGAGAACAGGAACCTAAACACAAACTTTAGGAAGCAGTTTAACATCTTGAGGAAGATGTTTAGAGTCTAGTCCTTGACTTGTTTTCACGTGGCAGAGCTTCGAGGGCAGTGAAAATCCGATGCAAGGAAGCTGTCAGCACCCAAGTGGGTGTCTCTGATGCAGCAACTTTTGGACCCCTGGGGATGCTGAGCACCTACACCTTGCATCTTGGTTTTTGCTTTCTTGCTTTCTCCTGAGAATTTTTACAAGCGTGTGGGAGTTGCTCTTGTGGTAGAGGTTAAGGAGTTTAAAGTTTCCTCCGTTCTGAAGATGCCTTTGATTCTGTCCCTGCCAGGAACACAAGGAGGAGGCTGCTGCGTGGTACTCCAGCCTTGCACCCTCTGGGATTATCGAGGCTCACAGCTCGGTGCAGATCCCAATTACACTCCAGGCCCAGTTGCTGGGACAGTGCAGCATCACTGCCAAGCTGGCCGTGTTTGGGAGACCAGGATCCCCACTGGTGAGAGCAAGGGGACTTGTGTGCCTTGAGCAACTCCTCCCAGTGGGGTGTAAACTGCACAGGGATTCTTCCAGGAGCTTGTGATTTATGGCTGGTGTGGACAAGGACAGAAGGGACTGGTGGCACAAGCAGCAGCTCGTGCCTAGGAAAGAGGAAGAGTGGAAGCCTCACAGGTGGCAATCTGAGTGCCTGACTCAGCATAGAGTTACAAATCTGGGAGATGGGATAACAAGCCCAGGCTGAAACCCAAACCAGTCCCTGGGTCTCATACTCTGCCATGTTATCAGATGAACACAAGGGCTGCTTCATTACAACTGTTCAGCATCACATCCCTGAATCCTGCTAAAGCAAGCACTGTTTGCTAAAGGAATGTTTTGTGCAGAGCTGGACTGAGGCTTCTCTGAAAGCCAGGTCCCTCAGGTCTGAGAAATACCCATCATATCTCCTCAAGAAAAGCCCACCCAAAACAAAATGAATGTCCACACAACTTGCATCTGGAGCACAGGCTTTGCTTGTTCTTTCCACCAAGTTTGGAAATGGATAAGGCAAGCAATTTCCTGAACCAAAGCCTCCTAAAAGAGGACTCTGAAGATTCTGAAGAAGATTCCAAGGACTGTAAAGAAGATTCTAAAAGAGCTCCTAAGAGAGACATATATCATAACAGCAAGTGGCTACAAAATACAGGCCCAGTCTGCCAGACATGGATGCTCTTCATCCCTCCATAGTCTGCTTTGTGCCATGAGCACCCCACAAAGGCAGCAGTGCTGCAGCATGTGGACATAGTTTAGCCAAGAATTCCATGTTCCTTGTCCCATCATCTGTGCTACCTCTGCAAGAACAATCCTTTTGAGTTTCAGACTATTAAGTCAGTTGAGACTTTTTTTTAAGGAAAAAACACTGCTTGAATGATGCAACTACTAATTGATGCCCCTTACTCATATATATGAAGATTACACATCAGCACAAACTGAAGGCAGCTAACTTGCCTCATCTCCACTCTGAAGAGCCTCCTTGCTTCTGGCTCGTGCTGCTTTCACCAGAGCAGCTTTTTGAATTGTAAAGAACTTAGTGTTCAAGGATGGCTGTGCAGCAGCAAAGGCTGGGAAGGTGCTTTGGGCCAAGGTGGAGCATTTGAATGAAGCAGGCAGGAGGTAAAGGAAAGAGCCATGTGGAAGAGGTGTGAAGAAGCAAGCATGGCAAACAGCAGTGCTTTGTGCTCTGATAATGGGAGCTTGTGGCTTTCAGGTGTGATCACTGCAGACCCCACACTTGCTCCAGGCCTTCTGTTTCAGTCTGCACCACTGACAACTTCCAAGGGCCATCATTGTCCCCAGTCTAGGAATGCTCTTGGAGCTGGCTGTGTTTTTAAAACTGCCTTTGTTGCATCTTTTGACCTTTGCTACCTTCTTCCTGGAACAGGAAATCCGTTTAGAGTGCGTTGGCCAGGGCCCCGTTGTCTATGTCCATCCCAGGGAGATAAACTTCGGCTCTATCCCAGTCCTAGAGGATTGTTCCAAAACTCTCCACCTCGCCAATCAGTGTAAGATTCCTGCAGCCTTCCAGGTGGAGATGGTAAGTGTCTGTGGGGCTGTTTTCCAGGGACAGGTGCTGGTTACCAGCAGCCCTTGACTTGTTTTTGTATGCAACGTTTCTGTACTGTTCTGTGTGAGTGGAAGCAAGATATTCCATCCAAGGGCAAGCAAGAGGAGCCAGGATCTCAGGCACGCCTCTGAAATAGTTTGCAGAGAGATTGGAGCAGAAATGAGTCTGGATCATGTTTGCAAGTTCTCTCTTTATTTTATGGAAGATACTTAGCTGTGCAAGTCCTGTTTTCGGAGCTCTGAGATCAAGAGAAGCTGTGGCCCTTTGCTCCTAAGAGGGCATGGATTTCCCCATGGACTCCCCATTCCATCTGCATTTGTTTGTGCCAGACTTGTGTTAATGGCAGAAAGCAGGGTGTGAGATCTGCCCTCAAACTGCTCATGGGGAGGCAAATTTCACAACTCATGTGGGTCAAACCAGTGGTGCTGTTGCAAACAAATGCACCTGTGAGGGTTGTGCACCCCCAGAGCCTGTGGTCTCTGCAGCATTGCAGAATGGCTCTGGAGATCACCTGCAGAGGAAGGTTGTTTCATTCCTGGAGGTTACAGAGGGAGACAAGCCACAGGGCTGGAGCTACAGCTTGAAAACAGCTTTGAAAAGAGATCTTCTGTATATTGGGTGGGTTCAACTTCTGGAGCTGGTTAAAGCCAACCCTGATCAAGTGGACTTGTTTGTATTTGTGGATAAATCATCAGGTGCTGTGTGAGAGTTCAGGCTCAGCCTCCTGGGCCAAGGAGGAGGGGCGTGAATTTTCCTCTTGCTGCTTTTCCAGCTGTTTGGGGGATAAATGTTATCCCAAAGTGGAGGACTGGCAGGGCAGTTTTTCCTGACTCCACAATGGAGTTCTGCTTTCAGCCTCTGCAGGGAGCAGTGCACCTTGGCTGGGTGCTCATGGTGTGTAAAGGTTGGCTTTCACATGCTCCTGCCAGGGCCAGACCTGCAGAGCTGTGTCTGTACAGCTGTGCTGGTGCAAGGCCTTTCCCCCTCCTTTGGGCACCTTCCAGCTCCCTTGCTCAGTCCATGAAGTCCATGAGAAAGCAGATGACAAGAGTTCTTGGGAAGAGTGGGCCATGCCCACAGAGCACATGTTGTCCAGTTTTCTTTCTGCTTCCTGCTTTCCTGCTCTGCTCTAAGCATTTAGAGGTGACTTTTCCAAAGCAGAGGGCCCTGGGGCACCTCTCTACAGCTGATGATTGGTGGGGAGTGAGGGCTTCAGTCCTTCAGGGGGTGTTGAGAAGCACTGATGGCCCCTTGGGAAAGGAGATTTGGGATTTTGCTCAGCTGGCTTTGCAGAGTTGTCCTTCAGGCTCTCAGCAGTGTCCTCCAGCTGTGTGGCTGCTGGGCTGGGATTTGAGCAGTCCTGCCTTCCTCCAGCCATGAGCCTTTGTGCACACCCAGCTCCGCTGCCAGGAAGCCAGCAGGGAGTAAACAGCTTCCCTTGGCAAGCGCTCCAAAGAGAGCCAGCAGGGGGAATTACCTTCTCCTGAGGAGGAGCTTCCCTTGGGTTGAGCAAAACAGGGCTAATGACCCGAGTCTGTCAAAGGAAGGTAAAATACAGGTTGTATAAGCTCTTGGGGAGTTGCTGTGCTGGACACCATAGCTTACATTTAGGGAAATTAAACGTTTATGGTTTTTATACTCATCTCTTTAGCCTTCCCGTTTTCTGCACCTCACAGCAGAGCAGGGTCCATGGCTTCCATCTAACTTAGTGTTTGGCTTTTCCTACAGGCTGTGGAACGTTCCTGCTGGAGGATTGAGCCCAGTAAAGGAGTGGTCCCCCCCAGTTCTGAGGTGTCCGTGGCTGTCATAGCTAACCTGAATGACACAGTGAAATTCCAGGAGAAGCTGAAGGTGTTCATTGAGAACAACCCTGTGACCATCATCCCTCTCCAGGCTGTGGGCATTGGCACCACAGTTGTCACGGACAAACCTCTTGTTCCGAAGCTCGACTTGAAGTCCTGCTTCAGGTAGGAGACTCTAGAAACTTCCACATCTCCTGTGTGTTCAGCAAGGAACAATTTTTCCATAGCCCTTCAGGCTAGATCTTCAGTACTCAAGGTCCCAGCTCTGTTTCCATGAAACCACAGGAATTCATTGAGAAATATGTCAAATATCCTGGAAAGCCACAGAAATGGAAAAGCTGGAAGACCTGGCAGGGCTGAAGCTTTGAGCCTGGGCAGCCTTTTGGGCAGAGGTTTTATTGCAGAGTGCGCAGTCAGGGAATGCCATCGGGGTGAAGCTGAAGCTGAGTGATGCCAGGGAAATAACAGCTCCCGTGACATTTTCCATCTCTCTTCTCTTGCAGCTTCAGTCGCTGCTTTTACCACTTCCAGCTGACGAACAGAGGCCGCCGCACGCAGCGGCTCTACTGGAGCACGGAAGGGTTCCGCACCTTCCGCCGCAGCGCGCGGGCCCCGGCCCCCGCGGGCCCCCCGGGCAAAGGGGCTCCCCCCATGCCCAGGCCTGGCAGCCCCGTGTTCAAGCTGTGCCCAGCGCAGGTGGACCTGAGGCCGGGCCAGACTGTGGACATGGTGCTGGAAGGCTGCTCCAGCACTGTCCAGGTGAGGCCCTGCCCAGGGCTGAGCCCTCCCCATCAGATCCCCTCCACTGCAGCTTCTTCTGCAGCCCCTTGACACTGGCCTGGCACAAGGAGCAAGTGACTTCAAGAAACTGTTTCAAAGCCAGTTGCTTTCCTTGCTGGCCACCATCAGTTGCTAAGGCTCTTTTGTGTTTCCCTAGCTACCATAAACCCAACTTGCTGATCCCAAAATACAGACTGAAGGAAGTACTGCTCCTTTGGGCAAACAGGGCTTACCTGTGTCATGTGCTGAGGCAGAAAGGGAGAGCAGAGAAAAGAAGTTGCACTTAGGCTAGAAGCCCAGGCAGGAAGCAAATTAAACTACTGTCAAGTGCTTTTTCTGAGGGAAAAACCCTTTACCCAGGCAGTAAAACAAATGCCCTGGGAATGGCAGGAGGGTCTGGGAGCAGCATTGCTTTTCCTCTGAAGACAAACGTGGGCACAGGGCTGCTCTTGCTATGAGTCCTGGAGGGGGAAAACACAGTGTGCCAGCTCTAATGATCAGTGCAATGTCCATCCAGGCAGGAAACTGTTCCCAGACATCGTCAGAATTGACAGTTTGACTTTGGTCAACTTTTCTATCACTGCTTGCCCCAGTGTCTCAGCCACCCCTGGTGTCCCAGGGACAGCCAGGTTCTGCAGCACCCCTGGAGAGCAGCGCAGAGGGGGAGATTTTAGCAGGGTCTGGGAGTGTTCTCCTACCTGGACCTTTCTTTCCAGGGGAAATGAAACTCTGCAGAGAAGCTGCCAGCTAAGTCTGGTATGCATTCCCTGGCTCCAGGAGCCCTGGGCACAGATATTTAGAATACATAGGTGGCAGCACAGAAAGAAAAGAGAGCTATTGAGGAGAGCAGAGACTAATTACAGTCCCTAATAACGAGTGACAGGAATGGGGCCCATGGGTGGGTGGCAAGGCAGTGTGGGGTGTTGGGCCTGCCAGCACACACGGGGACACAAGGGAATCTTGTGTGCAGGAGGTGAAGGAGCGGCTGCTGTGCCACGCTGTGGTGGGGAAAGAGACAGCAAAGAAACAGATCCTGCAAACAGATGTCATCTGCAACTTCATCTGCCCTGCAGTGCAAATGTCCCCCAGAGCCATCGCTTTCCGTGTGGAAAAGGTAAAGTCACCAGATTGCATCCTGGCATTTAAAGGTGTAACTCTTAACTTGGCTGGAAGTAAATAGAAATATATGCACTTCTGGGGCTGAAAAGTGTGAAGTGCATTAGAAGGGGAAGGAGGTCTATGGCACTTGAGGTTGTTTTCCCTTGTCTCCTGTTTCTGTAGAAACCCAGTGATGTCCTGACACTGCAGTACCAGCCGCTGACATTAAAAAACACCAGCTCCCTGCCATTCAGCGTGGTGCTGGACTTGGAGCAGCCCTTCCTGGTCTGCAATGTCAACCGGAAGCCCCTCCCTGCAAATTGCAAGGTGAGCCTCTGTGGGCTTGTGCAGTGGGGTTTGAGGAGGAGGGATGTGGTGCTGCACTTCTGCTGGGAGCTCCTCAAGTTGAGAAGCTCATTCTGTAGTGTCAGCAGTGGATTGGCCTGAGCTGAATCAGCAGAGCTGCTGAAGGAATCAAAATCTTATCTGAATTGGTAACATCCATGCTGGCTCTAAAACATGAGGAGAGGGGAGCAGGAAAGCAGATTGAGGCAAGCCATGCAGTAAAGGTGTCTCCTGGAAAGCATGCCAGCTCTCCAGCAGCCACCCCCTTGGACTGGGGCTGAGCACAGCAACGGGAGCCTGAGGGATCCTGGGCTGGACTGTGGTGCCTGCAGTCAGACCCCTGCTGTAGAGAGATGAACCATGAACTGAGGAGCCCATGCTGGGCTCGCTTGGAGCATTTACTGTTTGCTGCTGTCAGGCCTTGGGACATCATCCCACAGGTGATTAATTACTGCTCATCTCCTTGCAGCCTGTGAGAGTGGGTGTAGGGAAGGAACTTCATCTCTGCATCTGCTTTAACCCAGCTTATAAGAACAGTCTGATCAGCTGGGTGGTAAAGAAGGTTCTCAGGGTGAGCTTCATGGAGCATCCTCATGTGGAGAAGATCCCTCTTCGGGGGGAAGTCTGCTTCCCAAATCTCCACCTCCCCACCAAGGCCGTGGACTTTGGCTGCATCATAAATGACACTGAACAAGAGTTGAAGATGGAGATGACCAACTGCAGCCCACTCCCTGTCAACTACCACTGGTCATTCCTGACAGACAGCCAGGTGAACACCATCAGGTATGAGCATCATCATCCCCGTGCTGCTGCGAGCATGGAGCTGCTCCAGCCTGGCTCTGAGTGGCTGTCACTGAGCTCAGCACACCAGCACCCAGCCAGGGGCTGCAGTGCAGTGAGGAGCTGCTCTTGCAGGCACCTCTCTCCCCCACTACAGGTCCACCATCACAGTTATGTTATTTTCCAGGTTCATCCCTTCACCACCTAAATTCAAGCCACGGTCATTAAACAAGAGGAGAGTGTTTCTACGGAGATACTCCAGGACTGAAAGTGTGGAGGAGCCAACTGAAACCCCAGAAACAACGCAGGATTCTGCCCAGGAAGATTCTGCCCTGGAAGATTCTGCCCTGGAGGATTCTCTCCTGGAGGATTCTGCCCTGGAGGATTCTGACGAGCAGGATTCTGCTCAGGAAGATCATGCCCAGGAGGGTCCTGCCCAGGAGGGTCCTGCCCAGGAAGATCCTGCTCAGGAGGACTCTGATCAGGAGGATTCTGCTCAGGAGGACTCTGACCAGGAGCCAGAAGATGCAGAGCATTCCCTGGAATCAGAGGTGGATTTTCTTGTGCACCTACCACTTGCTTTGCCTCCTCAACTTGCCACCAAAAAGTCATACTCGTGCCAACCTCCCTTTTTGCTGCCCTTCCGTTCTGTGCCCTGAAAGTGGCAGTTGGGCATGGGGTGTCTGGGGAGGCAGAAATAGGAAAGTTTTGCTCAGAGAAGCTCACTCAGATCCTACACACCTATGCTGAATTTGGGACTTTTTGGCATATTTTCTTTACAATGTAAAATGAGGTCTTTATCTGCATCATGATGAGAAGGCCTCCAGCTTCCCATGTCAGTCCATGAAGAGTCCTGATCTCCACGTAGCCCCTTCCCAACCCAGCTAGAGCACTCACATCTCTGCCTTCTCCCAAAAACTAGTATTGCAGTGACAGCTCCAGAGCAAGACTTTGCAAAGTCACTTATTATGGAGCAATAAAAAGTCACTTATTATTATGCAGTTAAAAAAAAAAAAAAAAAAAAAAGATGTAACTCTCTGCTTCCAGAGAGTTTCTCAAAAGCCCAGTGTTGGCATTAAGTTTATGGAGAAGGGTTGTACCTGCTCACACACAAATACCAGTTGTTTCTACACTGGACAGTTTTTCTGAATCAGGAGAAACAAAGCCCTATATGAACAGTGTGGCTGAATGTTTTCAAATAGAAGCACAAAATCATCTTTATTTCCTGATTGTTGCCATGTATGCACAGGTACACCAGGGAAATTCAGGTGGCCATCCTGGAATCCTGGAATGGCTTGGCTTGGAAGGGGCTTTCAGAGATTATGTAGTTCCAACCCTCCCTGCCTGAGTGCTGGGGGCACCCAGTTCCCTCAGGCAGGTTTGATGTAGGAGGTGCAGATGGAGCCCAGGTCTGATCTGTGGCTGGGCTTGGACCCACCCTCGACTGATGGCCTGGACATTGTCACCCTTGGTTTGTGCCCAGGCCCCTTTCCAGCTGCTCCTGGTGTGGGAGGTGCTGGAGCCTGCAGCAGCAGCGTGACCTTGCTCAGAGCAGCCAGCTCACTGCAGCCCGTGGTGCTTTTTCCAGGGGCTGTCATCCACTCCTGGGGCGTCTCAGAGGCCGCTGAGGATGAGGGGACTGAGCTGGTTCTCAGAGATGGAGCACCCCAAGCTGGGAATGCAGGAGGTAAGTGGGAATTTGTCTCACGTCCATGTTTCCAGTGTGGGAGGTGGTTCTGTAGCCCCAGTGCCACTGGTGGCCCTCAGCACTGCTCACAGAAGGGCCTCACATCCCTCCCAGTCCATCACAAAGCTCTGCTGAAGCCAGTGCTCACTGGAGAGGCCATGTGGGATGTTTTGTAGGGCTGCCCCAGGATGCTCCCTGTGCAGCCCCTGTGGAGGGCATTGCTCCCATTTACCTCATCAGGTGGTTTTCAGGACATTTTTGTAGGAACTTTGGCTGTAGCAGCTTGAGAGAACAGCACGTAAGTCAGAGAGAGGGAGAAAGGCCTCAGAAGTCAGATGAGCCTTCCCCCAGCTCCAAGGGCTCCCACCTCCAAGTCTCCTGTTTTTCTGAAGACAGTGAGAAGTGTTTCCAAAGACAAGTTCTGCAGTAGAGCGAATTTCTTGCTGCCAGGAGAAATTCCAGTTGACTCTAATGTAGTCTATACTCATGGATAAGTGATTATGGGAGAAGATTTTCCTCATGGTCCCTCCACTGGTCAGTGGCATGGACACAGGATGAGATCAGGGTGATTCTGGCTGTGTTTGGGGAATAGGCCCCTCCAGCTGTGACTCTGCTTTATTTCAGGACACAGCTGCTCTTCTGCATCCGTTTCCACTCTCACCATCTCCATCTCTCCTCCCCTCCCTGCAGGTTTTTGACGTGCGGCCGCTGTGGGGTGAGCTGCAGCCGGGAGAGAGCGAGCAGGTCACCTTCACCTTCTTTGGGCACGCCAACGTGGTGGCGCGTGTGCAGGCGCTGTGCCACGTGCAGGGAGGCCCCAGCTACGAGGTGGTGCTGACCGGGGAGGCCTCGTGCCCCAGCTACCAGCTGGACCTGCAGGAGATCGACTGGGGGCTGCAGGTACCACAGGCTGCTCCTGCCACAGCTCCTTGGCTGCCATCGTGGCCACCCCCGTCCCAGGCTCTCTCCCCCTCTCAGCCCCTCTGCTGGCTCTGGGGCTTGGAACACAACCCGTGAGAGACAGTCCAGCATGCCAGCTGGTTTGGAATGGCCATCCCCACCCCTCCCTCCCTTCCCCTGGCTGAGGGACAGGACACTGTCCTCTCCAAGGCACCTGGCCCTGCCGCCTGGGGAGCACAAGGCTCCCAGGGAAGATGTCCACAGGGACCTGTCCCTGGGATATCCCTCCACTGATCTGCTCCTAAAGCTTGAGCTCCAAGGAGATGCTCTTGTCAAATGCTCTGGCTTGATCCACAAAATCATCCAGGGAGGAACTTGGGCTTTCAGTCACTTCAGTACCTGAAAACAATGTCCCACAATAATCCCCACTTTACTTCTTTACACTTTAAAGTCCACAGGTACTTCCAGCTGCTGGCACTGCCCGTGTTGTCCTGTGTGTCTCTCTTGTCACCTGTCTGTTTCTTGCCAATATTTGCATGCAGGTGCCTTTTCTCCTGGAATGCCTCTCAGAAATGCACTGACTTTTAGATACAATTCAATGGGGACAAAGGTGTCAAAGCAAAACAAAACTGTTCATTAGTAACAATTCGGCCCAGCTGGGTGTGTGTCTCCCTGCCCCTGGAGAGGAGCAAACACATCTCCAACAAAAGGGCAATCTTTGTATCCCCTTTGAGACAGTCCCTGGCCCCTTTCCCCTTGGAGGGGCACTCAGGAACTTCCATTCTCTCTGACCAACAACTTTTCTGTTCCTTCCCCTCTCATCTTCTTTCAACCCCGTCCTTCTGCCAGCTCACAGCAACACCCAACAAACCAACCTGAACAAATCCAAACCACAAACAGCAACATGCAGAACCAACAACTTCCATTCTTTAACTCCATAAGCTTTTGGCTTCATCTCACACATCTCAGTGCCACCTCCTCTGTTTCTCCTGGCTGTTGGTGGCCCCTCAGAGTGCAGAGGACCTGGTCCCCTGGTTCATTTCTTTCTGGCCTTTCCAAGGTTTTACCACCTCTCTGTAGCTGTGTGGTTGCACTGTGGCTGTTTGCTTTCAGTGCCATCAAAGAGGCAGGAGGTTGCCAGCCTCAGGCCTGTGTCTGTAACTTCTCCCTGCTCTGTCCTCTCTGCAGAGGTTGAACAAAGTCCTCAAAGCAGAGGTGACCCTGCGCAACACCGGGGTCATGGAATTCACCTTCGTGGTGCCAAACTGCAGCACTGGCACTGCAGCAAAGCCTCTGCCTGGAGTGCCCGTGGTCGTGCCCACCACAGTGAGTAGCACAAGTCATTGCCCCTGGCCCTCTGTCAGGCAGCCCAGGAGAGAATTAAAGGAAAAAAGGGGGGGAAAAGAGGGAAAAAAGTGGGGGGAAACCCCAAGCTGTGCTGGGGCTGCAGCCCTGCGAGAGCTCGGGAGCACACACTGCACCCCAGGGTTTTGAGCACAAGGGAGGTAGAAAGTGATGTGGTCTGATGGTTTCTTCGGGATGAGAACCTGTCCCCTCAGCCTGTCTGTCCCCTGAGCCATCCCACAGCAAAGCCCTGATGCAGTCCCTTCCTCCTCTCCTGTCCCTGCAGGGTTCCCTTGCACCTGGCCAGAAGCAAGTGTTGAAGGTCTATTATCTGCCAGGACAGCTGGGAGCCTTCCACAAGACTTTCCAGGTCAAAGTGGCTCATCTGGAAGCGGCAGAAATCACCCTGAAGGGAAAGGGGACCTTCCCTGGGGTTACCAAGTACCGGCCCAGGAAGCTGAAAGGTGAGCACTGTGTTGGCTCCCAGGAAGATCCCCTGGTTTCCCCTGCCATCACACATCAGGCAGCTCACACCCATCTCCACAAGCCTGGAAGTTGCAGGGCTGCCAGACCAACACTTTGGCCTCTCTGGCTGCTTCCTGAGTTTTGAGCAGTTGGGTCCATTTAGGCTTTTTCCCAGGATCCTTTTCCCAGGATCTTGCCAGCACATTGTTGTAGTCCTGGAAAGATGATGGCCAGGCAGAAAAGCTTGGGAAAGCTGTGAGAGAGGCTGGCAGGGCTTTTGGCAGGGTTGGATGTGCGTGGCATTGCAGGGGATGAGATGATCCCCTGTGAGTGAGAATGAACACGAGGATTCAGAGAGGAGCAGCAGCATCCATTGTTTCTGGGACAGGCCACTGTTGGGGAAGTGGGACTTCTCAGCTTCAGTGGGATTGGCAATGTGCCTTGTCTTCTATTTATGGATAATTCTTTCCTTCAGAAGAGGAGATACTGCAAGAGGAAGGAAAAAACCCAGAGGAAGAAGAAAAGGAAAAGGATGAATCATCTGTGACCATCTGTGATGACGGAGTCACTGATGGAGTCACTGATGGGTCACTGATTGTCACACCTGAACAACAGGCTAGTGTCCAACATCTCCCCAGGGCCCTTCAGCTGAGGGGCTCCCCCAGCAGCACACTGGGTCTGGTGGAACAGGTGGGAGGGTTATTCCCACTTGGGAAATTGGAGGAGTGGCAGCTGTGCTCCCTCCCAAAGCTGCCTTTGCTTGTGGCCAGCCCATCCTCCATACTTGGAGCTCTCAGATAGGCACTGCCACAATCACATTGCCAGATTTCTGGGCCACTTGCTGCATTTGGAGAGCTTGTGCTGTGTTCTCTTTTGTGACTGAGAGAAATATTTGTATTCAAGTGTTTATATCTAGAAAGTAAGCAGAATATTCAGAGTCAGTGAAGGGCCAAGAACCAACAAACCTTCTTCATTAGCTGTGTAAATGACAAGAAGGGCAACTGAACTGGTGAACTTTGTGATCTCCAAATGGCCTTATTCATGATAGCCCTCATTTTTTATTGGTGTATGATTCTACAAAACATTTCTCTCCTGTTCTGGAATACAGAGGTTAAGGGGAAAAAATATTTTTTTTTAAAAGGCAATTTCTGCACCTGTATGATGGGAATGATGTGGTTTCTTCTCCAGTGATACTGCCAACCTTGAGATTTCAGCTGAGGATAAAGAAACTGAATCATCCAAATATTCTTCAGAAGACAAACCTTGAGAAGACCAAGGGAAACTGGGAAGCTCTTTGAAGAACCTACAGAGCCATAAGAACCTCGAGGATTGGCATTGGCACATCTTGTTTACCAATAAAGCAGAGAAAGGAATCTCTTATGGGAAGAAATCTGTGAAGGCTGAGCCCTGCCCAGGCATGGTGCAAACTCCATGAGATCCTGCACTGTCTTCCTCTTCTCCCAGTGAAGCTTTTCAGGACAGAGAACTGGATCCTTTCCCCCTCTGGGAAGCACCTGGAGCTTTTATAGCCACCCTTAACCACTACTTGAAGTCCCACCTGTCCCTTGCCCCTGGAATTGGAGAGCTAATGCTCTAAATCCCTGTCATGAAGGCAGTGACACCCTTAGGATGGTCATGGATGACAGTCTGAGAGCAGCCACGTTACCTTGGGGTACTTGGGCCCAGATAACCCTGGGGATTGTGGCAGGCTCAGAGAGAACACTCTTGGTCAGCTGTGAGATGTATGGCACTGATCATGTGGGTCATTAGGACTGAACTTATTGCCAATACAGTATCTACATATTGTCAGTGCAGTATAAAATATAAGCAGGTCTAATATGACATGAGCAGCTTTGGCTAGAAACCTGCAGGTGTACAGACTGGAACTGCAGAACTCACAGGGACAAAGCAACACAGCACCCGTGGAGCTGCTTCAGGATTTTATCTCTGGACATGGCTGGGTCTTAGCTGGATCTGCAGGCAGAGGCACCAGGAAGCTGCTGGGGCATGCAAGGAGCTCAGGTGGCACAGGGGAGGGTGGCAGGAGCCTTTCAGCCCTTGCTCCTTGCCACATGCAAGGGAACCCTGCAGGGCTCGGCCTGATGCTCTTCCTCTGCCTTCTGGATGCTTTCCCATCCATCATGGCATTTCAGACTCCAGAAGAGCAGCCTCTGTGAGGTGCACTCCCAAAGGCAAAGGTATTCTAAAGTGAAAATCACTGCTCTAACTTGTGCCACTTTGCTGCTGAGTTGAACAAGAGGAGCATCCCCAGCAGCACCCCTTTTTGCAGCTCTCTGGCTCCCAACTAACTGCACACGTGCCAGCTGTGCCAAGCAATGGGGATTCTAGCTGTGATCACACACTGGGCAGATTGTGCTATCATGGTAACTGATTTTGAGAGGAATGGCAGATTTGTCTTTACAAACTACCTGTGGGTCTGCTGGTAGATAAAACCAGCACTGGGAGATAAAAGAAACAATGGGAAGGATTCCACTGATTGATGATTGGGAAAAGATATTTGCTTTTACAAATAAACTTTAGGTTTGCTGATAAATGAAATTAGACATTGAAAACGAAAGAAACAATAGGGAAGAAAAACCCCTAAATTCCATAAGAATTAAAAATGAAAAGGGAGGGTTATACCTTAGAGGGAAATCTCTGGTATCAGGTGTTTTGGGAAGTCTGTACCTCTCATATACCTCAGCCAAGGGGGAAAGAGAGAAGGGAAATGTGGCTGAAAATTGGGATAAAAAGGGAGGCTGAGTGCTCCAAAAATTGGAGAGATCCCAGCGGAATGCCCCATGGCCTCTCCTTTATTCAAATAAAGCCAAATAAAGCCTCTGTCTCCTTTTTGGACATAAACCTCTGGTGTTTGTGGATTAATTTTCCTAACATTTTGATTCACTGTGTTGCAATCAAGTAGAAAAATTATTAAAGAAAGGCCTCATAAAATCAGTCCTGCTCTATGTTAGATCCATGGCTGGCCTATCATTTCTTCTAAGTGCAGCTAGCACTTAGCAAGTTCCCATGTGAAAACAATCCTGGTATGAATGGTTTGTTAAGATAACAATCTATTTCTGAGTGAAAAACAACCACACCTGCATAAACACTAGATCTATCCCATGAGAATCAGGGAAGAAAATACACAAACAATTTAAGAATAAAGAGATTTGATAGACAAGTAAAATACCTTTTTCTAATCAATAGAGTAATTGGCAAAAAAGCTACTGACCAATTGGAGGCACCAATTTACGAGGTCTGTAAAACTTCTAAATGAAGTCTTGGCTACACTGAGTTACAGGGAGTGGGAACAAAGCTCTCCAGAAACTTGGAGCTAGAAAGATTTAATGATATTCCTCACTTTGAGCCTCTTCCAGAGCTTAACTGCCAACACAAAAGCTTTTCCAAGATCCTTTTAAGCAAATAAATGAGATCCATGAGAATTGGGATAGACCACAAGGGTCTGGGACAGCCTCAGTGCAGAGGCCAACGGGTTGGATGTGTTACAGAAACCCATAAGATGCACACCTAGAGAGCCCTTTCCATTCCAACAGCAGCTGGGCATGGAATTCAGCACATGGAATTCAGTCCGTGGAATCCAGTTCATGAAATTCCTAAGGCCTTATCAGTTTCACACGGTCACTGAAGTCTCTGCTATCACAGAAACCCAAAATCATTGGAGTTGGGAAACCCCTCCCAGCCCATGGAGTCCCAGCGGTGCCCGATGCCCACCTTGTCCCCAGCCCAGAGCCCTGAGTGCCACCTCCAGCCCTTCCTGGGACACCTGCAGGGATGGGCACTGCAAAGCTCCCTGGGCAGCCCCTGCCAAGGCCTGAGCAGCCTTTCCATGGGCAAATTCCTGCTGCTGCCCACCCTGGGCCCAGCCTGAGGCCGTTCCCTCTGCTCCTGTCCCTGTTCCTGGGAGCACAGCCCGGCCCCCCGGCTGTCCCCTCCTGGCAGGGAGTTGTGCAGAGCCACAAGGGCCCCCTGAGCCTCCTTTGCTCCAGGCTCAGCCCCTGCCCAGCTCCCTCAGCCTCTCCTGGGGCTCCAGCCAGGATAGCATCCTAGTGCTATACAAAGAGCAGGGTATAGACCTGCCAAAGGTGCCTTTATCACCACATTTTAAACTTATACTTAGCACCAATAAATTAATAATATGGAGTGTAATACACATACTCCAGCCACATAGCTCTGTCCCATGAGTCTCTCCGTGATTTGATGGGACATGGTTGGCGATTTCTGCTCTTTGGGTCTGTTTCCTCTTTCATTTCGTTGGATTGAGGCAGTGACCCTTTCAGAGAGTGGGGAGGAGCTCTCAGAAGTGCCCGAACTTCATCCCTGCACAACACTCAAAACTCACAGCCAGGAAATACATCTGCTGGCTGAGTCCAATAGAAGCAAGCAAGAAAAGCTGTACCAAGAGTGAGGTGCACAGGAATGTGTCCAAGTTTTAGCTCTCTCTGTTAATTAGCACTGGTTTTCTCTGTTCCCTCTGCTCCTGTCCCTGTTCCTGGGAGCACAGCCCGGCCCCCCGGCTGTCCCCTCCTGGCAGGGAGTTGTGCAGAGCCACAAGGGCCCCCTGAGCCTCCTTTGCTCCAGGTTCAGCCCCTGCCCAGCGCCCTCAGCCCCTGCTGGGGCTCCAGCCGGGATAGCATCCTAGTGCTATACAAAGAGCAGGGTATAGACCTGCCAAAGGTGCCTTTATCACCACATTTTAAACTGCCATAAATACAGAAGGACTCTGCAGGAGGCACTAAAGCCAAGTCAGCAGCCAAAGTGCCAATGTCCTGCGCCCAGCAGCGCGGCCCGGCCCGGCCCCAGGCTCGGTGCCGCGGTTGCCCGGTAACCGCGCCCGGGCCCTCAGCGTCTGTGACGGCGCCGCGGCCTCAGCGCCCGCAGCCGCCCCGATGCTCATTCGCACCCGGCGCGCTCACCGGCGGCACTCGGCCACTGCCAGCGGAGTTGTTCGCACAACAGTGCTGTCTGTGAGCGAGAACTCGCAAAACACTGCTCTGCGAGGGACGCCTAAACTCGCAGAACATTGGTTTCTGCCAGAGAGTCCTGAATTTCGTTTGAAGGTAAAGATTGACTCAAGTTGTACTTTCTGGTTTTGTCACATCTGTGCTCTGAAAGAGAATGCCAAAGGGAAATACAGGATGGGATAATGCCAGTCTTCAGTGCGGTGGCATGGACAGCTGAGGGGATGAACAATACATGGTCTGCTGATGGTGTTTTTTTCTCACTGAAGAAATGCAACATTTCCTAAATATACTTGTCTATACATTTTTTCCTATAGTATTTATTTAAACTACTTATAGGTGAATGAGTTCTGTTCAAGTTTCAGTGGGTTGTTATGAATCTGGTTATTACAATTATTAAGGAGATGCCCCTGGATTAAGGTGCAAACCAAGACCATGTGTCAAAGTCAATAGTTTGGATTTTATGGAACAGTAAATGTGAGGAAGAGAGAGGGAGAAAGAAATAGAAAAAGAAGAGGGGGAGAGAAGGGACTGGGAAGGAGGGAATAGAGTGACAGAGACAAATTTAGTAGAAAATATCACCATTCCATGGATCTCATACCATCCCATTCAGTCCTTTTCGGGTCTCTGTGGTGAGGTCTCACAAAATGTGAGACTCCAATGGATTAATGCAGATTTGGGCAAGGTGGGACTGCCCAGGTACCTCCCTGGGGTGGGGCAAGTTTGGCTCTGTCTCTTACTACTCTCAAATAATATAAAATCTTTAGCACCAGTATGTCCTTTGAGTCTGCCATGAATTGGGTTGTGGATTTTCAGATCTGCTGTGTTTCTCTGCATGCCATGCAGTCATCTGGTGCAAGGCCTCAGGAATGGCTCTGGGGGCACTCTGGAGGTCTTTGCTGGGTTATGACACCCCCTCAGCTGCCCCTCATGGGAATGTCCCCTGGATGTGGCCTTCTGGGGCTGGGGGGTTTTAGAGCTGAGCCAGTTTGTCTGAGGGAGGATGGGTGTCCACTGCCCCTTACCAGAGGCTGTGCCTCACCCCCAAAATTTCCTCCTTCCCCCTCTGTTGATGGGAGGTTTGTGTGCCAACCTGGCCTCAGCAGACGAGTCTGTGGCTATGACTTCCCCAGCCTGAAGGCAGAGAGAGCTGATTTTCAGGACAGCTGCTGGATTTGACTTTAGTGGGGATATATTTTTCTCCCTCAGCCTTGTTCACTTCTCCCCAGACCTGAGCTAACAGGACAATAGTGTCACCTTTATCTTGTCTCAGGTTCCCTTAGGCAGCTTAACTCCCAGTGCCAAGTTCCAGTCAGGAGGCATTTTCAGGGAATGGTGCGCTTGAGGGTCTCAGCTTCTTTATATAGTTTTGTCACAATGGGCAAAAAGTCCTTTATAGCAATACTTAAGCTATTAACCATAACATTCCAGTCTCTCACAAGTCCTGTGAGGAGCTGCGGAGAGAGCAGGGGGTGTTTAGCCAAAAAAGAGGAGGTCTACTCATGCTGGTTTTAAGTAATATTTGAGCTACAGCTTTGTCTGTTCAAACTATTATTAATAGTCAGCATTTTAGCTCCAGGTTTCAGTACAATTCATCTTTGAATGGAATAAGGTACCCATATAGTTGCAATAAAGTCCAACTAGAGGCTTAACAACACTAGCTGCTTATGCCTAATGAGCATTTAGCTGCTTTCAAATCATATAAAATCTTTAGCACCAGTATATCCCTTGAGTCTGCCATGAATTGGGTTCTGGATTTTCAGAGTTCCCTTGTTGTTCCTTCCAGTTCTGTTGAGGCGCTGTCACTCCTCTGTGACATCACCTCTTCTCAATGGCTTCTGGAGTGCCAAAGACACCAACACCTCCAACACCTCGTATTTTGCTCAGGGAAAGACTGAAGGCTGATTCTGTGAGTAGCCCCTGGGGCTGTGTTAAGGCTGGGAACTGCCCTGCTCTCCCTGCTCTCCCTGCCCCTGCTGTCCAGCAGTGCTCTGAAGCTGCAGAGCCCCTCCCCAGCCCTTTGTGCCGTGCTCCTGTTGCTGGGGCTGTCCTGGTGCAGTAGGGAACACTGTGGGATGTGTCAGGGACAGCCCAGCGCCTTGCCTGGCTGTGCCAGCAGAGCCAAGGGAAACCAATGTACAGCTGAAGCCCTCAGCATGGGCTTCTTTCCTTCCCCTTTGCCACAGCCATTCCTTCTGTCAGGCTGGGCACTCACCTGTGCTGCTCTGACCATCCTGCCCTTGGGCACCCGGGCACGTGAGGGGGAAAGCTCAAACTCTGCCCAAAGCCTTGAGAGCCACGGCTGGTCCCAGCTGGAAGAGCTCCCAAGGCAGCTGTTCCCTCCCAGCTCCTGGGTGGGCACAGATGCAGCCCTGCAGGCAGCACTGGATGGAGCCAGGGCCACAAAGGGCCCTTGCTGTCTGCAGCTCACTTGGCTGAAGATGCCCCACTGCTGAGCCTCTGCCAAGGAGATCCCTCTGTTTTCTTCTGTCCAGGGCTCTGTCAGCCCACACAGAGAAAACCAATGCTAATTGACAGAGAGAGCTAAAACTTGGACACATTCCTGTGCACCTCACTCTTGGTACAGCTTTTCTTGCTTGCTTCCCTTGGACTCAGCCAGCAGTGTTATCTGCTGGCTGTGAGTTTTGAGTGTTGTGCAGGGATGGAGTTTGGGCAGTTCTGAGAGCTCCTCCCCACTCTCTGAAAAGGTCACTGCCTCAATCCAATGAAATGAAAGAGGAAACAAATGCTCAAAGAGCAGAAATCCCCAACCATGTCCCATCAAATCACAGAGAGACTCATGGGACACAGCCATGTGGCTGGAGTATGTGTGTTCCACTCTGTGTTATTCATTTATTGGTGCTGAGTATTTCAGCAGCAAACTTCCAGGGCTTCCAGAACTGTGCTAGTGGCTGTGATCACAAATCATTCATCAGTAGTAAGTGAACAAGAAAAGCCTCCACGAGCAAGGGCATTTCTGAGACTCTTGCTGGTTTTTTGCCTTCCAGCTGACTCCGTCTGCCTTCCAGAAGGAGATGTCTCTCAACACCAAGCAGAGGCTGGCCAGAGCTAAGAAGCTGAGTCTGCCTCCCATTGTCCAGCCTCAAGACAAGCCTGGGACCTCCCATCACAAGGTAGCCTTTCCCTGCCCTTGCTGTTTGATGCGATAATTGAGGAGGATGCCAAAAGAGCAGCTTGGCTTGAGCCTGCTCAGCCTGGTCCAGGAGCTTTTGGTCAGCCCAGGGCAGAGGTGGAGGAGCCACTGTTTGCCCAGCGTGGGCTGGGCTGATGTGCTCACCCAGAGTCTGCACTTCACTGGGGATCAGAGCAGAATCTTCCTCCCAGCAGCTGAACCTGTCTCTGCTCTCTCTGGCCTCTCCCTGCAGTTCTCAGCAGCTGCCCCAGAGCAGCGCTCGTTTCAGCCTTGCCCACCAGAGGTGGTGTTTCAGAACTACAGCCCCGGTGAGGTCTGTGAAGTGCCGCTGGTTCTGAGGAACAGGGACAAGGTGAGTGCTGGGACTGGAGGTTCAACGCTGTGCTGGAAGAGGAGAGCAGAGAAGGGTGGTTAAGGATGGCACCAGGGCATGTCCACCTGTGCCATCACAAGTGGCAAAACCATCATTCCATGTCTCTCCTGCAGGTTCCTCACTTGTTGAAGGTCACCTTGAAGAGCTCACCTTATTTCCAGCTGGTGGGCCCCAATGACGTGTGCCGCAAGGTGCCACCGGGCCTCTACACCACTGTCCGCATCCTCTTCACCCCTGGGCAGAGAAAGGTGAGTCTGGAGGGCCCAAGAGGTTGCTGTTTGCAGTGGAAAGTGGACCTGCAAGGCTGGACTCAGGGCATCTGGCCTGGCTTTTGAGGACCTGTTTGGTTTCAGAGGATCTAGAACTGGGAGATACTCCTTGACCATGCTAAAGATGGAGATAAAGGCTCTGTGCTGAAACAGTTTCTTTTGCCACAGGATTATTTCCACCAGCTCCTCTGCACCACTGAAAATGAAGAGTTCATTGTGCCAATTTGGGCCATCGGTGGCCGAGCCATCCTGGACTTCCCTGACCAGCTGGACTTCTCCACCTGTCCGGTCAAGTACACGACCCAGAAGACCCTGCTGGTTCACAATGTTGGAAACCGGCCTGCTTGTTACGAGCTGAGCACCCAGAGGTGAGGCAGCTCATCTGTCCTTGTACAATGGATATCTGTCACCTTTGGGTGATGGCAGAGTTGGGAAAGAGCAGCAAAAGGAACCAGAGCATCAGAGCTGCTGCCCTGCAGCCCTGGCTGGAAGTGAGCAGGACCTGTGGCGTTTGCCGTTGCTTCTCATGGTTTAAGCAGGATGCAGCCTTTGAGCTTTCTCTGTCTCAGATTTCCTGGAGGGTGCTGGAACATGTTGGTAGCTGGCTTGCACCCTCCTGAGCACAAGCAGCTTCTGAAATGCTTACTCACCACTGCCAGCCAAATAGACCCATTCTCTAGGAGGCCACAGGCACGTGGCTTTCCAGTGGTCCCCGCATCAGATGCCCAATATGAGAAGACAATCACTGTTTCTCCTGTTGGCTGAACTGGAGAGGGTAATGCATTTTTGATACCGTATCTGCAAGGAAACCAGTTCAGTTGGCTGGTGGTGTGTTGAGAGTTGTGTGATCCCAGAGGTCTTGGTGTAGGAGCTGAGGTCAGGAATGCAGCACAGATCTGCTGTCTAACCTCAGGCAGCTGAGTGGCCTTGATGTTTTTTTCTCTGGCAAAACAGAGGTCAAATGGCAAATTGACTTTTCTGCTGTGAAACATGAGGGTCCAAGAGGAGCTTCCACCAAAGCCTGCCAGAGCTATTGGCAGCTCCAATCCAGGCTCCTCAGATGCTGCTCAAACAGGCTGCTGCTTTGGACTGTGCAAACATGTAGGCAGGAACTTGTAAATCCATGCACGGTTTTTCTCTGGGATTTCCAGATCTTGTTTTGTCACCACCAAAATAAATCCCCAATAAAGTCTGGTATCCTTTTACAATGTGCTTGCCAGCAGTTCTGTTGAGTGCTACAGAGCATGTTGGATCCTACTTGATAGGGATTTAAAGAGTTTCTGAACTTCAGGAATTAAATCTTGAAGTAGATGAAATAGAGCCTAGATGTAGTGACAGAGGCAAAGATGGAGCTTGTGAGCTGCTGACTCTGGACAGAATTTTTCAGCACAGAGATGGAGCTGCTGTAACCTAACAGACTGAATTTATTAGAATAGTTAATGCTGCTTGACGTCAGAATTAACTGACCATCACTTAAAAGTAATAGATGTTAAGATTAGATGATATTTGAGTTTCTTCCTGCAATAAGTGTTAGTGGACACATGAGGCAATTCAATTAGCCCTATTTTTTTTGTCTCCCTTGATGTGGGAGGCAACTTTTAATGAGATCAATTCTCCCAAAATCAAATCATTTAATAATGGCATTTAAGACACCAGTGGACAAAAGAATGTTTGGCTGTAGCAGATAACTGTACCATGGGACTTGAAACAGATTGCAGCCTCCTTGCACACAGCATCTACCAAAAGTGCAGGTGAATGGTGCTTTGAGAGACTTGGTCACAAAATTGCCAGCTTTGCTCACTGGTCAGCTCTGTTTGTGAATTATGTTAGGAGTACTTTGTCCTTGGTATCCATGGCCATAACTTTTGCCCAGCTCTGTCAGTAAGGGGAGCTGATATCTGATGAGGGTAAGCAAGATGCAAATGACCCTTGAGCCTCGTTGCAGAGAGCTGGATACAGAGTATGGGGGAGATGAGGTCATTTCATCCCACAGGATCTTGTGAGGGCTGCATCTCCTCACACTAGAGTCAGCGGCTGTTTCTGACCCTGTTTGTTCTGTCTTCTGCTGACTGTGGTTGGTTTGCTCTTTGCTTGCACAAGTGAGCAGAACTGGACTGCAAGAGGGTTAACATCCCCAAATCTCCACCAAGAGTCCTACTGTCTCTGTGTTGCAGCCCTTTCTCTGTCACTCCGGCCATGGGAACTCTGGATGTTGGTGACGCCGTGGAGGTGGCAGTGGAATTTCGGCCACTGAAGACTGGTGACCATTCCAGGTCCCTTGTTGTGCACTACGACACAGGTGAGTGCTGGGCAGTGCTCAGGGCACTCTGTGCATCCCTCAGAGCAGAGCCTGCTCTAAGCAGAAAGGCTGGTGTGGCCGTGGGTTTCAAGAGGGAGATGATGATACTTTTCATGGGGTTCATGTTCTAGTCATCTGGTTTGTAGTCATGCAGTTTGTCATCTTGATCCTCATAGAGCTCCATGTAAATGCCATTTCTAGAGAGCATGTCTGGTATTTGTTGTTTGCATCTCGCCTGGGAAATGCTCACCTGCAACAGGAATGGTGAGCTTGAAGTCTGAGCCCAGATGAATCCCAGGAGCTGGCTGGGAATAATGAAGCTTTGAAAGCTCTGGAAATGAGGGAGCCTAGGTAGGGGTCTGTTCTAGAGGGTGAAATGCTGGCAGGTTGTCAGGACAGCGTCATGCTGTGCACATGCAGCTCTCAGCTTGTGATCCATGGACTGATCCATGGAACTGCTCGTTCAGCTAAAAGCTGTGACACTTTCTTCTGCTGCCTGTGGTGTGCTCTGTTCCTTGTGCTTTCATCAGCCAGTGAGGTGAGCAAAGACTCCCCTGTGCTTTGTTCCAGGTGAAGACACCCACACAAGCCTTCATGCCAGAGCTGTGGATGCCCACATCAGGCTGGACAGGAATACTGTGACCCTGGAGAAGACGTACATCACCATGTCAAACAGCGCAACTGTGCTCATCCACAACCGCAGCGACATCACAGCCCGCTTCCAGTGGAAGGCTGTGGATACTGAGGAACAGGAGGAACAGCTGAGGCAGAGGTGGGTTTGAAAGATCCATTTCAGAGACATTCCTTGCCCAAGGGTAAAACTAACAAATGGCTTCAAGAGGTACTGGTGCTTTTGAATGGTTTTGGGTAAGTAAACCAGCCCATCTCTCCTGCCTCCCCCAAGCAGTTGTGTGCCAGGAAAAGCTGCCTGAGGTGGCTGATGGATTCTCCCTCAGCTGTGGCAGAGGCTTTGAGCCAGAAGGTTCTGTTGAGGGCTGCTGCCTTTGGAAAACTCTCCTGAGCTTGCAAGTGTGGAGTGAACAAGTGACCCTCTGATCCATTTGGGACCCCATGGCTCAGGGTCAGCCCTTTGCTGTGGAGCTGCTCCTGCACTTCCACTTCTCTCTGCAAACACGTGGCTTATTAAACAACCTGCTGGGTTTGTCTTTCCTGTGCCTGCAGGCAGTATCACAGGATATACCAGCAGCAAAGGCACAAGTTGTATAGTTTTCTGAAGGAGCGTGAAGTGGACATCACTTGCCGAGAACGCCTTGCTCTTCTCAACCACACCTTCCAGAGTGAGGTAGCAAAGATCAGAGGAGATCCCATGCTGTTAGACGATGACATTTTCTCCCTTGTGCCAAAGGTAAATGATGGCTGAGAACCTCCCTTCCTGCTTCTCTCCTTCCTCTTCCTCCTCATCCCTGACTAAGGTCACTTGACTGATCCCTGCCTCAGCTGGCTTTGTGTGCCAGGAGAGAAGTCATCGGGATTCTGGTGAGGTCAGAGAGCTGGTTGCAAAAAGCATTTCTGCCCTGTGGGCTCCTGGCAGGCAGCAGGAGCCTGACTAAAGCTTCCAAACTCTGTTCTCAGTGTTATTGATGAGTGTTACTCACTCCTTGCTTGTCACTGATGCTCTAAATAACAGCTTACAGGACTGTGGTTGAAAACAAGAATTGTGGTGTCTGAAGATAAAGGTTTTGCTGTGTCCTTCTGCTTTAGGAGGGTGAGATCATGCCGAAGTGCTCGGCTGAAATCAGCGTGTTCTTCACGCCCCAGGCAGCCCAGGTCTATGAGCGAACGGTTTACTGTGACATCTCAGGTACGGCTCCTTCCCCTGCCCCTCTCTGCAGTGAAGGCAGCTGCAAACACTCCCCCAGGTCACTGGGCTCCTGTGCCATGGCTGGGGAGGGTCTGTGCTCAGCAGGGCCCTGCTGGCACATGCCCACTGTCCCTGCAGCTTCCAGGGCATCTCCTCTATTTTGATTTTTTCCCTCTCAGCTGTTCTGAATGCTGCCTGTATTTAGTCTGCTCCTCCTCCCTTGGGGAAAACACTCTGAGGTGCACCCAGAAGGAGGAAGAACAAAATTTCTGGCATTTCCTAAAGTTCCACACTCAGCACAGGGGTAGAAGAAAGGATGGTGTCTGTGGATGTACTGCATCTCCTGAGGGAAGGGAAGGGTCCATATCTGCTCCTGGGACATCAGGAGCTGGTCCCATGCAGCACAGAGTCAGGGACTAGCACTAAGGCAGCCTGGAAAACGCAGGAGAGCAGAAGGAATTCCTGTACTGAAATAGAAATCTCTCCCCAGGCCGTGAGAACAGGCTGCCCCTGCTCCTCATGGGGGAAGGCCTCGGGCCCCGGGTCCATTTCCACTTTGAGGAACTGAACATCGGGGAGGTTTTTGTCAGAGTAACCCACAGATATGAGGTAAGCAGCAGGATTGGGGTGGGTCCTGCTGGCTCCTAGGGTAGCAGTGGGCCTTGTGGACCTGTGGAATTCCTGGCAACTTGGGTAGTTGTGATGCTGGTCAATTTGGGGGGGATTTCTTGGAATCTGGATCTTTTGGATGGGGTCAGAAAGGTGTGTCTGTTGTTCGTGAGACCCCAGGCCCTGCTTTTGGGCAGCCTTCTTTGGAGATCAGCTGGGAGGCTTCCTGCAAAACCACTTGACACATGAAACCAACACTGGGTCAAGAAGCTGCATGTTCAGAGGCTTTTGTTCCAGTCCCAGACACAAATCACCTTTGTGCTCAGGCTGTCCAAAAGCAGCTGGAACAAACTGGCTGCATTTGAGTTCAAGTCCATTGCAAACAGTTTTCAGCCATGTCCCTCCTGCATATTCGTGGGAGTCAGAGGAAAACCATCCACCCTCCTGGCTCAGCGCTGGTCAAAGCCCTTGGCAGTGCTTTCCCTTGCTGACCAGCCCCTCACCACACCTCAGCCATGATGTACCTCTGGCTCGAGAAAGAGCAAAGTGTTTCTGGGAAGGAGGCAAAGGAACTTCCTACATCTTTGCTTCTGGTTTCTCCCACTCCTGCTGTAAACAGGTTGGGCTGCAATGGAAGCTGAACATGCCCTGCCCATGGTGGGGTTGGACACGTTTGAAATCTCTATGGTGATGTCACTGGTAATGCTGTGATGCCCAGTGCTGCTCTAAGGGCCAGGTGTGAATGAACTGGGTGATGCTGAGCAGCCCCTCTGTGCTGCAGGTCAAACTGGACTGTCTCTGCCAGTGGGAAAACCCCAGAGTGCCTCTGGTTATATGAAGTTAGCACTGCTTTGAATGAAACACCCAAAGCTATACAAAGCTGTATTTCAATGTTGTATTTTTGGCTTCTGCCATGCAGCAGCACAAGGCCTCTTCTGTCTGTTACTGGTGTTAATAGTTTAATTTGAAAGTGACTCAGACTTCTGTAGGAAAGGAACATTCCTCATGTATTTCCACTTTGCCTTTCTGCTGCTGCAGGCATACCTGATCAACAAGGGGCCTATTGAGGCTCCCTTCAAACTCATCCCTCCAACCACAGCCATGGGCTCCTGCTTCACCTTCCTGCCCCAGGAGGGCATCGTGGCACCAGAGAAGCTCCAGGCCATCCGGGTCTCCTTCTGTCCCACCATCCGGGGGGAGTTTGAGGAACAATTCTATTTCCATGTGGCTGAATCCCCTAAGCCTGTGATCTTCACTGTCAGGTGAGGAGGGCTTTGGGAGCTTGTTGGGCACATCTCTAGCTGTCTCTGGGTGATCATCTTCCATCTGCCTCATTTTGTGGTGGAGCAGAGAAAAAGGGTGTTGCCTGAGGTGGCTCTGGCTCTGGCATCCCTTTAGTGTGGGGTGCCTGCTGCCCTGTGTGGGTACCAGGGGCTGCAATGACTCCTCCCTGCAGGGATGTCTCCTGCTTAGGCTGTTGCAGGCAGTGGGATGGATCAGCTTTGGGCAGCAGCTGCTCTGGGATGTCCCACCTGAACACCCAGCAAGGCCGCCAGGGCTTTGGAGATGGGCCAGCCTGGGTGATTCTGCAGCAGCAGCAGTGTTTGTAAAAACTCCTGTGAATAATCCCTGCCAGATGGGCAGCAGCAGCCTCAGCTCCCCTCTCCCAGCCATGCTGTGGGGACAAGCTGTGCTCCCAGCTCCTGTGCACAGAGGGCTCTGGTGCCTCCTTTGCACAGCCAGCAAAGGGCTGATGGGGGAGTCAGGAACTGTGCAGCAGCAACTGTGCCAAGGACTGGGGCATCTGTCAGCTGCTGAGCACTTTGCTTTGGCTGCCTCCTGCCCCCGTGGGTGCTGTGCTGAGCACAGGGTGCTGGGGTGCTTTGAAACCCAGGGTGGCTCTGACAGCAGCATTTATCCACCCTTTCCCTAAGGACACCCAAACCCTTTGTGATTCCCTTTAACAGAGGCACTGCCTCCCTGCCTTTGTCCCTGCAGGGGCTCTGTGATAGGACCCACTTTCCATTTTGATGTGCCCGCCCTGCACTTCGGTGACATCGCCTTTGGTGAGTGTGCCCTGGGCTGGCACCACAGTGTCAGAGCTTGCTGTGGTGCTGAAATGGAGCCCTTGAACATAAGAGCATTCATCACTCGTGTTCCTCCACCACAGCCTCTTCAGGGTGTTCATTCAGGGCTGCTGGTGCCTCAGGTACCCTTTTGTTTGATCATGAGATCAAACAGGACCAAAGGAATAAAAAGTCAGCATCACTGTTTGGCCACTTCTTGTTTCCCTTTTAGTAAGTGGCACAATAAAGAAAGGCACCGGGCAGGAATATGGTTCTGTAACAGCAGATTCATCCTGCTTAATCTGATTTCATTCCTAAGGTTTCTTCAGCTGGGGGCAGCTCTTTAATCTTTGTTTCTTTAAACTGTGCTGCTGAATGTTGTCTGCATGTGTTACCTCAGTGGCATTTGAGAGCGTGACATCCTTTTTGTGCCTCTCCTGCCTCCCTGCTGCAGTCACTGTTGATGGGCATGGAGAAGCCCTGGGCTGTGCCTGCAGTTGGTTTTTCCTCCCCATCTGGGTTTAAATGACTCTTGGTAAGCAGGCTGGGAGATGTCTGCTCCACACATAGCTGGCCAGCCAAGCCGTAGATCCACTGCAATGAGCTGTAGTTCAGATAACAAAGAAGTAAAATCCAAGCACAGTTTTATCCTACCAGCAGGATATTCACACCAGCAATCACGAGGTATTGATGCCTAAATTGGGATTTGTGTCATTTTCTTAGGTTTTCCTCACACCTTGAAGTGTTGCCTGTTTAACACCTCCCTGACGCCCATGGGCTTCTCCCTCTACATTCCTGGGGATGGCTTGGGAGTGCCCAGTGTTAGCAGCACTACTCAGATAGGCAAACCCAGCAGCCAGCTGTGGAGGAAGGAAGTTCGAGTTCTGATAAGGCCACAGGAATTTACCATAAACCCCCACAGCGGGACCGTCCGTGCCCTGGGATCCCAGGATATCAAGGTATGGGAAGAGTCCAGCTGCTGGGGCTGAGGCTTCACTGCAGTGTGGGAGGGCTTTAGCTCTGCTGCCAGCTTGGAGCATCCTGGGAGTGAGAGATCTGCACTGCTGGGAGGCCTCTGCTAGCTGGGTTACCTGGGATGTTCCTCAGGAGCACTGTTTTGTTTCCAAAATCATACACTGAGATCAATACCGTATGGTCAAGTCCTGAAGCCATTCTTGTGTTTTTGAGAACAATTTATTTGATTGCAAGTGGGCAGAGGAAGGATGAAAACAGAAAGTTGCTGTTAAAGAGAGAGATATCATCGTGGAAAGCAGTTTTCTTCTCTTCCTGGTCTTGTTTCTCATCTCCTGGGCAGCAGATGAGTTGTATTCACTGCAGGAATCTTCAGTGGGGACAGAAAATACTCTGCAGCCACAAACTGCCCAGCATGTGCTGGGCCACACTCTGCCCTCAGCTTCCTGCTGTAAGGCTGGACTTGTTCCATTGGAGACAACAGACTTCTTCTGCATTTATGTCATTGTAGTCAGGTGAAAAATTAGTCCCTTTAGCAAATCTCATATTGCCAGAGGGCTTTTTTTACTCTCAAAGACTGTTGCTCTACTTAGGGACCAGCAGAAGAATTAAAGCAAATCCTCCCTTTGTCTACCATGGAACAGGAGTTGGAGGACAGCACACATGGGTAATGAGAATTTTGGGAGTTAGGAAATACTTGCTGCACTTCATTTCTTTTCTGCCAGGTCACCCTGTGTCCCAACACTGTTGGGGACTACAATCTGGAGCTGGTGCTGGACGTGGAAGATGTTGGCAGGAAGGTGTTTGCACTGCCCCTCACAGCCAGGTACCAACACCTTTCCTGCACCTGCTTGTCTTTGCTCGGGCATCCAGCACCAGCACACTGCCTGGCTGCAGCTCCAAAGGAGAAGTGCTGCTTCATGAGCTGCATCTGCCCATCTAGACATGAGAACAGTGCCAGGAAAGCAGCCCTTAGTGAGATACCCCCCTGCTCACAGCCAGCCATGGCCCTAGCCCTTTTTCTAAAGGGAGCAGGAATAACATGAATTGTTGGCCTGGGCTTTGGTGCTTGAGCTGGAACAAATTTCCAAAGGCTTGCCTGCCCTTCTTCCTGCAAGTGGTGAACTTATGCTGCTTGTGACCACCCTGCAGCAGTGGTTTGGAACACAGTGAGCAGCCTGCTGAGAGCTGGGGTCTGGGTCCCTTCAGCAGTGCATGTGCAGTGGGGAAGAGGCTCCAGGCAGGAGTGGGGAGAGCAAAAGGTCTTACAAAGAGGACTGTAGTCCTTGATGTGGAAGGTTGTGGGAACTCAGCATATCACTCCTGATGTCCAGAGTTGCCGAGATAACCCTTGGGGGGCTCGGAAATCCTGGAATGTTGCCAGAAGTGCTTGGTGGTTGGATTTTGACCCTGCAGGGGATGTGCCACCACTGTGAGGACAAGAGAATCACTTGGGGATAAGTGGTGTAAGAATTAATTATTCACAGGGTGGAAATACAGGTTTTAGGATTTTGGTGCAGGGAGGTTGTAGGAGACAAGATGGAGGAATCGGGGCGTGTCTTGCCCTTCTTCTTTCTTCTTCTTGTCGTCCATCTTCTGTGGTGATGTTGGCACTTTGGGATTGGTTCATGTTGAATGTGCACTTGTTAGTATGGGTAAAAGGTATTGGAAAGTAAAGGTAAATATATTGTACGTAGTTTTTAGTATAAAAATAGACGACCGCCCAGTGGGAGGTCAGTGTGCCCTTGGCTGCCTTGCTGGTCAGACCTCTGTCGGGCTGGAAGAAAATTTTGTATATAAGAAATCATAAACAATACTGAAGACCAAAAAATATGAAGAGTGCACTCATCCTTTGGAGCACGGGCTGTCCCAAGGCATAGGATGCTGTGCGTGACCGGGCAGAGACAAAAGGCCGGACCGGTCAGAAGGTCAGCTCAGCTTTCGCTGCTTCCCTCTGGCTCTGTTGAGTCATGTTCTCAGAGCTGAGACCAAAAGTCATTCTTGCTGCAGCAGAATTCCATCCTGCCGTGCTGCTGTGGGTGTCAGTTTAGTGCCAAGAGGGATGCAGTTCCCTGGTGCTGTTCCCTCTCCCAGGCAGAGCCATCCAGTCAGTGCCTGGGCTGCCATTTTGTAAAGCAAGCACAAATGGGGACAGTCAGTGTAGAGATCCATGGGAGAAAGAATTGAGGCAGCTCTAGGAACTGGAAGAAGTTGATCACCTGCACCGTGGGCCTTGTGCCCTTCACTGCTGGAAGAGATGATTCAGTTTTCAGGCAGGACAACAGTGCTGGAGGAGAAAAGGGAGTCATTTTCACTGATACACTGGAGTCTTGTGTTCCTTGAGCCTTGGTGGGCACTGGTCCTCACTGGAAAGGCTCCCCCAGAGCTCAGGGACCACTGGCACTGTTACAGGAGTCCTTGCAAGTGTCCTTGGGCAGAGAAGGGGCAACACTGCTGAGACAGCTCTGGACTACTGTAGGACTGCTCTACTACTCTACTCTGTTAGATTTGCAGATATCCTCCATTGCATGCTCTTGGAGGACAAAAGTTCTCCATGCTCCCAGTGTCTCTCATTCCCCTGGGGTCATTTCTTCGCCCAGGTGCATCGTTCCTACTCTGCGAGTGCTCAACCCTGTCGTGGAACTGGGGCACTGCTGCTTGAAGGTGCTCTATGATGAGAAGGTGACCCTGGTGAATGACAGTGACTTCCCAGGCTGCTACTGTCTTCTCCCTCAGGTTTGGCCTTGCATCCATCTCCTCCCCTCAGATTTTACTGGGGGGGTTATTAGGGGAATAAAAGGGTTTGGATAAGACCTTGCTGGTTTCTATTCAAAGCTAAAGGTTTTCTGAGAACAGGAACCTAAATACAAACTTTAGGAAGCAGTTTAACATCTTGAGGAAGATGTTTAGAGTCTAGTCCTTGACTTGTTTTCACGTGGCACAGCTTCGAGGGCAGTGAAAATCCGATGCAAGGAAGCTGTCAGCACCCAAGTGGGTGTCTCTGATGCAGCAACTTTTGGACCCCTGGGGATGCTGAGCACCTACACCTTGCATCTTGGTTTTTGCTTTCTTGCTTTCTCCTGAGAATTTTTACAAGCGTGTGGGAGTTGCTCTTGTGGTAGAGGTTAAGGAGTTTAAAGTTTCCTCAGTTCTGAAGATGCCTTTGATTCTGTCCCTGCCAGGAACACAAGGAGGAGGCTGCTGCGTGGTACTCCAGCCTTGCACCCTCGGGGATTATCGAGGCTCACAGCTCGGTGCAGATCCCAATTACACTCCAGGCCCAGTTGCTGGGACAGTGCAGCATCACTGCCAAGCTGGCCGTGTTTGGGAGACCAGGATCCCCACTGGTGAGAGCAAGGGGACTCGTGTGCCTTGAGCAACTCCTCCCAGTGGGGTGTAAACTGCACAGGGATTCTTCCAGGAGCTCGTGATTTATGGCTGGTGTGGACAAGGACAGAAGGGACTGGTGGCACAAGCAGCAGCTCATGCCTAGGAAAGAGGAAGAGTGGAAGCCTCACAGGTGGCAATCTGAGTGCCTGACCCAGCATAGAGTTACAAATCTGGGAGATGGGATAACAAGCCCAGGCTGAAACACAAACCAGTCCCTGGGTCTCATACTCTGCCATGTTATCAGATGAACACAAGGGCTGCTTCATTACAGCTGTTCAGCATCACATCCCTGAATCCTGCTAAAGCAAGCACTGTTTGCTAAAGGAATGTTTTGTGCAGAGCTGGACTGAGGCTTCTCTGAAAGCCAGGTCCCTCAGGTCTGAGAAATACCCATCATATCTCCTCAAGAAAAGCCCACCCAAAACAAAATGAATGTCCACACAACTTGCATCTGGAGCACAGGCTTTGCTTGTTCTTTCCACCAAGTTTGGAAATGGATAAGGCAAGCAATTTCCTGAACCAAAGCCTCCTAAAAGAGGACTCTGAAGATTCTGAAGAAGATTCCAAGGACTGTAAAGAAGATTCTAAAAGAGCTCCTAAGAGAGACATATATCATAACAGCAAGTGGCTACAAAATACAGGCCCAGTCTGCCAGGCATGGATGCTCTTCATCCCTCCATAGTCTGCTTTGTGCCATGAGCACCCCACAAAGGCAGCAGTGCTGCAGCATGTGGACATAGTTTAGCCAAGAATTCCATGTTCCTTGTCCCATCATCTGTGCTACCTCTGCAAGAACAATCCTTTTGAGTTTCAGACTATTAAGTCAGTTGAGACTTTTTTTTAAGGAAAAAACACTGCTTGAATGATGCAACTACTAATTGATGCCCCTTACTCATATATATGAAGATTACACATCAGCACAAACTGAAGGCAGCTAACTTGCCTCATCTCCACTCTGAAGAGCCTGCCTTGCTTCTGGCTCGTGCTGCTTGCACCAGAGCAGCTTTTTGAATTGTAAAGAACTTAGTGTTCAAGGATGGCTGTGCAGCAGCAAAGGCTGGGAAGGTGCTTTGGGCCAAGGTGGAGCATTTGAATGAAGCAGGCAGGAGGTAAAGGAAAGAGCCATGTGGAAGAGGTGTAAAGAAGCAAGCATGGCAAACAGCAGTGCTTTGTGCTCTGATAATGGGAGCTTGTGGCTTTCAGGTGTGATCACTGCAGACCCCACACTTGCTCCAGGCCTTCTGTTTCAGTCTGCACCACTGACAACTTCCAAGGGCCATCATTGGCCCCAGTCTAGGAATGCTCTTGGAGCTGGCTGTGTTTTTAAAACTGCCTTTGTTGCATCTTTTGACCTTTCCTACCTTCTTCCTGGAACAGGAAATCCGTTTAGAGTGCGTTGGCCAGGGCCCCGTTGTCTATGTCCATCCCAGGGAGATAAACTTCGGCTCTATCCCAGTCCTAGAGGATTGTTCCAAAACTCTCCACCTCGCCAATCAGTGTAAGATTCCTGCAGCCTTCCAGGTGGAGATGGTAAGTGTCTGTGGGGCTGTTTTCCAGGGACAGGTGCTGGTTACCAGCAGCCCTTGACTTGTTTTTGTATGCAACGTTTCTGTACTGTTCTGTGTGAGTGGAAGCAAGATATTCCATCCAAGGGCAAGCAAGAGGAGCCAGGATCTCAGGCACGCCTCTGTGAAATAGTTTGCAGAGAGATTGGAGCAGAAATGAGTCTGGATCATGTTTGCAAGTTCTCTCTTTATTTTATGGAAGATACTTAGCTGTGCAAGTCCTGTTTTCGGAGCTCTGAGATCAAGAGAAGCCTGTGGCCCTTTGCTCATAAGAGGGCATGGATTTCCCCATGGACTCCCCATTCCATCTGCATTTGTTTGTGCCAAACTTGTGTTAATGGCAGAAAGCAGGGTGTGAGATCTGCCCTCAAACTGCTCATGGGGAGGCAAGTTTCACAACTCCTGTGGGTCAAACCAGTGGTGCTGTTGCAAATAAATGCACCTGTGAGGGCTGTGCACCCCCAGAGCCTGTGGTCTCTGTAGCATTGCAGAATGGCTCTGGAGATCACCTGCAGAGGAAGGTTGTTTCATTCCTGGAGGTTACAGAGGGAGACAAGCCACAGGGCTGGAGCTACAGCTTGAAAAAAGCTTTGAAAAGAGATCTTCTGTATATTGGGTGGGTTCAACTTCTGGAGCTGGTTAAAGCCAACCCTGATCAAGTGGACTTGTTTGTATTTGTGGATAAATCATCAGGTGCTGTGTGAGAGTTCAGGCTCAGCCTCCTGGGCCAAGGAGGAGGGGCGTGAATTTTCCTCTTGCTGCTTTTCCAGCTGTTTGGGGGATAAATGTTATCCCAAAGTGGAGGACTGGCAGGGCAGTTTTTCCTGACTCCACAATGGAGTTCTGCTTCCAGCCTCTGCAGGGAGCAGTGCACCTTGGCTGGGTGCTCATGGTGTGTAAAGGTTGGCTTTCACATGCTCCTGCCAGGGCCAGACCTGCAGAGCTGTGTCTGTACAGCTGTGCTGGTGCAAGGCCTTTCCCCCTCCTTTGGGCACCTTCCAGCTCCCTTGCTCAGTCCATGAAGTCCATGAGAAAGCAGATGACAAGAGTTCTTGGGAAGAGTGAGCCATGCCCACAGAGCACATGTTGTCCAGTTTTCTTTCTGCTTCCTGCTTTCCTGCTCTGCTCTAAGCATTTAGAGGTGACTTTTCCAAAGCAGAGGGCCCTGGGGCACCTCTCTACAGCTGATGATTGGTGGGGAGTGAGGGCTTCAGTCCTTCAGGGGGTGTTGAGAAGCACTGATGGCCCCTTGGGAAAGGAGATTTGGGATTTTGCTCAGCTGGCTTTGCAGAGTTATCCTTCAGGCTCTCAGCAGTGTCCTCCAGCTGTGTGGCTGCTGGGCTGGGATTTGAGCAGTCCTGCCTTCCTCCAGCCATGAGCCTTTGTGCACACCCAGCTCCGCTGCCAGGAAGCCAGCAGGGAGTAAACAGCTTCCCTTGGCAAGGGCTCCAAAGAGAGCCAGCAGGGGGAATTACCTTCTCCTGAGGAGGAGCTTCCCTTGGGTTGAGCAAAACAGGGCTAATGACCCGAGTCTGTCAAAGGAAGGTAAAATACAGGTTGTATAAGCTCTTGGGGAGTTGCTGTGCTGGACACCATAGCTTACATTTAGGGAAATTAAACGTTTATGGTTTTTATACTCATCTCTTTAGCCTT
This sequence comes from Melospiza melodia melodia, assembly GCF_035770615.1. Lineage (NCBI taxonomy): Eukaryota > Metazoa > Chordata > Aves > Passeriformes > Passerellidae > Melospiza > Melospiza melodia. Next base: position 4,873,055 of record NC_086206.1, on the reverse strand, counting down.
CCTGTTTTCTGCACCTCACAGCAGAGCAGGGTCCATGGCCTCCGTCTAATTTTGTGTTTGGCTTTTCCTACAGGCTGTGGAACGTTCCTGCTGGAGGATTGAGCCCAGTAAAGGAGTGGTCCCCCCCAGTTCTGAGGTGTCCGTGGCTGTCATAGCTAACCTGAATGACACAGTGAAATTCCAGGAGAAGCTGAAGGTGTTCATTGAGAACAACCCTGTGACCATCATCCCTCTCCAGGCTGTGGGCATTGGCACCACAGTTGTCTCGGACAAACCTCTTGTTCCAAAGCTCGACTTGAAGTCCTGCTTCAGGTAGGAGACTCTAGAAACTTCCACATCTCCTGTGTGTTCAGCAAGGAACAATTTTTCCATAGCCCTTCAGGCTAGATCTTCAGTACTCAAGGTCCCAGCTCTGTTTCCATGAAACCACAGGAATTCATTGAGAAATATGTCAAATATCCTGGAAAGCCACAGAAATGGAAAAGCTGGAAGACCTGGCAGGGCTGAAGCTTTGAGCCTGGGCAGCATTTTGGGCAGAGGTTTTATTGCAGAGTGCGCAGTCAGGGAATGCCATCGGGGTGAAGCTGAAGCTGAGTGATGCCAGGGAAATAACAGCTCCCGTGACATTTTCCATCTCTCTTCTCTTGCAGCTTCAGTCGCTGCTTTTACCACTTCCAGCTGACGAACAGAGGCCGCCGCACGCAGCGGCTCTACTGGAGCACGGAAGGGTTCCGCACCTTCCGCCGCAGCGCGCGGGCCCCGGCCCCCGCGGGCCCCCCGGGCAAAGGGGCTCCCCCCATGCCCAGGCCTGGCAGCCCCGTGTTCAAGCTGTGCCCAGCGCAGGTGGACCTGAGGCCGGGCCAGACTGTGGACATGGTGCTGGAAGGCTGCTCCAGCACTGTCCAGGTGAGGCCCTGCCCAGGGCTGAGCCCTCCCCATCAGATCCCCTCCACTGCAGCTTCTTCTGCAGCCCCTTGACACTGGCCTGGCACAAGGAGCAAGTGACTTCAAGAAACTGTTTCAAAGCCAGTTGCTTTCCTTGCTGGCCACCATCAGTTGCTAAGGCTCTTTTGTGTTTCCCTAGCTACCATAAACCAAACTTGCTGATCCCAAAATACAGACTGAAGGAAGTACTGCTCCTTTGGGCAAACAGGGCTTACCTGTGTCATGTGCTGAGGCAGAAAGGGAGAGCAGAGAAAAGAAGTTGCACTTAGGCTAGAAGCCCAGGCAGGAAGCAAATTAAACTACTGTCAAGTGCTTTTTCTGAGGGAAAAACCCTTTACCCAGGCAGTAAAACAAAAGCCCTGGGAATGGCAGGAGTGTCTGGGAGCAGCATTGCTTTTCCTCTGAAGACAAACGTGGGCACAGGGCTGCTCTAGCTATGAGTCCTGGAGGGGGCAAACACAGTGTGCCAGCTCTAATGATCAGTGCAATGTCCATCCAGGCAGGAAACTGTTCCCAGACATCATCAGAATTGACAGTTTGACTTTGGTCAACTTTTCTATCACTGCTTGCCCCAGTGTCTCAGCCACCCCTGGTGTCCCAGGAACAGCCAGGTTCTGCAGCACCCCTGGAGAGCAGTTCAGGGGGGGAGATTTTAGCAGGGTCTGGGAGTGTTCTCCTACCTGGACCTTTCTTTCCAGGGGAAATGAAACTCTGCAGAGAAGCTGCCAGCTAAGTCTGGTATGCATTCCCTGGCTCCAGGAGCCCTGGGCACAGATATTTAGAATAAACAGGTGGCAGCACAGAAAGAAAAGAAAGCTATTGAGGAGAGCAGAGACTAATTACAGTCCCTAATAACGAGTGACAGGAATGGGGCCCATGGGTGGGTGGCAAGGCAGTGTGGGGTGTTGGGCCTGCCAGCACACACGGGGACACAAGGGAATCTTGTGTGCAGGAGGTGAAGGAGCGGCTGCTGTGCCACGCTGTGGTGGGGAAAGAGACAGCAAAGAAACAGATCCTGCAAACAGATGTCATCTGCAACTTCATCTGCCCTGCAGTGCAAATGTCCCCCAGAGCCATCGCTTTCCGTGTGGAAAAGGTAAAGTCACCAGATTGCATCCTGGCATTTAAAGGTGTAACTCTTAACTTGGCTGGAAGTAAATAGAAATATATGCACTTCTGGGGCTGAAAAGTGTGAAGTGCATTGGAAGGGGAAGGAGGTCTATGGCACTTGAGGTTGTTTTCCCTTGTCTCCTGTTTCTGTAGAAACCCAGTGATGTCCTGACACTGCAGTACCAGCCGCTGACATTAAAAAACACCAGCTCCCTGCCATTCAGCGTGGTGCTGGACTTGGAGCAGCCCTTCCTGGTCTGCAATGTCAACCGGAAGCCCCTCCCTGCAAATTGCAAGGTGAGCCTCTGTGGGCTTGTGCAGTGGGGTTTGAGGAGGAGGGATGTGGTGCTGCACTTCTGCTGGGAGCTCCTCAAGTTGAGAAGCTCATTCTGTAGTGTCAGCAGTGGATTGGCCTGAGCTGAATCAGCAGAGCTGCTGAAGGAATCAAAATCTTATCTGAATTGGTAACATCCATGCTGGCTCTAAAACATGAGGAGAGGGGAGCAGGAAAGCAGATTGAGGCAAGCCATGCAGTAAAGGTGTCTCCTGGAAAGCATGCCAGCTCTCCAGCAGCCACCCCCTTGGATTGGGGCTGAGCACAGCAACGGGAGCCTGAGGGATCCTGGGCTGGACTGTGGTGCCTGCAGTCAGACCCCTGCTGTAGAGAGATGAACCATGAACTGAGGAGCCCATGCTGGGCTCGCTTGGAGCATTTACTGTTTGCTGCTGTCAGGCCTTGGGACATCATCCCACAGGTGATTAATTACTGCTCATCTCCTTGCAGCCTTTGCCAGTGGGTGTAGGGAAGGAACTTCATCTCTGCATCTGCTTTAACCCAGCTTATAAGAACAGTCTGATCAGCTGGGTGGTAAAGAAGGTTCTCAGGGTGAGCTTCGTGGAGCATCCTCATGTGGAGAAGATCCCTCTTCGGGGGGAAGTCTGCTTCCCAAATCTCCACCTCCCCACCAAGGCCGTGGACTTTGGCTGCATCATAAATGACACTGAACAAGAGTTGAAGATGGAGATGACCAACTGCAGCCCACTCCCTGTCAACTACCACTGGTCATTCCTGACAGACAGCCAGGTGAACACCATCAGGTATGAGCATCATCATCCCCATGCTGCTGCGAGCATGGAGCTGCTCCAGCCTGGCTCTGAGTGGCTGTCACTGAGCTCAGCACACCAGCACCCAGCCAGGGGCTGCAGTGCAGTGAGGAGCTGCTCTTGCAGGCACCTCTCTCCCCCAATACAGGTCCACCATCACAGTTATGTTATTTTCCAGGTTCATCCCTTCACCACCTAAATTCAAGCCACGGTCATTAAACAAGAGGAGAGTGTTTCTACGGAGATACTCCAGGACTGAAAGTGTGGAGGAGCCAACTGAAACCCCAGAAACAACGCAGGATTCTGCCCAGGAAGATTCTGCCCTGGAAGATTCTGCCCTGGAGGATTCTCTCCTGGAGGATTCTGCCCTGGAGAATTCTGACGAGCAGGATTCTGCTCAGGAAGATCATGCCCAGGAGGATGCTGCCCTGGAGGATGCTGCCCAGGAGGGTACTGCCCAGGAAGATCCTGCTCAAGAGGACTCTGATCAGGAGGATTCTGCTCAGGAGGACTCTGACCAGGAGTCAGCAGATGCAGAGCATTCCCTGGAATCAGAGGTGGATTTTCTTGTGCACCTACCACTTGCTTTGCCTCCTCAACTTGCCACCAAAAAGTCATACTCGTGCCAACCTCCCTTTTTGCTGCCCTTCCGTCCTGTGCCCTGAAAGTGGCAGTTGGGCATGGGGTGTCTGGGGAGGCAGAAATAGGAAAGTTTTGCTCAGAGAAGCTCACTCAGATCCTACACACCTATGCTGAATTTGGGATTTTTTGGCATATTTTCTTTACAATGTAAAATGAGGTCTTTATCTGCATCATGATAAGAAGGCCTCCAGCTTCCCATGTCAGTTCATGAAGAGTCCTGATCTCCACGTAGCCCCTTCCCAACCCAGCTAGAGCACTCACATCTCTGCCTTCTCCCAAAAACTAGTATTGCAGTGACAGCTCCAGAGCAAGACTTTGCAAAGTCACTTTTTATGGAGCAATAAAAAGTCACTTATTATTATGCAGTTAAAAAAAAAAAAAAAAAAAAAGATGTAAGGAAGCAGAGAGCTTCTCAAAAGCCCAGTGTTGGCATTAAGTTTATGGAGAAGGGTTGTACCTGCTCACACACAAATATCAGTTGTTTCTACACTGCACAGTTTTTCTGAATCAGGAGAAACAAAGCCCTATATGAACAGTGTGGCTGAATGTTTTCAAATAGAAGCACAAAATCATCTTTATTTCCTGATTATGCCATGTATGCACAAGTAAACCAGGGAAATTCAGGTGGCCATCCTGGAATCCTGGAATGGCTTGGCTTGGAAGGGGCTTTCAGAGATTATGTAGTTCCAACCCTCCCTGCCTGAGTGCTGGGGGCACCCAGTTCCCTCGGGCAGGTTTGATGTAGGAGGTGCAGATGGAGCCCAGGTCTGATCTGTGGCTGGGCTTGGACCCACCCTCGACTGATGGCCTGGACATTGTCACCCTTGGTTTGTGCCCAGGCCCCTTTCCAGCTGCTCCTGGTGTGGGAGGTGCTGGAGCCTGCAGCAGCAGCGTGACCTTGCTCAGAGCAGCCAGCTCACTGCAGCCCGTGGTGCTTTTTCCAGGGGCTGTCATCCACTCCTGGGGCGTCTCAGAGGCCGCTGAGGATGAGGGGACTGAGCTGGTTCTCAGAGATGGAGCACCCCAAGCTGGGAATGCAGGAGGTAAGTGGGAATTTGTCTCACGTCCATGTTTCCAGTGTGGGAGGTGGTTCTGTAGCCCCCGTGCCACTGGTGGCCCTCAGCACTGCTCACAGAGGGGCCTCACATCCCTCCCAGTGCATCACAAAGCTCTGCTGAAGCCAGTGCTCACTGGAGAGGCCATGTGGGATGTTTTGTAGGGCTGCCCCAGGATGCTCCCTGTGCAGCCCCTGTGGAGGGCATTGCTCCCATTTACCTCATCAGGTGGTTTTCAGCACATTTTTGTAGGAACTTTGGCTGTAGCAGCTTGAGAGAACAGCACGTAAGTCAGAGAGAGGGAGAAAGGCCTCAGAAGTCACATGAGCCTTCCCCCAGCTCCAAGGGCTCCCACCTCCAAGTCTCCTGGTTTTCTGAAGACAGTGAGAAGTGTTTCCAAAGACAAGTTCTGCAGCAGAGAGAATTTCTTGCTGCCAGGAGACATTCCAGTTGACTCTAATGTAGTCTATACTCATGGATAAGTGATTATGGGAGAAGATTTTCCTCATGGTCCCTCCACTGGTCAGTGGCATGGACACAGGATGAGATCAGGGTGATTCTGGCTGTGTTTGGGGAATAGGCCCCTCCAGCTGTGACTCTGCTTTATTTCAGGACACAGCTGCTCTTCTGCATCCATTTCCACTCTCACCATCTCCATCTCTCCTCCCCTCCCTGCAGGTTTTTGACGTGCGGCCGCTGTGGGGTGAGCTGCAGCCGGGAGAGAGCGAGCAGGTCACCTTCACCTTCTTTGGGCACGCCAACGTGGTGGCGCGTGTGCGGGCGCTGTGCCACGTGCAGGGAGGCCCCAGCTACGAGGTGGTGCTGACCGGGGAGGCCTCGTGCCCCAGCTACCAGCTGGACCTGCAGGAGATCGACTGGGGGCTGCAGGTACCACAGGCTGCTCCTGCCACAGCTCCTTGGCTGCCATCGTGGCCACCCCCGTCCCAGGCTCTCCCCCCCTCTCGGCCCCTCTGCTGGCTCTGGGGCTTGGAACACAACCTGTGAGAGACAGGCCAGCATGCCAGCTGGTTTGGAATGGCCATCCCCACCCCTCCCTCCCTTCCCCTGGCTGAGGGACAGGACACTGTCCTCTCCAAGGCACCTGGCCCTGCCGCCTGGGGAGCACAAGGCTCCCAGGGAAGATGTCCACAGGGACCTGTCCCTGGGATATCCCTCCACTGATCTGCTCCTAAAGCTTGAGCTCCAAGGAGATGCTCTTGTCAAATGCTCTGGCTTGATCCACAAAATCATCCAGGGAGGAACTTGGGCTTTCAGTCACTTCAGCACCTGAAAACAATGTCCCACAATAATCCCCACTTTACTTCTTTTCACTTTAAAGTCCACAGATACTTCCAGCTGCTGGCACTGCCTGTGTTGTCCTGTGTGTCTCTCTTGTCACCTGTCTGTTTCTTGCCAATATTTGCATGCAGGTGCCTTTTCTCCTGGAATGCCTCTCAGAAATGCACTGACTTTTAGATACAATTCAATGGGGACAAAGTTGTCAAAGCAAAACAAAACTGTTCATTAGTAATAATTCAGCCGAGCTGGGTGTGTGTCTCCCTGTCCCCGGAGAGGAGCAAACACATCTCCAACAAAAGGGCAATCTTTGTATCCCCTTTGGGACAGTCCCTGGCCCCTTTCCCCTTGGAGGGGCACTCAGGAACTTCCATTCTCTCTGACCAACAACTTTTCTGTCCCCTCCCATCTCATCCTCTTTCCTTTTGGTCAGGTCAGGTTGTCAACCCCGTCCCTCTGCCAGCTCACAGCAACACCCAACAAACCAACCTGAACAAATCCAAACCACAAACAGCAACATGCAGAACCAACAACTTCCATTCTTTAACTCCATAAGCTTTTGGCTTCACCTCACACATCTCAGTGCCACCTCCTCTGTTTCTCCTGGCTGTTGGTGGCCCCTCAGAGTGCAGAGGACCTGGTCCCCTGGTTCATTTCTTTCTGGCCTTTCCAAGGTTTTACCACCTCTCTGTAGCTGTGTGGTTGCACTGTGGCTGTGTGCTTTCAGTGCCATCAAAGAGGCAGGAGGTTGCCAGCCTCAGGCCTGTGTCTGTAACTTCTCCCTGCTCTGTCCTCTCTGCAGAGGTTGAACAAAGTCCTCAAAGCAGAGGTGACCCTGCGCAACACCGGGGTCATGGAATTCACCTTCGTGGTGCCAAACTGCAGCACTGGCACTGCAGCAAAGCCTCTGCCTGGAGTGCCCGTGGTCGTGCCCACCACAGTGAGTAGCACAAGTCATTGCCTCTGGCCCTCTGTCAGGCAGCCCCGGAGAGAATTAAACGAAAAAAGGGGGGCAAAAGAGGGAAAAAAGTGGGGGGAAAAGAGGGAAAAAGTGGGGGGAAACCCCAAGCTGTGCTGAGACTGCAGCCCATGAGAGCTCAGGAGCACACACTGCACCCCAGGATTATGAGCACAAGGAAGGTAGAAAGTGATGTGGTCTGATGGTTTCTTCTGCATGAGAACCTGTCCCCTCAGCCTGTCTGTCCCCTGAGCCATCCCACAGCAAAGCTCTGACGCAGTCCCTTCCTCCTCTCCTGTCCCTGCAGGGTTCCCTTGCACCTGGCCAGAAGCAAGTGCTGAAGGTCTATTATCTGCCAGGACAGCTGGGAGCCTTCCACAAGACTTTCCAGGTCAAAGTGGCTCATCTGGAACCGGCAGAAATCACCCTGAAGGGAAAGGGGACCTTCCCTGGGGTTACCAAGTACCGGCCCAGGAAGCTGAAAGGTGAGCACTGTGTTGGCTCCCAGGAAGATCCCCTGGTTTCCCCTGCCATCACACATCAGGCAGCTCACACCCATCTCCACAAGCCTGGAAGTTGCAGGGCTGCCAGAACAACACTTTGGCCTCTCTGGCTGCTTCCTGAGTTTTGAGCAGTTGAGTCCAGTTAGGCTTTTTCCCAGGATCCTTTTCCCAGGATCCTTTTCCCAGGATCTTGCCAGCACATTGTTGTAGTCCTGGAAAGATGATGGCCAGGCAGAAAAGCTTGGGAAAGCTGTGAGAGAGGCTGGCAGGGCTTTTGGCAGGGTTGGATGTGCGTGGCATTGCAGGGGATGAGATGATCCCCTGTGAGTGAGAATGAACATGGGGATTCAGAGAGGAGCAGCAGCATCCATTGTTTCTGGGACAGGCCACTGTTGGGGAAGTGGGACTTCTCAGCCTCAGTGGGATTGGCAATGTGCCTTGTCTTCTATTTATGGATAATTCTTTCCTTCAGAAGAGGAGATACTGCAAGAGGAAGGAAAAAACCCAGAGGAAGAAGAAAAGGAAAAGGATGAATCATCTGTGACCATCTGTGATGATGGAGTCACTGATGGAGTCACTGATGGGTCACTGATTGTCACACCTGAACAACAGGCTAGTGTCCAACATCTCCCCAGGCCCCTTCAGCTGAGGGGCTCCCCCAGCAGCACACTGGGTCTGGTGGAACAGGTGGGAGGGTTATTCCCACTTGGGAAATTGGAGGAGTGGCAGCTGTGCTCCCTCCCAAAGCTGCCTTTGCTTGTGGCCAGCCCATCCTCCATACTTGGAGCTCTCAGATAGGCACTGCCACAATCACATTGCCAGATTTCTGGGCCACTTGCTGCATTTGGAGAGCTTGTGCTGTGTTCTCTTTTGTGACTGAGAAATATTTGTATTCAAGTGTTTATACCTAGAAAGTGAGCAGAATATTCAGAGTCAGTCAAGGGCCAAGAACCAACAAACTCTTCTTCATTAGCTGTGTAAATGGCAAGAAGGGCAACTGAAGTGGTGAACTTTGTGATCTCCAAATGGCCTTATTCATGATAGCCCTCATTTTTTATTGGTGTATGATTCTACAAAACATTTCTCTCCTGTTCTGGAATACAGAGGTTAAGGGGGGAAAATATTTTTTTTTTTAAAGGCAATTTCTGCACCTGTATAATGGGAATGATGTGGTTTCTTCTCCAGGGATACTGCCAACCTTGAGATTTCAGCTGAGGATAAAGAAACAGAATCATCCAAATATTCTTCAGAAGACAAACCTTGAGAAGACCAAGGGAAACTGGGAAGCTCTTTGAAGAACCTACAGAGCCATAAGAACCTCGAGGATTGGCATTGGCACATCTTGTTAACCAATAAAGCAGAGAAAGGAATCTCCTATGGGAAGAGATCTGTGAAGGCTGAGCCCTGCCCAGGCATGGTGCAAACTCCATGAGATCCTGCACTGTCTTCCTCTTCTCCCAGTGAAGCTTTTCAGGACAGAGAACTGGATCCTTTCCCCCTCTGGGAAGCACCTGGAGCTTTTATAGCCACCCTTAACCACTACTTGAAGTCCCACCTGTCCCTTGCCCCTGGAAGTGGAGAGCTAATGCTCTGAACCCCTGTCATGAAGGCAGTGCCACCTTAGGATGGTCATGGATGACAGTCTGAGAGCAGCCACGTTACCTTGGGGTACTTGGGCCCAGATAACCCTGGGGATTGTGGCAGGCTCAGAGAGAACACTCTTGGTCAGCTGTGAGATGTATGGCACTGATCATGTGGGTCATTAGGACTGAACTTATTGCCAATACAGTATCTACATATTGTCAGTGCAGTATAAAATATAAGCAGGTCTGATATGACATGAGCAGCTTTGGCTAGAAACCTGCAGGTGTACAGACTGGAACTGCAGAACTCACAGGGACAAAGCAACACAGCACCTGTGGAGCTGCTTCAGGATTTTATCTCTGGACATGGCTGGGTCTTAGCTGGATCTGCAGCCAGAGGCACCAGGAAGCTGCTGGGGCATGCAAGGAGCTCAGGTGGCACAGGGGAGGGTGGCAGGAGCCTTTCAGCCCTTGCTCCTTGCCACATGCAAGGGAACCCTGCAGGGCTCGGCCTGATGCTCTTCCTCTGCCTTCTGGATGCTTTCCCATCCATCATGGCATTTAAGACTCCAGAAGAGCAGCCTCTGTGAGGTGCACTCCCAAAGGCAAAGGTATTCTAAAGTGAAAATCTCTGCTCTAACTTGTGCCACTTTGCTGCTGAGTTGAACAAGAGGAGCACCCCCAGCAGCACCCCTCTTTGCAGCTCTCTGGCTCCCAACTAACTGCACACGTGCCAGCTGTGCCAAGCAATGGGGATTCTAGCTGTGATCACACACTGGGCAGATTGTGCTATCATGGTAACTGATTTTGAGAGGAATGGCAGATTTGTCTTTACAAACTACCTGTGGGTCTGCTGGTAGATAAAACCAGCACTGGGAGATAAAAGAAACAATGGGAAGGATTCCACTGATTGATGAATGGGAAAAGATATTTGCTTTTACAAATAAACTTTAGGTTTGCTGATAAATGAAATTCGACATTGAAAATGAAAGAAACAATAGGGAAGAAAAACCCCTAAATTCCATAAGAATTAAAAATGAAAAGGGAGGGTTATACCTTAGAGGGAAATCTCTGGTATCAGGTGTTTTGGGAAGTCTGTACCTCTCATATACCTCAGCCAAGGGGGAAAGAGAGAAGGGAAATGTGGCTGGAAATTGGGATAAAAAGGGAGGCTGAGTCCTCCAAAAATTGGAGAGATCCCAGGGGAATGCCCCATGGCCTCTCCCTTTATTCAAATAAAGCCAAATAAAGCCTCTGTCTCCTTTTTGGTCATAAACCTCTGGTGTTTGTGGATTAATTTTCCTAACATTTTGATTCACTGTGTTGCAATCAAGTAGAAAAATTATTAAAGAAAGGCCTCATAAAATCAGTCCTGCTCTATGTTAGATCCATGGCTGGCCTATCATTTCTTCTAAGTGCAGCTAGCACTTAGCAAGTTCCCATGTGAAAACAATCCTGGTATGAATGGTTTGTTAAGATAACAATCTATTTCTGAGTGAAAAACAACCACACCTGCATAAACACTAGATCCATCCCATGAGAATCAGGGAAGAAAATACACAAACAATTTAAGAATAAAGAGATTTGATAGACAAGTAAAATACCTTTTTCTAATCAATAGAGTAATTGGCAAAAAAGCTACTGACCAATTGGAGGCACACACGAGGTCTGTAAAACTTCTAAATGAAGTCTTGGCTACACTGAGTTACAGGGAGTGGGAACAAAGCTCTCCAGAAACTTGGAGCTAGAAAGATTTAATGATATTCCTCACTTTGAGGCTCTTCCAGAGCTTAACTGCCAACACAAAAGCTTTTCCAAGATCCTTTTAAGCAAATAAATGAGATCCATGAGAATTGGGATAGACCACAAGGGTCTGGGACAGCCTCAGTGCAGAGGCCAACGGGTTGGATGTGTTACAGAAACCCATAAGATGCACACCTAGAGAGCCCTTTCCATTCCAATAGCAGCTGGGCATGGAATTCAGCACATGGAATTCAGTCCATGGAATCCAGTTCATGAAATTCCTAAGGCCTTATCAGTTTCACACAGTCACTGAAGTCTCTGCTATCACAGAAACCCAAAATCATTGGGGTTGGGAAATCCCTGCCAGCCCATGGAGTCCCAGCTGTGCCCGATGCCCACCTTGTCCCCAGCCCAGAGCCCTGAGTGCCACCTCCAGCCCTTCCTGGGACACCTGCAGGGATGGGCACTGCAAAGCTCCCTGGGCAGCCCCTGCCAAGGCCTGAGCACTCTTTTTGCTTTTTCTACAAAAAGGAAGTTTTTATATTAAAGTCATTCTGTACTTCTGTTGTTATTTATCCTGTGCCTGTGCTTGGAAAATTTCCTCACCATAGTTTGATAGACTTGATGATCTTGAAGATCTCTTCCAACCTAATGATTCTGTGATTCAAATATCACCAATTAAAAGAAAAAGTCAAAGCTGTTGATTCTTTCTCTCTTCTTCTTCCATCCCCCTGTTAATTTTCATCTTCAGAATTCCGCTCTTTATTTTTCTCTCCATCACACACAACTGTTTTTAGTACTCTCATTCATTCCTATTCCCTATCTATTAAACAGCAAGAGGTAGAAAAGAACAAATGGAACTGTATCTGTTGGGAGCAGTGTAGCTCCATGTTTTCACAGTACTCATGGTAGTTTATTTTCTGTGAGACCGTTGCCCGTTTGTCAAATTCAGCTGAACTGCTGGACAGACAAACGGATGCTGCAATTACACAGAAAACAGAATGTTGTCTCCTTTCAAAGGAGAAAACTGTGTAGAAAATTGTTTTGAATTTTTCCTCTCCTCCCCTTTTCACTATTAAATCATGACAACAGGCAAGTGTAGATGCTTTGACAGGCTTCAAGACCACCATTTTACCCAAGTCTTCTGCTTTAATTACTTTTTATCTAATAATACAGAGATTAATGAGTAATATCAATGAATTAGTCTAACAACTGGCAGTTTTAATGCATTTTTATATACACTTGTATAGCACCATGATCCAATCAGATCCTCAGATTGAAGCTAAACTCTAGCCCATGTCCAGCATGGGTAGAGGAAGAGTAATTCCCAGGAAGAAAGTTCTGTTTCCAAACAAAAAAAATCAATATTTGATGAGCTTTATGACAAAGATTAAGTATATTTTTAATACAATACTAATGATCATAGACAAGCAGGGCCATAATATATCAAAATGTAGCAGAATGGAAATCCTGCAGGTTGGTATAATGAGAACTATTATTGTCACTTAGAAGATTGAACTGTTTCATTTAAGCAGTTCTGAATGCCAGAACGCTGAAAGTAAAATACCAGGAGTTGTTAAGTGTAACGATTTTTAAATCAGGATCATTAAACAGAAGGATTACTGCAGGAGCTGGTGATGAAAGCTGGGGCAATAAAGCACCCATTTAGCAGGCATTCAAGTTGTAGCAGAGAACATGAGTGTTAACAGTTCATGATTTAGAAAATTTTACTTCAGTCTTGAGCATTTTCCAACGTTTTTGTGTATGACTCAAGCAATCTTTATTGGTAATGTGTGCTTAATATGCCATGATGGGGTGGGAACTGCTGTGCAGAGGGCAGGAAATTATTTATTCTCACAGGTCCAATCTTCTTCTGCAGTGAACATTTAAAATTAAATTAAAAAAAATACAACCCACATCCCCAATGCTTTCTAAGTTTATGGAGCTGTCAAAACAAGACACTGTAGAGAAAGTTTAGAGTTTTGTGGGCCTGTTCTGCTGAGTCTTTGTAAGACTTGATGTGTTAGACTAATGGCTACAGACTTGCTTCCTAATCAAAGGAAAGCTCAATTTCTTGATAAAGAACTTCTGCTTTTGGGTGTCTTGCTTGCTATAGAGCTCCACGGCACAGATGATGCAATTCCAAATCACCACATGGGAGGAATTATTAAAGGGAAGATGCACCCTGCATTATCAAGGACAGAAAAGGCTGGGTTTGAAATTATTCATTCTAGAAAGCTCTTGAGGTTTTGTTGAGCTTCCTTAACAAAATTATTTCTCCATCCTTGCTCCTTCCCTTCCCTCTGCCTCTCCTTTTTTATTTTTATATTTTTATTAAGAAAATACAGGAAATAGTCTAATGTACCATGGAAGCATTACACTGTGTTCAGGACATTATTGCCTTCTTTTGTAGAAGGGCTTGGGATATTTGAAATAGCCATGGAAGTGTAGCAGAAGCATTCCGTATGTTGGAAGCTTCCACAGAGGAAGCAAGATGTGACCTTACAAGTCAGAATGAAAAGAAAAAGAAAAAATAAAAATAAAAAACGGGAAAAAAAGGGAGACGGGAAATCTGACAGCGACACAGTAACATCTCTAACTGGTTATCAGGAAAACCAAAGAAATAAAAATACAAAGAAGGAAAGGAGTTGGAACAAGTTGTTTGAGAAATATGGCAAATATTCTTAGGAGACTTAACAATGTGTCTAAATAAGAATCATTTTTTGTGTGCTATAAAAGCATCCAGGAGTTCCAGGACTCTGTTGCCACAAGCAAAGAACAAAATCCTGACCCTAGAAAGAATTCACATCCAGTTACATGGGAAACAGGGACACACTCTTTCAAAAACAGAAGGGAACCCCTCCAGCTTGCTGTTGGCACTACTAAAACTGATACAAAGGGCAATTTCTCATTAAGCATTAAATTACAAGCAATGCCTGCAGTGCACAGGTGTGAATCTGGCAAGGGTGAAGGAGAACTGATGGTTGGAGGTAAAAATTACCCTGCTGTCTTTAATGTTTTCCTTTACATATTAACTCTTATATTTGGAATAATTATCTATAACATACGTAAAGAAAATGTTGTTGAAAGTGCATAGACTCCACAAGTAAACAAATTAATTTTCAAGTGAAGTCGCAACTTGCCTTCTTCTTATTCCAGTTGAGAACATTTATAGAGTTTTGAACATATAAAGTCTGGAGAGTGAAGTACAGGCACAGTCTGTACCACAGAGTGTCTTTTTTTTAATTAAAAGAATGTTGTAAGTGCCATTTATGACTTTATTTAAGAATGTACAGCTGGTGCTTTTGAGGAGAATATGTAAATGATGGGTTCTTTATAGGTTCAGTATTAAATAAATACAGACTGCTCCAGCATCATCCTATTTGATGCTGCTGAAAGGAACTAATCAAATAGTCTATAAATACCTGCAGTGTCCTTTTCCCTCAGAGGAGCAAGTTACTCTCTGTGAAATTAATTTCCATATTGTGTGTGCTAAATAGAGTAAGTGACAGCTTTTCAAACATGTTGTGTCATTACCTAGTGAACAAGCTTTGCATCATTGTAATTTAACAAGGGCATCATGTTATTATATTATGATATATATAATAATAATATATTAATAAATAGAGAGGTCAGTGGCCTGATAAACCACTTCTGGATCATGACAATGAAGTGTCCTGCTTCTTTTCCTAAGGATGGAGGGAGGTGAAAATGTGGAAAGTGGCCAGTCTGATCACGGTGTCCATTCCTGTAAGAATCTGGATCTTTTTCTTTTGTATTGTGTTATTCCTGGAATATCTACTGGCACAATCCAATTTCTACTGTTATGCCTTGAAATAGAACCAACTGCCTTCAGCTCAACAGGGAAAAAGGGGAACTTCCTTTATTGTTTAGTTTCCTATGGCTGTGTTTGTTAGTGAGCACTGGATCTGATGCTGCCTGTGATGGGGAAAATGTCCATTTTTAGCTACTGTGCTTTCTGTCCTGCATTCCTGCAGCTTTCCATTTGGTTTTATATCTGAAATAAAAGGCATGTGAGTATTTCAAGGCTTTCTTGACTGAGCAAGGAACAACTCTGGGTAGTTTTTGCCCTGCCCTGCCCTGCCCTGCCCTGTTGGAAGGATGGAATCCTTGCACAAATCTGACTGAATCCCAACTTACAGGAGCCTCCTGCCTGGGAGCTGCACTTTCCAAAGAGAGCAGGCATGGAAACACATCCTTGCTCTGCTTGCCATACCTACAAACTCACCCACTCTGCGTTCCCAGCAGCCACTGGATTGTTTTATGCTGGACTATGGGCATAAAGCTGCAAATTCATTCCTTTCACACTTGGGTTGCCAGTAGTATTATTTCACTTCTCAGTCCCAAAATGAACCACCTTGAACTGACTGCAAAATATAATTTATTCCCATATTGTGCATGTTGTGTTTGGATGGATGACTCATTTCAAAAATCGGAAGAGAAAGTTCATTCTGTCCTAATTTAAACCCACTCATTTTACAAACTCTCTTTTACACCTTTATTCCTTATAAAAAATATCCCATTAGACCTCAGAAATGAGAAGTTGACAACCAATCCATGGATAAAATTCTCTAAAATTCCATTTCTGTGCAGCATCTTATTGTTTATATTTTTTGTATTTTTCACTAAATTTCACATCCCATCTTTGAAAGACACTTTATTGTCATCCAGGTGTAGTTGGGCAGGCCTGGATGTGCCTGCCCAACTAAAACATGGCTGTAGTTTAATTCCAGCAGTGATGAATTGCTTGAGTGAATTCATGCAAACAGGGAAATAGAAATTAAATTCATCACACTAGGAAAACCATTCTTCCCCATGTAAATTAGTAGCTTTACTGCTAAAATAAATTTGTTTTGGTAAATTATGCAAAAATTCTCAAAGGACCTAGGTACTTGATTTATTATACTCTTACTGTTTCGTAATATTAGAAAATGAAATTTATTCACACAATATTAGACGGCATAAACTGAGAGCTTTAGTGGCAACTTCTGTTTATTACAATTAATCTGTGTTGTCTGTGGTGACAGAATTCCCACAATGTGTAGGACATAATCTTTATGACAGATGCTTTTTATTAAACTGTACAGAAGTGTTCTTCATTTGAACAGAACAGGTCAATTACTTCTCTATTGCAAGGCCTTTCAATTTTTCTAATAATCTCTAATGAAATTCAGGGTTTATATGGAAACTGTATTCTGAATTCCTGGAGTATCAGGACTTCAAAATGCCCTCAGAAGATAAACAGCTCCTCAGACCTTCTAAGCAATGTAAGTGGGAGCTATTCAAAATTACTTCACACATCTTGTTCAGGGTTCTAAAACTCAGTTTGCAGTTCATTCATGCAAAGAGTCCTGCACCTGAAATCACTGGAGTTAAATGCACGTGGCTATCATTTGATAGGATCTAAATCCCAGAGAAATATAAAAATAGTGTGCTAGAGATGCTGGGGGTGAGGAGACAGGGAGTGGAAAATAGGATTCACACAAGTAATTCATGTCTGGGCAATAAATCATACAGCCAGAGAAATACATTAAAGAAAATAAACATGCATTTATATTTTTTTACCTCTTAATTATGGAATGGTGAGCTGGCCAATATAAATTGTACATATGTGTGCAGAAGCATTTTTTCTGTGTCCCTCCCTGGGCATTAACCAGCTGCAGTAAGCCCAGAGGGTTTGTCCTTTGTGAGGGGTTTCTGCCCATCTCCCTGCACAGGTTCAATGGACAATGGGGCCTCAGGCAGAAAAGCCATCACCCCAAAGGGAGGGAAACAGCACAGAGCTCAGCTTAACCAGAGTGAAATTAAAAATATACATAACAAAAAAGCACCAGAATGTTGCTTGTCATATTTCAAGATCTGTTGCAAAGAGAGATCCCAGAATGGTTTGGGTTGGAAGGGACCTCAAAGCCCATCCAGTGTCACCCCGGCCATGGCAGGGACACCTCCCACTGTCCCAGCTGCTCCAGCCCCATCCAACCTGGCCTTGGGCACTGCCAGGGATGGATCTTTGCTCCTTCTCCTAGCAAACCATAATCCCAATGAACTGTTACAGCTTTTTGCAGATGGAGGTGCAAAACAAC
Source organism: Melospiza melodia melodia (assembly GCF_035770615.1). Lineage (NCBI taxonomy): Eukaryota > Metazoa > Chordata > Aves > Passeriformes > Passerellidae > Melospiza > Melospiza melodia. Next base: position 4,856,012 of record NC_086206.1, on the reverse strand, counting down.
TCTTAAAGTGTCTACAACCGCCCCCTTTAATAATTTCTTTTCAGAGGATAATTTTTGACGTAATAAATACAAATACAATGAATAAAATACATCATGCAAAATATTTTGAACTTGAACATTCATGTCAGTTTTAAGCACCAGACAGCTTGCCTGTGTTACCTCAGAAACCTCTAAATATCTTTAAGTGAAGAATATCAAATTTATATCTTCAGACAAAATTTAAATATTTGTTTTAACCCATGGTGCCAGTTTAGAAAAGAAAAATCTTCTCTCCCAGAACTGCTTTACATTCCTTAACTTGTGTGTAGGTATTGTACTGAGTCAGGGAGAGGTAACAGCAGGTCTGGAGGGCAAGTGAAGCTTTGTGAACGTTAATTATAACTATAATTATGACATATATTATAACTATAATTACAATTATAATGTCAGTGGGCTGGCAAGGGCCCCAGGCCCCAAGGGAGATGTTTCTTGGTGCCAGGTGACAAAATGTGGTGAGCCTGGAGATGGCCACATGAACTGACCACTGAAGCCGGCAGGTTCCAGCGTGGTTCACACCTGTATCCCCAAACCTTGAGCTCCAGGATCTTCACTGAGTGAAGCTCAGAACTCCCAGTGCCCACCCTCAGATCTGCTGCTCCTCTCCAGGGGCTCTCTCCATCAGGAATCCTTCAAATCCGTGGGTGTGAGGTATAGAACTAGACTGGGACAGAGGTACAGAGTATCCTAAATAACATGGACCTTTATATGACCATCATTGTAGACGTGAAGCTGTCAGGTTTGCCCCTCTGTCCAAGTGCAGAAGAACTTTTGGGAGGCTCCTTCCCCTTAGCAGAATTCTGAGTACTCTAATTCTGACAGCAGTGTTGAGGAACTCCACAGTGTGTGCTGATTTAAAAGGATTTTCTCCCAGCCCTCCTTTCCCTGTGTGCTGCAAGCTCACAGAGTTTGTGTGAATAGGCACTGACTAATCATGTACTCACAGTGGGAAATGCAGAAATTACTGTGTAGGGAAAACACTGGGTAGGAAAAAACTACTTTTGTAATTTATTTTGAATGACAGAGTCTTTTCCTCTAATCAGAAAATGGCTGACAAAATACATAGTATGATGCCTGAAAGGGGCTGTCTTTTCTACTTTACATCTTCTCTATTTTACGTCTTTTCTATGTTATGTCTTGTCTTTATGTCTTTTCTACGTTACTCCTTGAGTTTTTTCTAAAGTCAAAATTTCTGTCTTTTGAATCTTTTGTCTTTTGAATCTTTTTAGTGGCACATTTCTGCCCAGGTCACGGCTTTAGCACTGATAAAAGCTGCTCTCTTTTAATGTCCCTTTTAATTTTGTACCAATGGGGACCACCTTGACAGAGCACACAAAGTCCTTCAAAATTCTGCTGTGGTGCAAAACTCACAGGCTTTGTGCTGGGTTGGCACAGCCTCATTTTTGGCAGCAGTGGGGAGGGCCACAGAAGTGGCTTCTGTGAGAGGCTTCTAGAAGCTTCCACCCTGTCCAAGAGAGCCAATCTCTGATGGCTCTGAAGAGGGACACGCTGCTGGCTCAGTCAGAGAGGCTGGCAATGCCTCTGCGATGCCACATTTAAGAAGAAAATCAAAACATTGCCCACACAGTTCTTTCCCCCATGGTGGAGAGGTGCCAAGTCCACAATATTGCTGGGAAGTTTCTTTTTTATATATATAATATAGCTCCTCCCACTGAGCACCAGGGTCTCTGAGTTTTGCACCATCTGTTACACATTCATATTTAAAACTTTTATCTTCAAGGCTTTGTGACTTTGAATCCTCTTGTGATTCATGTAAGCCTTGTGCCTCAAGCAATGGCTCATTCTTCTTCAGCACAATGCAATCCTCCAGCAAAAAGGGAACCATACAAAGGTAATTAAAAACATTTTTATGGCACAGCTGATATTTTTTAAAGTTCAGTTCACAACTGTTCAATATCTTACTTGGACAATGAACTGACAATTTATGGAGACAAGATTAATTTCTTTAATGGGCTAATTGAAATTAATAAATTCAATTATTCTGAGATAAAGAACTTTGTAATTTTCAGGTAATGGATTGCCATGGCAATGTGGAATATCAGGAAAAATTCCTCACCAAAGCAGGATGGGAGAGATGCCAAAGGAGCAGCATCATGCTGCAGGTCATCCACAAGATGGCAATAGCAGAATGAGTTCCTGGAAATTCAGCCTTTAAGAAACCGTGCTCTTTGCATCTGGTGCTGATTTGGAAATTTAATTTAGCTCAGAGCAGAGCTGGGACAGAAGTTGGTTTCTCTGCCATTCCCTCGTTCACAGAAATATAAGAGGATTATAAAATATAAAACATAAATTTGCATTCAAACCTTGCTGACCTTAGTTAAAACATTTAATTTTTTCAGCTGGTCATTGATACAGTAGAATTTCTGTTACATTAAATGCTGTGAACAACATTTCTCTTCTTTCCCTCTATCCAAGTTCTGTAAGTCCATGAAGGCTCCAAGCTGAAATATTTTGAACATTCATATTTCTCACAGGTCTGTATGAACTGAAGTTAAGCAGTTGAATAAAAATCCTAATATTAAGCGATGCTAAACCTGTCCCAGTATGGCAAAGTGATGGCAAATAGGTGTTTCTCCAAAGAATCTGGACTATGTATTTAATACCTGTCACACTTAAAAATATATTTCTGAGAGTTTGTTCCTGTGTGCTGCTACATTTTCAAGCTTTTCAATTGCATCAAAAGCAAAACAAAATCTTTTTTTAATCCACACAAACATACATTACATAAAAAAATGGAGGGGGGTCTATTTTCGATTCTTTTTTCTTTTTTTTAAAGCAATGCTCTCTAATCAAAATTCTTTATCAAACTTAGTAACTAAGTGAAAGAATAGAGCTGGTAATCCTTCTTTTCTTCCAGTGCCTGAAGGAGCTGACAGGAAAGAGGGAGAGACGCTATTTACAAGGGATGGAGGGACAGGACAAGGGAAAACGGATTCCCACTGACAGGGAGTTTATCTGGATGAAGTTTTAGGAAGGAATTGTTCCCTGTGAGGGTGGGCAGGCCCTGGCACAGGGTGCCCAGAGCAGCTGGGGCTGCCCCTGGGTCCCTGGCAGTGCCCAAGGCCAGGCTGGACACTGGGGCTGGAGCAGCCTGGGACAGGGGAAGGTGTCCCTGCCATGGCTGGGGTGGGATGGGATGAGCTTTAAGATCCTTTTCAACCCAAACCATCCCATGAGTTTATGATTCACTATTTTGGACATGGATAGTGCTGGTAGATTGATGTTCCTGAGGTTTAGATGCCCATCATGCCTGATGAGGAGCTCAGTCCACCTGTCCAAACACAGGATTTCATCATCTGAGCCCTCATCTGCCTCCATTTTGCAAAATTAGATGGAGGAAAAATTGAAAATGCTTGAAAACAACAGCTCCCATAGTCACTAAGGGAGTTGTGGTGTTAAGGAGTTGCATCATCCCTGGAAGTTGCCTGTTCCACACTTGCAAATGGCCTTGGGAGATAAGAAGGCACAATTATCACTACTCATTACTGCCACAATAACAGGTTCACTGGAGGTCAAGTCTTCTGTAAATATCAGCAGCCAGTCTTCAACCTATTGGAGCTGATTTGTTTATTCCCTGTTCTGCTCTCACAAACCCTTAAAGGACTCTTCAAACCATCCACAGGTCACTTCTGACACGCATTTCCCACCAGGCCTCCAGAGCACTCCAAGCTGCCAGGACAAACCTGCCCTGGACAGCCCCACAGGAGCTTCTGAAACGCTGGGGGTACCTGGAGGGGCTCAGAGTCCTGGGAGGAACAGGGCACGGCCAAGAAACGCAGGGGGAAAAAAGGGATATTGAATTGAAGGTGGGGAGCGCTGAGCAAGGCAAGGGAGGGGTGCAAGGCCAGGGTAAATCAAGCGGTGGCTGTGCCAGGCAAGGCAGGGAGAGTCCTAGGAGGAGAAATAAAGGCAAGGGACAGCTGTAAAAATGGGTAGGGATTTCAAGCTGGGCAATGGGTGAGCAGGTCAATGCAAGGGGTACAAAGGGCAAGGGATGAGTCAGGGAGGCAAAGGATACGGGTAGTCAGGAATGGCAAGGAAATGCTGAGGAGGTAAAGGCCTGGCAATGCAAGGCCTGACAGTGAGACAAGAAAGCAATATGGGCATGCAAGTTAATGCAAGACAAGTGTGAAAAACGCCAGTCACTTGTTTTTAACATTCACAAGTTTAATAGTAATAAAATGGTTATAAAAATAGTAATATAATTAGAGTAGTAATCATTTAAACAATCAAGATTAGGACAATATAAGACAGTAAGAACAAAGAGTTACGGATGGTCCAGGTACTTTTGCTGGGCAGCATAAGCCCGAAAAAGAGGATTAACCCTTAAAAACAACAGCCTGTTGCATATTCATACACCTCATGCATGATGCATAAATTCCATTCAAACACAGGATTCTGTCTGGTCAGTGTCAGCTTCTTCTTCTGTCTGGTCAGTGTCAGCTTCTTCCTCTGAATCCTCACGGTGTCTCCATGGCTGAGTGAGGTGGGAAAGAGGAGGTTCTCTTCTGATAAGAGAACAATAAATTCTTTTTTTCTGTACGATTTGGGTGTCCTGTGGCTATCTCAGTGGGAGTCCTTTCTTTAAAAAAAGTATCTTACACAGCATAGTTTCTATTTTAACATTATGTTATAACCTAAAACTATATTTAACACACTACTTAAGAGAATTAATACAGCATAACTTTCTAACACAACACATATAATATTCATCTTAATATTTGTGAAAAGCCAATCATAAAATACACATTTTTCACACAAGGGAGAGTAAGAAGGACAGGCAAGGAAGCCAACTTGGCCACTTGGGTTGCCAGGACAAGGCAAGGCAAGTGGGAAGCACACTCAATGATTGCTCCCAGGCCAGGAACAGCTAGCCTGTCCAGCCTTGATCTCACACTGAAAACACTGGGGCTGCACATTTTCCTTCATATGCTAAAGAACTGTCATTCTGGTCCCAGAGCCCAAGGGCAAAATGTGGATTTTTCCCTTTTGGTACTGTCCAAAATTCAGTACCTGCAAGCACTGGCCCCAGACAAAAACTGCCCAGAAAAATGGATCTGGCTTCACATGGTTCTCCTAAGGGTTTCCTCTCATGTGCTCCTGAAACACTGGGATATGAGAGATCCTTGAGGGTCCTGGGAGGAGCAGGGAGAGCAAGGGAAGGCTGGGAAAAGCTCAGAGAAAAAAAAGGGGTCTTGAATTGCAGGTGGGGTGGGATGAGCAAGATAATGGAAGGCAAGGGAGGGCTTCAAAGGCAACTGCTGGGTGTGCAAGGCATGGCAGGGGAGAGGTGGTGAAAGCAAGGAGAGCCCTGGCAGGGAAGGAAAGGCAAGGCTGGACCTGGACAAATTGCAAGGAAAGTCAAAGTGGAGATGGGTGAGCAAGGCAGTGCAAGGCAGTGCAGAAAAGGAGGGCCAAGGAAAGGCTGCAGAGGGGGCAGGAAGGCAATTCAAGGTGGGGGGAAAGAAGGAAAAGGAAGCAGCTGCTGGTGGTTTTAAGCTTTTTGGTATCTGCAGGAGTGAGGTACCTTGAGGGAGGGTGAATATTTCAGAGTATGAGACACACCTGCTGCTGATGCCAAGATGATTTTTGTCTCTTCTTTTATACATTTTTATATATCTTTTATGCATCCTCAGCACTCCTAGCATGCACACTTGTAGTTCCTTAAGTCTGACAACTCAGCACAGTCCTGGTGTTCTGTTGGGCCAGGAGACCAAACATCCTGGAGGCCTCACAGGGCCAGAAAGGTGTAAGCTAGCTTGAGAAAACAAGATAGAATATATTCTGGAAACTAAAAATGTGACCCATCCAGGGGAAAATTCCTCAGGATGAGAGGATATCACACCATTCATTCAAGCCTCTCATTGGGGCACTTTGTTAGAAATGCTAATTTGTAAGGTCTATAAATTGTATACCTGATCTACTGTGTGTGTGCATTGCAGTGCATTCCACATTATCAAAGTGGTGCACCACAAGAATCCCTATTAAAATACTGAGGTAAAAACCCTAAACCATGTCTGGCTCTTAACTTTTAGGACCAAGGAAAGGGCATCAGTGCAAGCCAGACTTTCTTTCCCAACTCTAGGACCTGTGGCCTTTAGGCACAGTCTGAGTCTAAACTAAAAGGTTTCCTACTACAGCTCTGTAGGGAAAGAATAAAAAGCAAAGAATGCTTCCCCATTGCCTCTTTGAAGATTAAAGTTGCCTCTAACAAAAACTTCAGAAAGTGCTTTGTTTTTCAGAAAATGAGGCACCCTGTTGGAAGTTACTCCTAGAGCTTGTGGTTGATACACTAGGGTTGCTAACACCAGCAAGCTGACAGCAGGACACTGCTGATCCATTCAGCAAGCTAGCAGCAAACTTGCCATATATGAGGTGAAAAAGCTTCTGATATACCAAGTGAGCCACCAGTAAATGCTTCCATACATCCAGTGAGCCACCTGTGAAGTGGACATGACAATTGCCACTCTCAAAACTCTCCCTCAGCAGTCTCCATTTGGATCCTGACTGTGAGACTGAAGGCTCAGGATGGTACCTAGAGCTGAGAAAGAAAGTGCAAATAACAGAGTGTGTGCTGGGAGTTTCATGGGTTCAGCTGAAATCAGCTGGCACTTTTGGGAGCTCTGTTTTTGCCAGGTGTTTTCAGGTTTGTAGACGGACTCTGAGGGAGTGAAAAGCTTTGATAGAGGAAAGGAGCTTTTGTTGCTCTTTGAGTATGGTGCAAAGAAGAGGTGAGAAACAAGTGCTCGCTTTGAAAATGTAAAAAGGTTTATTAAACCTCAACGAAAATACAACAAAGGACTAAATAAGGAAAAATTTGCAGAGCTAGCAACTGCCCCCCATGGATACCACATGGCCGGTTCCCCTTCAAGATGGATGCTCAGTCTTTTATACCCCTGGGGTTGCATCAGCCAGCCCTGGCCCCTCCAAGGCCTGTCAGTCAGCTCTTCTGTGCCATTTATCAGTGCAGATTGCTTTCTTGTAACTGGATTGGAGGGCAGCTGTTGCCATGCCCACCCCCTGAGCACCAAGCTGCACATGTGTGCCTTGCATGGGGCAGGAGGAATGGAAGAGCTTGTCACTGGGGCAGGGCAACAGCTGCCCTCCAATCCAGCTACAAGAAAACAGTTTCCACTGATAAATGGCACAGAAGAGCTCACTGACAGACTTTGGAGGGACCAGGGCTGGCTGGTGCAACCCCCAGGGTATAAAAGATGAAACATCCATCTTGAAGATGAACCGGCCATGTGGTATCCATGAGGGCAGTTCCCAGTGCTGCAGCTTTTTCCTTCTGTAGTCCTTTGCTGTATTTTTGTCAAGGCTTAATAAACCTCTTTAAATTGTCAAAGTGAGCAGTTGTTTCTCACAATGAAGGAGACAGAGGACTCCTGCACCTTTATTGGGATAATGGGAGCGAGTCCCCTGGGGCACAGCCCATGGGGGTTTCTCTCTCCCACAGGTTTCAGAGGCTGCTCGCAGGACTCTCACTGCTCAGAGTGACTCTGAGATGTGTCACAAAGTCTCTTTTCCCTAACCTGGCGCTTGAAGAAGCAGTCAGGGCTCTTCATTTCTCAGTCTCAAGGTTGTTCATTGTTCCTTATCTATAAATTTCTTTCTCCTGCCTTGCCCAGGTCCATCCAGCAGGACAGTTCCAGGCACTCTGCCTGCCCCCAGGGCACTGTTATGGTTTTATACTAAAAACTACGTGTGCAATGTTCACAATTACTGTCCAATCCCTATCACCTGTGTTAGACAGTGAGCTTCTACTCTAAACCAATCTGTCAGTGCCACCATCACAGCAGAAGATGGAGGCCAAGAAGAAGGAGGAGAAAGGCTGGACATACCCAGATCCCTCCATCTTGCCCTCTCTAAGCCCCATTATAAAAACCCCCAAAAAATCTATTTTTCACCTTGTGATAAATTCACTATCATTCTACTTAAACTTTCATGGCTTTTAATTCTTCATCTACGGTTGGTATTTGTTTTTTCCAAGGTCTGAATCAAAGGCACAGGGGTCTGGGGCTCTGTGCCAAGGTCTCTGAGCCCCCTGGGCAGGAGCTCGAGTCCTCCAGGGCAGCCAGAGGGATTTCCTGGGTTCCCACAGGTGCAGCCCCTTTTATCCCAAATTCCCAGCCACACGCTGCCTTCTTCCTTCCCCCATTGGCTGGGGTACCAGGAAGGTGCAGCCTTCCCAAACCACCCATCCCATATCCCCCTTGAGCCTGGCATTTCCCCCCAAAGTGCAGAAACTCAGCCTTGTGCTGAGTCTGTTTCAGCAATCTCTGTCTGGGCTCTGTAACAAACCTGGGGCTTGAAGCTGGTAAAGACAGTGACCCATTTCAGAGATGTTAATGTGAGAAATGGTCACTCAATTTTCATTATTTAGAAAGGTTTATTAAACCTTGCCAAAAACACAGCAGAAGACTGAATAGAGAAAAAAGTTAAAGCACCGGGAGCAGAGGATTTCCCCACCCTGTGCCCACCCACACAATGGAGATTTGGCCTTTTAACCCTTTAACCCCTCCCAAAGTTCTGTCCATGGGCCCCTTCTTTGCTCTCCAGTGGTGGAGATCTCTTCCTCAAATCCTGATTGGAGCTCAGATGTCACCACAGTGACAAGCCAGCCCTCCCAGCTGTCCCTTGATAACCACACAAAGGGGGAACAACAGAACTATGAACCTATAAAACTTTTCTAAACCTATATTCATGCTATTTGTCTGTTCATTGTGAGAGTCAATCATCACATTACTCATCTCTCACACTAACACCCATGGAATTGCTTGTAAAGACATTAAAACACACCTTTGCTAAAAACTTTAATTCAGAAAACAAGACACCATAATTTATTAACAAACAATGAAACCAGCTTTGCTGGACACTGTAGTCTGGCTTAGAAATCTTTTATTATATGTATTTGATGCTTTAAAGTACTGAAGTGTTGCAAAACTAATACACCAGTACCAACATAACAATTTAGCAAATATATATGTGTGCCAAACTAAATTGAATATATTTCAACCAGTAGAGCACTTTAAAACAACCTGGTGGGTATAAAATACTTCATTCTGGAACGTCTTCTTCTGGAACGACTTCCAAAAGCATCTGGAGGTGCATAGTGATGGGCTCTGAGGAAAAGATTTATTGTTAGAGGCTTTATAAGAGAACTTTCAATTCAAACTCTAAGTGAGAAAACTATTCTTCTATGTCATTGGTTTTTTAATCTGTATTCCTATTTCAAAATGAAAAATAAGGGGTGGGGAATAAACAGGCTTAAGATCCAAACTACAGCATTCCTTATTTCCAAACTTCCACTGGAGTATAATGCTTCAAATTACATAATTTAAATTATAATTAATTATAATTATTACATTATAATAATCATCCTGGGGACAAGAGAGACAAATGATGGGTTTTTAAATGTCTGTAGAACTACTAATGCTGTTGTATTCAGCTAATTCCAACTACCCTCCTAGAAATACCTGTGTATCCTGTTTTGCCTGAGGTAATATCAGAGTTTCTCTAGGGATTATGCAATCAGTTCATAAATGGTCATTCTGAGTTCTCGCAGCTTTCACTGTACTCAGCCCTGGGATTATTTTTTATCTTAATGCTGTTAACATTTTCTTTAGCAAGGATAGTTAAATTAATAATCAGAGGTAAAAGCCCGGTATTTGGTGGCATAAGAATGTCTGCTAATCTTCAGTTAATGGCTAAAGCAATGTTTTGAAATACAGATAACTGAAAAACTGACTTAACAGGTTAATTAGTTCTGTTTCCTTGTGCTACTACAGTGATGTGTTGTTTTTTGTGAATTAAGTTTAATTTTTCCTAAAGTAGACATTATTTCTTTTCAGCAGGAAGGAGTGAAATCCAGTCTTCAGTAAAGCCCACTGCATACTAGGGAAATTGCTTCCCTGCACATTCTGCTCACATGCTTTATGTGAAAAAATGCATATTATATGATTGGCTCTTCACAAATATTAAAATGAATACTATATGTGTTATGTTAGAAAATGATGCTGTACTAATCTCTTTTAAGTAGTGTGGTAAATTAGTTTTTAGGCTATAGCATAATATTAAAATAGAAACTATGTGATATAAGATACACTTTTTGTAACTAGCACTAAGAATGGAAAAGATAATCAAGAAATTCTTCACATTATCCTCTCTGGATAGAGATAACAGCAACAGATTCCAAGATCCCAAGAGAAGAATTATTGCCTCCTTATAAGGAGTCCTCAGACTTGAGGAACCAAGAAGGTTGATTTACAAGGCGAGGGTGCGAAGCTGAAATTAAGCAGAACCACCCTGGTTTGAAAGGAATGTTTGAATCATGTATGAGATCTATGAATATGCAATAGGCTATTGCTTTTAAGAGGTAATTCTTTGTTAGCAAAGTGTGCCTTTTGGCAGAGTGCAAAGCACCCAGATGTCCAGAATTCTTTGCTTTTTATTGTCTCTAATTGTCCTAATTTTTATTACTATTTTCATTACTATTAAACTTCTAAAATTTTAACAAAAGTGAATGGCATTTTTCACACTTTAGTAGGGATTGACCAGGTAATGAACTTTAACATTCTAATTAATCTCAAGTTTAGCTAATGCTGGGTTTAGAGCTGGCTACCTGAGGTATACTTACTTGATATTTTTTGTGCCCATCTGAATTTTAAATGAACAAAAAGTGCATAAACTATAAGTCCACTAAGTATAAATAAAGTACAGTACAAATAGGGCAGTTCAGGTGCACTGATGATTGGTGCCAGTACCAGCACAATTGACACCAGTGTCACTATGACAGGAATGATGATGGGGACCTGCAAGACACAAAGAATAAAATCACTTCCTCATTCTTTAGCTTTTTTTACAGAAATTGCCTGTATGAAAGAATATTTTTATTGCCTTATGTATTTTTTTTACTTTAAAGTTTTCTGGAATCAGATGGGGCAACGGAAGGAGTATCAGAAATATGGGCAGGGAAAAGACTTCTGCCAAATTATCCACTAAGATCTCTTATTTCAAATTGCAGTGTCCAAGTTTGCATTTTAATAAATAATATGCAATGGCTGGGGTCTTATTTTGGATATTCTTTCAATGGAAGGCTGCTGAGTGCAATTACCCATCTGTGAAATTCTGGCTTTTGTGCAAGTGAAAATCAGCATTCTGTAATCTTTTCCCAGTCCTTATGAGCTTTGGGCTTAGGAGTCCTGGTGCAGATCTGCTGTTAAATGGTTGGATTTCAGGCAAGAGGAGTAAAAAACAAGGACACTGCCCAAGGGGGCTGTTTAAACATCCAGATACTGAGTGTGAATTCCTGCTACAGCATCAATGGAATGGAGGAAAAGCCACACAGAACTTACCCTGATAGGTCTCTTGAGTTCCTTCCTTGTAAACCTCATAACAATTAGTGCAAGTACAGTTAAACCATAAAAGATCCAGACTGCAAAGCTGAAGTAATTTATGAGGGAATTAATGTCACCAGGAATAACATAAATAATAGCAATGGCCCCCTAGAAATGAAAACAAAAATTAGTGTAGTCTGTTATAGAAGAAGGTTGAATTTTACATCTGTTTCAATACAGCAGCATGTGTGATGTTCCAGAGTATGAACTGTGAATGTTTTCGCTTAAATATTTGGGTTTAAGTGCATTGCAGCACCTTTAAAGATTGTGACTGCCTCCTGCCAACACGTGGTTATTTTTGTGTGCAATCTGAATTCCATTTTAAGTCAAAATGCTTATCATTTTTATGCATTAATCTGTTTTATTGTTGACTAACTATCTTGAAGATACAATATATATTTTTAGGTTTTTAATACTACTGGGATTGAAAGGAATGAGGAGGAGGTGTCTTTACAAACAAACTGTGGGCCTGAGGGTAGATAAGGCCAGATAGGGAGAGGTGAAAGAAGCAATGGGCAGAACCATAAATTCCGTAGGAATTCCACTAATTGACACAGACTGTTACTCACTCAAGACTGTGCTACATCTCTGGACTTAGAGAAAAAGAACAGAGACATGAGGAGAAAGAAAAAGCACATTAGAAATGAGGTCTGTATGAGGCGATGTGGGAAGTCTGTACCCCTCAAGTACCTCAGCCAACAGGAAAGGAGAGGGAAATGTGGCTGGAAATTGGGATTAAAAGGAGGCTGTGTCCTCTAATAATTTGAGACACCCCGGGGGGAATGCCCCATGGCCTCTCCCTTTGTTCAAATAGTTATGAGACTCCTCTGTCTTCCTTTTACATAAACCTCTGGTGTTTGTGGATTAATTTTCCTGAGAGGATTGAATGTATCTTGTTTAGCCTTGATGATAAATGAGTAAAATAAAAATAACAAGATGTTCTAGATTTATTCTTAAATGTGTTGACTGACTGGACTTTTTTAGTGTGAACTAAATCTTCTACATGGAGGAAATATTCCTACATGGAGGAAACAGGGTAGTGATAGCTGGCTTACAAGTATCCTGTGAAAGGTTTCCCTAATATTAACCATTCATTTAAGATTCTGTCCTCATAACATTTTGATTTTTAAAGTCCAGTTCTGGAACAAATATGTTCAAATTAGAGAAGCTGGAGGTTTTTTGTAGTCTTCTTCCCAAAATGCATTTAGCAATTTTCTTGTCCGGATAGGTAATGACAGGTGACAATACTGCTTGTAAGAAGCTGTGAAAGTATGAATTACTGGAGAATTTTTGGTGATAGGTGATGATTATTTTTCTGTATTTAAATACCTACTTACATAAAATATGATGGCAGGTGCTGGTGTTAAGCGCTTGACACTGATGTAGGACAGAATCTTCAGCACGTGCCCCTCACGACCTGCAACGTACACAAGTCTGGCAAAACAAAAACAAAACAGCGCAGTTAGTGTGGCACCTGGGCTTTAAAAGGTGCCACTAAAGTAGATGTCCAACTAATTCCATCAGGATTTTCTTTGATGTGCATTGGGATTTAAAGATTGTAGCAGTTAAAAATGAAGGAAATTAAATAACCGGTATTAAAGCAGTGAGATGAAACAAATTCTGAACAGTGTTAAAATAGTGCACTTGAAAATAATTTCAGAATCATTATTGAAAATTATTTTGGGAAATGTTACCAACTATGTCTCTTTTAATTAAATATTTCCTTTTTCATGTGTTTCATAGCAAAAAGGTGTATTGACAACCTGTTGTTTAAAAATGGTCTTTAAAGCCACATTGTGTTCAGATGGTTTTGAAATCTTAAAATATTTTAAATAGTAAATGGAAGTGCTGAACAACTGATAGAAAGGAATAGCTTCTCAGCTACCTTTGCTGGTGTAGTGATGTTTTTACTGGTAGCTTTTAACTGTTCAACTCTCAGCTTTAAAATTGATGAGAAATTAAAAAAACCTTTTGTGCTACAGTGTTATACCTTCATTGAATTAAGAAGAGACCATTTTTCTAACTTTCAAACCTCAATAGCCACTGTTTCTTTTTGAAAAATAAACAATATAGCTAGATTTACAGGCAATTTCAAATTACATTTTGTGTGATGTGGATCAGAAGAATGTTCTTGTGTCTGTAGATACATGTATATAAATTTTTCCACCCTTCATGAAGATATTTAGCATGGGGACTTACCTGCCTGCAGTGAAACAGGTGCCATTGGCAGATCCAAGTGTGGAAAATACCACAAAGAGAGGAACTATCCAAGAGGCTGGATAAAGGACTCTGTCTCCAAATGTCTGGGAAATGGGATTAAAATTAATCACTTATTTTCATTTTAATTACCATTTAGTAATGTTAAGCCTCTTTGTAAGTAAAGTAAATGGTATCTGAGCTGTGTTACCCAACAAATCCATGCTGTATATTTTGTGTAGTTATTGAAGAATGCTCTGACTAGTAAAGACCTGGATTCATTCACTGACCACTATAAAATGGAATATTTTTGTCATGATGTTTAAGATGCAACATCTGTAGGAGACATTGGAAGGCAGATGTAAAAACTGCACAGAAATTCAATTCTGTTATAGACACCTGCCTTGGGATGTGTCTCCAAGACAGAAGGAGGGAGATGGCATTGCTGCAGACTCTGTGCACACAGAAATCTGCTTTCAGCCTCTCCAGGAGGAATAACATCAGCAGGGACAGCCTGAGATGGGGGCAAACAAGGACAAACTCACCCTGGTCCTTCACCACATTTGAGTTTTCACCTGTGGCGTGGTGTGTCAGTTCTTGCTGTAGATCTCAGCTGGGTACATTGTCCAGAGGAATTTGAATTTAAATGCTTTTGACAGGTCGGTGTAGTTTTTAGTTGGGTTGGGGTTTTTTAGTAAATCAAGCATGAAGAGCTTTGCTTTTGCACAGGTCTGACACCAGTGATGTTGCTTGGTCCAGAATTGGGGCACTCAAAGGCTGCTGGCAGCTGCATAGAGCTCTCTGCTCAGAGCCAGTGCTGAATTTTGTTAATTCATTTGTTAATTGGTAGTTCAGAGCTGGCTGCTGTGAGCTGTTCAGATTGTAAGCTCAAAGGGGTATTGAAAGGGATTGGTTCTTATACAAGATTTAACCTCATACATTCTCTGCTGTACCTTCTGGTGCAGACAAGCTGTTTAAATGCACAGAAGATCTAAATTTTAAAAGGTTTTATTTTAATTTTTTAAAAATTTTATTTTAATTTTTTAAAATTTTTTAAGCATTTCAACATTACTGTACTTCTTCACTGGACAAGACTATTTTATATATATAAAAATATATTTTTTCATTATATTTATTATTTATTATATTGTTAAATAATATTTTTATATTATTATGCCACCAATTTTATTATTTTTATATGTATATATAAAATATAGATTAATATATATGGAATATATACTTTTTAAATATATATTTATTTATATTTATATTTATATTTATATTTATATTTATATTTATATTTATATTTATATTTATATTTATATTTATATTTATTATTATTGGTTTTTTTAATGCTTGTCACATACTGTTTGTTTTCCCTAAAACTTTGCATTAGGAAAATTGTTGCAGGACCTCAGTTGTTTCAGAGACACAGAAAATTTACTGAGTGGAACTGAGGGGGCAGATGTGCTTTTTATGGCTTCAGAAACTTCTGTAATTTCTACTTTTACCTATAAGAGTATGTCTTGCAAAAATGTAAAAATCCTATCTTTCATATTTGTTAAGGAAAAAAAGACCAAAAAGAATAAGGTGGAAGTGACTGATGGACAATTTGCTGTTATCTCCATAACAAACTCAGATTTATGTCCTATGGCATTTCTCAGAAATCCTGGGAACACTGAAAATGGCAAAGCAGCTGTCAGGTGTTATTTCCCTTTCCATCTTTTTGCTGCCTATGGAAAGCAGTCCCCCTCTGACTGCAATGTTTACAATATATTTGCTGAAGACTGCTTTACTTTTGCTTCCTTCTTTTTTATTCCATCTGGAGATGACAGAACTACTCCTCCAATTTGGCAGTACTGAAATTTTAGGTTAAGGAATGATAGTGGCTAATGGGAGAAAGGTGGCACTAACAGCTTAGACTAAAATAAATTCTATCTTACAAAAAAATAATGGAATTCAATGGCTCACATGACTTCAATGCAGATGTTCTATTACAAAATTAAGTAACTTACCACAGCAACAGCCTGGGACTGCAGGAGCTCTGTTGAAGTCATCACAGTGAAATAGGAAACATTTATCAGAACGTAACAAACTGTGACCAAGGGGATTCCAATAATTATAGACAGTGGCAGATTTCTAAAGAATGGAAGAGCAAAACCCCATCAGCATTGCTGGATCACTGCTACAGTTATCATAGTAAACTCTGCATTCTTACTTTTCCTATTTACTTTTTTTTTTTAAGTGTAGAGCTATGGAAATCAGGATTGTAAAAATTATGCAAAGATACAAAGCCTGTAATAATAATTAGCTAAATAGCTTTGTCTGTTAGTGCTCAAACCTTGAATAATAGAATATTAGTGCTTTTAAAAAACAAACCAAAATATATGCTTGCTTATAGAAAAATATATAGGGCTTGATTTCTTGCCAGTGAAAAACACTGCTTTCCTACACAGCTTTACCTGTAAGGATTTTTAAGTTCCTCTGTGATGTAATTGAGTTGATTCCTGGAAGGAAAAACATTCATAGAGTATTTCAGCAGTCAGGGGTTTAAATACTCACCTATGAGGTGAGGTTATTTCTTCTGTTATTGTTTTTAATCTTTTCAGTTTTAAAAAGGAAAAAAAATGTAAAATCAATTTTTTAAGTGGGAAAACTGCAGGACAAAACCAATGTGAGCTTCTTATCCAGAAGTCAGGCTCTTGATTCACCATCTCTTTCTGCATTATCTCTAGTACCTCTGAGACTAAGTCTTGGTTAAAATATCCCAGAATAATCAATCTTAGATTTCCAAAATTGCCTTTCAACTTCAAGTTTGCAGTATCTGAGTCCTTTCAAATAAAAGCACAAGTGTGCTGGGGGCAGAGAGAAAAGCAAGTCTGCTGCTGTTTCAGAGCGGTTCTGTAAGTCAGACTGCCTTTGAAAAACAGGCATGAAAACCTTTTTAAGGTGAATTATAATTTCCAAATAACCATTTTTGCTAGAGTGTGTAGACCAATCGAAACAATTTTTATTTTTTTATATTTTTATATTCATCCACTCTGAAAATCTGAAGAGTGAGTATTTACAGTTCAAAGGCAAATTTTCAAATGTTAGTGCCTGGTGGTTACATACACAAATAATTATTTAGGGATCAGCTTCTTTGCCCTCTTAAAAAGTCTGCGTGAATGCCTGAATTAGCGGACTCATGCCTGAGTTGAGGCACTCAAGCTTGGAAATACAACCTAAAAGAAGAATCTATTTAAAATAAATTCAGTTTCAAAAGCTTTTAAATGGGAATTGCTGTGTGGTAGACCAAGATTATGTCCTTATTTGCTCCCAAAGTACTGACCTATATGCAGACTTTTGCAGTTTGTACATTTTAGAACAACAATGGATTTGTGCCAACAGAGCTCTGTGCCAACTGACATTCCCTAAGAAAAAACCTGCAAGTTGGACCTTATAATTTCTGACACAAAGTTCCTTTTTATGTTCTCCTGGACTAATCAAACACCTCTATATATTTCACAAGAAATGGAGTTTGATGGGGTAGCCTGCAGGGAAAGCTATTTTGTCTAACACAATGGAATTAAATTTGTTATATTCTCCTTATTACTGCAATATCTAATCACCTTCAACACCAAAGCAGTAATTGTCCTTTTGGGATCTAAGATATTTTCTTTCCCTAACAAACAGCAACTACAAGAGGGTGGAGTTCTGGGGTTTTTTTACCCAAACTAGTGTTCTTTTTCCAGAATTCATCAAGACATTCTTAATAACAAGTCAGTTGTTAATGCCTTCAGAGGGCTCTACAGGGAGAGAGTAAACCAGTTAAAGGCTGTTAAACTCTAACTGTGAAGGTTAATAAAGATTTCTTACCATCCATCATATGCCCAGAGTCCATTATAAAATGCCAAACTGATAGAACTAACAGAAATTTTACTGCCCTTGAAAGAATCTTTAAAGTTATCTGTTTTTCCTGCAAATAAGAGGAAGATTACTGATCAGTGTTGGAATTAATTCTTGTAATCCCCCCAACAGATGAAAAAAACATTCCCACATGTCTCATGTTTTGAAACTTTTCACTTATAAAATTAATGAACACCCTTTTGTATGAATTGATCTGTAATTTATATTTGTAGATCTGTAGATTTGTAGTTTGTATTAATTTATCTATAGTGTTGCATTTTGCACACATCCCCTTCTGTGAAAGAAAATGCCATAATTTCCAAGAGATTTAGTATTAAAACCCAGAATTAAGAGATTCAGGGCTGTGCCTTATTTCTGTGTCTCTTCTCTCAGTGGGGAATTTTTAATCCTCATAGCAAAAGCTAAAATAATTTTTTCAAATAACATAATTTTATTACCTTGTGCAAGGAGAACAATTCCACTTACAATAATGATTGTGACAATGATCATTTTAGCAGCTGTGAGAAAATTCTGGAGGTAACTTCCCAGCTTCACACTCAATGAATTCACAATTGTAATTACCACTAAAAGAAATCAAGTTATAAATTTTCACACTGTTTGTCAGAATTTAAAGAAAAGTTGCCCCTCCCCTTATTTATTGCACTGCTTTTCTGTCACACTTTTTGTCTATGTATATTATATATATATATGTATATTATATATGTATGTATATATATGTGTGTGTGTGTACATATATATGTATATTATATATATTTGTATATTATAACAACATATAAACATATAACATATAAACTATATGTGTATATATATAGTTTGTATATTATATATATATTTTTGCCTGTCTATACAGTTTTTGCTTACTGTGTTTGGATAACTTTAGAAATAGTGAGGAAAAACAGATTTATGAATTAGACTTTTATAGTACCTTTAATAAAAAACATTTTGAAGTTGCACAACATTCTGATAAATAAAGAAATAGCATTTTCACAGTTATTTTTTCTTCCTTTTCCGCTAGAGATAAGCATTCATTATACAGATGTATCTATCTTAAGGAAGAATAATAAAACCCTCAAACTAGGGGAAAAAACATTTTAAATCCATCCTTTTTATGCTGTTTAATTTGTTATTGTGGGAAGGACTCACTGGACTGTGTCTTAAAGATTTCTGGTGTCTCTGTGAAGATGAACACAAGGAAAATGTGTGCACTTGTGGACGGGGCCAGACACAGGTCACAACGCAATTCTGGATTTGGGCTGTTTAAAATTGTGGTTCTTACCAATAGCAGCAGCTGCCAGGCACTTGATGACAGCCTGGGGTGGGTCACAGCCTGGGTAAAAAGGAGCTGATGCATATTCTGCAAAGCTGAGGCAGATGATGGCAAAGGAGCTGGGCTTTGTGACCAGCAAGCTCGTCCAAGAGAACAGAAAGGCTGGAATCGGCCCAAACGCCTCCATGAGGTAAGGATATTCTCCCCCAGACTTTGTGATCATCGTACCAAGCTCAGCAAAACAAAGTGCACCTGGATAACAAAAAAAAGCAGGTTTAGTTCATGCACTTTTGGTCCTGGGACTGCTTGAAGAGATGATCGCTTTTTTATAGGTAGAAAAGTGAAGGGAATTGATCTGTACTGTGCACCATTACTCTCTTCGTGTTTCTGTTTATTTTACTGTATATGCAAAATACAATTTTAATTACTTGTGAGCAATTGAAAGAAATAC
The DNA here is from genome assembly GCF_035770615.1 of Melospiza melodia melodia. Lineage (NCBI taxonomy): Eukaryota > Metazoa > Chordata > Aves > Passeriformes > Passerellidae > Melospiza > Melospiza melodia. The sequence continues at coordinate 4,836,733 of NC_086206.1, read as the reverse complement.
CCTGAAATTATTCAGGTGCAGTCTAAAAATTATTACCATTGATATTTAAAACTTCCCCAAAACATTACAAACAAACTTTTTTATTTCATTTGATTTCTGTTTAAGAAATGAACGCTGTAAGAAGCACTTGAGTGAGAACCACACTGGCTGACACACCTATTGGAAACTTGAAAAAACACTTTCTGCACTAATTTGAAATAAAATGTCTGCTAAGCTCAGCATTAAAGTACAGTGATACCTCCTGTTCCATTGCTGTATGTGGCATCTTGAATTAAGGTTTTTCCTGTTTGCTGCCCCACTTGATACAATGCTCAAAATTTTGTTTTACTTCTTGAAATATTTTGAGGTGCTTAGTGCTAAATTTTCAGATAATAGAATTATAATTGCAGAAGTAGAAAGCCAGCAGAAAGTACCTAGCTTACTATCAGTAAATTTCACATATTGGCAGCTGTTGAAGTAGAAGACTATTGTCTTTATTAGAGTCGGTGGATGAAGCAGGAAAAACTAAAACTTCCTTTCCAAATAGAGTGTAATTTACAATTTTGAAACTTAATTTGTCTTCTAGAAACACCCCATTTGAAATTTATGGTTGAGTACTGCATATATGCATATATAGAGCAGGATTTAGTTGATCTTGGTCCTGGTGCTACAAGCTAATTTGTGAAATGAGAGTATGCAGAAAAGCAGATATCAAGATTTAAGGCAAAGATTCAGATTCTTTGTTGAGTTTTTTACCTAATGTTGCCAGAACTCCACAGGCTGCCCAGATGGTTAAACAAGGACCCACAGCTTCCACATTGGCAAGAACTGATTTTGGAGAAACGAAGATACCTGAGCCAATAATGGTACCCACAATCATACAGATTCCACTAATCAGGCCCACCTTGAAGTAAAATGAGATGGTTTTGTAAGCAACTTCTAGGAATTCACCAATTTCTTTTCAGTATCACAGAACTACAGTAATTGTCCTTACTGACTGGTTTTCATTGGCTTTCAATATGTAAGTTCTATAGAGAAATATATTCAACGATTTTGCAAAGTTTCACTCTTCTTATCAAGATCTCTCTGTGGTGTACTTCCTGCTGTTTTCAAAAGTACATCTGTCTGTGTTTCACCTGCCTATCTCTTTTATTAAACTGTCTTTTGAACTATGTGAATTTCAAATATAACCTTGAATGGGTGAACTTGCCCTTTCCTCTCTGATTAAGCCATGACATTCTTTTGCAAGCAACTTGATGAATTCTGAATTTTCTAAGATTCAGAAATTCGTGGATGGGATCCTTTTTTGTTGCTGTTGCTGTTGTTGGGCAGCTGTTTTCCTGTCCTTGCTTTAAATATTTGCACCTAGGAATGGTGTTGATACCACTGGGTGAGAAGATCATGTTCTCCCAGATCTGCAGTGACCTACAATATTGCATGAAACCACTGAAACTGAGGTATGGACTACTCAGTATTTTCTGATAGCTATGGCTTCTCTAATCACATCAGTATTTTTCCAGTCTTGGCACCAAACAAAAAGCACATAGATAATCTTTCTCCAGGCTACTTAAATTAAGAGAAATGCCACTCCCTCCTGAGAGGAGGTGACACAACTGTTTTCTAAAGCATCTGTAGTTTTCTGTAAGAGACAGATTTTCACTTCTCTTCAAGTACCAGTGCCTATTTTCTGGCTATAAACACTAACAAACTTTCAGAAACAATGAGCTGGACAACCAACTACGACTTCTGAAAATTACATGCAGAAAAAAAAAAACGTTTATGAAATGCCTCAGTTGATCAACTTAGAGTAAGTCTTTGAATTATTTTTATATCTGATAACTTCAACAACATATCCTTGGGGGTTTAGTCTGTTTTTATCAGTTATTTAACTTCAGTAACTGGCTGTTTCTGAGAATGCAAGCCAACCACACAGCTATCAGGATATTTTTGCTAAATTGGACACAGTGGTGTTTTTGTAAGCTGATGCATGTGCACAAATATCCCCTTGTGCCTCCCTCTGCCAGCCCCTGACACCCGGACCCGAGGGGAAAGGAAAAAGGAAAGGAAAAGGGTTTGCCTGCTTCTGTAGGTTCATCGTTTGGGGCTCATGACTCTGGATGGATTGTCTGTTCTCTCTTCCTTTGTCCTCTCCTTTTCTTCTCTTCAAGCTTTCTTCACCCATTTGTTTTCCTTGCTGAAATTTCTAAGGAAACAACAACAAAATCTTACTCTAGCATATGAATGTTACTTGACTTCAGCTGATGTCCGTGGGTACAAATGAGTGCAGGTAAACATGACCAGAAAACAAACACAGCGCACAGTCACTCCCAGGAAAGGGATTTCCATGGCACTGCCTGCCCAGAGAGGAGAGGGGATGGCAGCCTCACCTCCTCCCCTGTGGATTTTCCTTACACCCACCTGGCAGGGGCTGTCTGTGGCTTCTCACATTCAGTTTGCAGGACGTCCTCACTGGAACAATCCAGCTTTTATAGCCAGTCCTTCCTTTGAACTACTCCAAAGGTCTAGACAGGTTTTATCTTCCTCCCAAAAACTGGTTTTCTTCTTATCTAGGAGACCTTCTTTCCATTCTTCATTTAATTAGGCTTTGCCTCAGTTCCTTGGAGACGGAAGCATCTGCTAAACAGAGTGTGGGCTCCCAGAATTATCTGTTTAGCAGCTCCCAGAATTATCTGTTTAGCAGCTCTTTGCCTCGGAAAGGGTCACCAATCTTCTCTCTGTTGATTCAGGGTGAATGTCTTCCACTCAATGTTTTGTCCTTTTTAGAACTGGAATGTAAAGAGTTTGTTTTCAAATTTAAATTTAGATTTACGGGGGTTTTTTTTTCGGTGAGGATTTTGCTTGTTTCCCCTAGTACTGGTCTAAAATACAATCTGAGACGGTGAAGGAAATTGATGAGTCTCTAAAGTAGATTCAGTCAAAAGTCTCTTCTCTCCTAAGACTCTGCAATTATATTTACTTCAATTTGAACGCTGAAGATCCTTATGATTTTTTACAGATGGTAACTGTGGAAGGCATCATGTTAAGGAAACATAAGTTGGTTTTTTTGTAAATTAATTTGTAACTGTCTACAAAAACTGCAGCATTTTAAATTGACAGGATACCTATCTCAGTATTGTTATCTTCAGAAACATTTAGGCTATAAAGGCATCAGGTTTATCTTCTGAAATAAAGATTTTTAAAATAATCATAATGAATTAACTGTTAAGATTAAACCTATGAAGGAAAACTGCACACATGAAGAATGCAGGGCTTGGGTGGCTGAACTTCATTGCAGCTTTGTGCCCAACGTCTCTCTTTTAAAGCCCTGCATTTAGACTGCTTCAATCATTACCTGTAGCAATTCTTGCTTTCACTTACCTTATTTATTTAAATTTGTTTGCAGTTAATCAGGTGCAGGAATCCTTGCCAAGTGTGTTTCTCCTGTTGCATTTCCCAGCCAGTTACAAGCAAGGCATGTCCATGTCTGAAAGCAGAATATGAAGAAGGGGCAGCAGCCTAAGTACAGAGGTTATAAAAGGTAATCATTAAACCTATTTTCTGCCAAGAAGTTTTGAGTTGGGAACCACAGGTAAACTGATAGTCCAGTTAGTTTATCTTTAAAAACAAGAAAATCCAGCTTTGTCCCATTTGTGAGAATGTTTGTCCAGTGCTAAGCAGTGCATCACAAAGTGAGAGTGATCCATCATTTGGAGAATCTATTTTGATGATCTTTACAGCAAGCAGCTGGTAATTTAGGAATGCTTTGGCAAGATAACCTTGAAGTAATTGTCACATTATGGGTGCATTAAAACCACGTGCTCAATTTGAAGCCTATTAAAAATAGCTGATGTTTGTATCTCGAGAAGGTAGAGAAGCATAAGCAAAAACATTTCCTTTGTTTTTCATTAACTTGAGGCAGCTGAGTGGGCAGCTGGTGATCCCTTTGCTTGCAGCTACAAAGATTTTCCATTTTTGTAAATATTTAAAGATCTTGCTCCAGTGAAAAATGCTATTCTCTGTTTCTATTCAGTTGTATATCCAGGAAAAAAAAAAGTATTATTATCCTGAATTCTGCCATAAGGTAACTGCTTTCATTTGAGCTAGTCATCCCTAAAACACTTGCAAAAAGCCCCGTAATCATGTTAATCACTTAATTGTTTTTAGCAGTGCAGTTGGTACAACTCCTTTGCTGTGTGACACTCAATCAGTGAGTCCTGAGCACCCCCCTGTAAATGAGTTTGTCAATAAATACCTACTGGTAAAAGCTAAAAAGTGTTCAAATACTGGCTCCTGATGTTAACATTTAACATTCCTTGCCTTGATGAGATAGTGGCTCATAAACATGCACTACAGGGCTGGAAATTAAGAGCAAATTGTTGGGCCTGAGTATCAACAAACCCACCCTAAGCACGTTTTGACAATTGTCTTCCTCACGTTTTAACAAACTCCTTAAGCACGCAGGATTGATCAGCAGGAATTCCCTCTGCAATGATGATGTAAATCTGTGACTAAAAATGGACTCTTCAGAACATGTGAAACATTTGTTAGTTTATATTTGCCCTGTTTTCTGGTGGTTGAGCCAGACTGCACTGGGAATGTTTTTCTCCAAAGTAATGTTGGTACAGAAAACAAAATCAAAACTGCACCTTTTCAGTCACTGTCTTTTCCCTCTCTTTGTTTTTCTTGTTTAATTCTCACAGAAATGGGGTTAAGATACAAGAGAAGCTCTTCCATCTTAAATAACAACTTCTTGAAAAATTACCACAGTAAGAATGGCCAGACAAAGCTTTGGGGTTTTTTTCTTTGCCTACAGATAAAGAGAATAAAACAGGTTAAAATTATAGTCATGCTTCAACCATATGAAAAGGCAAGTATGAAAAATTTATTCATTTTAATGAAAGTTTTACAAGGACTTTTTAAATATTTTTCGTGGTAATTGTGATATATGACAAAAATTAACCAATGTCTTCATATCCTTCAATTTCCCAATTTCATTTGGTATGAGATATTATGTACTTATAATGTACTTCTGTCTTCCTTATTCTGATAATTTTGAAATGAAGGTTCATAATCTTTTCATACCTGTGTTGTTCCTGAAATGCCACAGAGACTATTGAAATAGCTGATGTGAAAAGAAAAAAAAAAAGGGGAGGTCATATTATGGGGCTAACATTGTCCCTTGAAATGAAGCAGGCACGTCTTTCACATCAACTCTACCCTGGAATTTACAGACCAACAAAAAACCCCCCAAAATCCACATAATTTTGATGAAAAGATAACGGGGTATGTAATCTTTAATGTTCTGTTAAGTAAAGTTTTGCTGAGGAATTTTTTCTTAGATTTAGTGTAATTTGATTTGACCCCAACTAGTCTGTGTTTCTTTATAAAAATAGAAAAGTACCTTCATTTATTGTCTAGTTTTGTTTTAGGGCTTGCTCTCCTTGGGATGCTGTAAACCCATTAAAAGATTTTTAATTTTACCAGCAATCCTTCTTTTCCTCAGCCACCAAAGGAAAAAAAAAATAAACATTGATTTCAAGGATTCGAATGTTATTTTCCTCATAGACAAGAGAAATGACATTTTACAGCCGTGGGAAAAGAATCCTTCCCTCTCACATAGGTACACAAATAGATGAAGACATGAAGGAGTTCAAATTCCAAGGCATTTTGAGGCAAACACTTTGAGGGCTGCTCCTATTTAACCCTGTAGTTTGAACCTTTTCAAGATGCACTTTACCAATTAAATCATAAAAAGTAATTTTCAACTTTAATTCGGGAAATAGCAAGGGTACAGTATATAAATGCACCTTTTATTATCCCTACTTACCAAAAATGAAGGTTAATGTTTGTTAGGGTTGGAATTTATTGCTTGCAGTAATGCATGCTCTGCTTTGATCAATACTAAAGCAAATGATAAGGATCATCCTAACTTGCAGTTTTTAATTGTAGCTTAGCAGTATCTCAGGGTGAATATTTTCCATTCCAACCTTCCTGCTTCCAGGTTAGTGAATTTTAATGAGAGGACCAGCGTGTTTCCCTGCATTCATCTGACGATATTAATGGTCAGATGTGTTCTAAGATTTGATCTCAGTACTGTCATTCTTTAAATAACTTTATTTTCCTAAATAACTGCAGGTATGTTGCAAGTGGAATATAAAAAAAAAATATATGATTTAATAAATAGCTGTGGTGATGCTGGGTCATGGTTTGCAAGAACTTTGCATCTTGTGAAGTTCAGCAGGAAATATTAGGTGACTGCAATTCTTAATTACCAAATAGACTACAGCTCTTAACAGAATATTTGGGGTTTAAATATCTGTATTTTTCCTTACTTAGTTCTTGGTTCCAGTGGAACTGGTTTTTCTTCTGTGATAAATAAGGCTTTTGAAAATATATTCAGGTCTGCTAAAGGTTCTGTAATAGAACTGCCTGAATAGTGCAGAGTCTTTAGTCCAGCAAGAGATTTATTTTGTATTTTTTTAAGTAGAGCTGTTTAGAGACTCTCAATAAACTCGTAAATGCTGGGTAAATTCTATCCAAAAGGCCACCAAAAAATCAAGAAGTCTCTTCTTAAGGATGTTCTAAAGGAAATTTGATGGCCTCTGGAGAAAATCAGCTTTAGTATGTCACAATAGTTTTTAACAGTGCTTCAAACTCTGATCAGGATCAATGATTTTTCTGATAAACATCCACCTCCGAAGGAGACTGTGGGTTTTTTTTTTTATTTTAAAAACAAAGCCTGACTTTGATCTCCTTTTTGAGTCCAAACTCATTCCACGGGCCTTCCATCAAGCGGGGGTTACCAGTTAACACAGGTTTTGGAAGGCAAACCTGCCCTGTGCCCATCTCTGGCTGAGGAAAGAAACACCGAGTACTGAGGCACTCACTGAGGTTATGATGTTCTGTGCTACTTTTCAAGTCTCATCTTCATTTTATATTTACTGAAACCAAATATTTCAGGTAGAAAAGAATCCTAAAAGCTCAAATATATTTCTTTCTGTATTTCATGTCTGAATATGTGCTTATATAGGTATGTTGAAATAAATTTAGTACAGAAGAAAATAGTCCAGGACTAAAAACAATCTGGAGAGCTCACTCCTTGAGAAAACACATTTTTAAACATAAAGAAGCTTTCCAAGTGCTTCTGCTTTTCTAGATCCAAGCTGATTGACACCATGGAGTTTTTACCACAGATTTGCAGAGAAGGATCAGTACTCAGAATTCTCCTAAATTCTCCTTCCATGCCTGCCCAAGGAAGGATTTGTAGTCCCAAGGGAAAAGCTCTCAGAACTCCTGATGCCATGTGCCAGGATAGTGGCACGAATTTTTCATGGTGGAAATGTCTTAGGAGGTTCTCTCTTCTGAGCTGGTGAAAGGCAATCTCCTGGCCTGAAAAACAGCATCTTCGAGAAAAGAAGAGGGGAAAGGAAAGGGGAAAGGAAAAGGACCTGGGTTTAAATGACTTATAATGGTCAGGGGAATTTTTCTAGGAAGTGGGAATAAAGATAAGGTAAGTACACATCAAAGCTCTGTCAGGTCACATAACGCTGGTACACACTCACCTTAACGCACTGCTGAGTGTCAGACTGTCCCTGCTGCTGACACGCCCAAAACACAGAGTGTGAAATGCTCTGTTCTCACTGTGGAGTAAAAAGTAACACCACTATTTCAGCTGTACCTGGAAAATGCATTGCAACTACTGAGAATTACTCCTGGCAGGAAAATTTATCCACAAACACCAGAGGTTTATGGCCAAAAAGGAGGCAGAGGAGTCCTTTTACTTTATTCGAATAAAGGGAGAGGCCATGGGGCATTTTCCCTGGGTCTCTCAGATTTTAGGAGGGCACAGCCTCCTTTTTATCCCAATTTCCTGGCCACATTTTCCTCTTTCCCCATTGGCTGAGGTGCTTGGGAGGTACAGACTTCCTCAAACACCTGATACCAAAGACTCCCTTCTAAGGTATCACCCCCCACCTTTCTCTTTCCTTGTGTCAGCTAGTGGAATTCCCTGTCACAGACATGTTTTCTGAAAAATCCTTTCCTTGGATTTTTTCTCCTGAGAAGCTGGGAGGCCTCAGGAACAAAAGGTAAACAATGATTATCTGCTGCTGTGGAATGCAACAGGTGCATCTGGGATTGGTCTCATGTCGTTGTTTCTAATTAATGGCCAATCACAGTCAGCTGGCTCAGACTCTGTCAGAGACAGAAGCTTTTGTTATCCATTCTTTCTTTTACTATTGTTAGCTAGCCTTCTGATGAAATCCTTTCTTCTATTATTTTTGTATAGTTTTAATGTAATAAATATCATAAAATAATAAATCAAGCCTTCTGAAACATGGAGTCAGATCCTGATCTCTTCCCTCATCCTCAGACCCCTGTGAACACCATCACAATTCCTTATGGAATTTATGGTTCTTCCCGTTGTTTCTTTCATCTCTCAGTATCCAGTTTTATTTATCAGCAGACCTATAGTTTGTAAAGACAAATCTCTCTCATTCCATTCATCAGTCAGTGGAATCCTTCCCATTGTTTCTTTTATCTCTCAGTATCTAGCTGTATTTACCAGCAGATCCACAGTTTGTTTGTGAAGTTCCTCATTCCTTTCACTCCGAATTCTCCTGTGGTTTTGGTTTCTAAAAGGTGATGGCAATGTTTGCATTTTGAATATATAATCACATTATTTATTCCAAAATATGGCAAAATTATGTTCAGTTTTTATGGACAGAATGCACTCTGTAAATTCATCAATGAAACTTGAAAGTGACTACAGTTCCACAAATCCTGAATTTTCTCCTTTTCTTGGTAGGAATGGAAGAATGTTTTAATGTTGTCTTGTGAAATGAAGCTGAAAATACTTCATGGTTTCAATTTACCAACTGGAAGATCTGGAAGGTTCTGTAATTGGAAGGCAGGAGCAATATAACAGAGTCAGGATGCTCTGTCAGCATTTTCAGGGGAAAATAGCAACTTTATATTGTCAAGTGGGAAAAAGGATAAATTGGCATGGGTAGAGTTACTGTACTAGACTAAAATGAAATAATTTCTTTCAGCTGTTAATAAAAGAGAGAATCAGTTTGGAAGGAACTGGAGGGAAGCACCTGTCTAATCATAATTCTGTTTGTACAACACTGGGCACATTTGCAAATGGGTTTACTTTTTGCTGATCTGAAACAATTGCAGTATTTTACTCTCCAAGTATGTCAAGTGGGTTCATATGTATTTAAAATATGTTCATATGTATTTAAAATAGCCTGTAACAGGATTTTTGTTATGCCAAAGAAGTGTTCCTGAGCCACAGAAGGACTTTTTCATCCATGGGGTGTAACTTTTACTCAGTTCTCTTCCTGTGAAAACTGAGTATGGAGAATCTGATTAAATGTTAGTTCATTTAAAGTTCAACAATGTTAGTTCATTTAGAAGTCATATCTTAAGGATATGCAAATGGCAAATTAAGTGTAGCAATTCTGAACAAGGCCTTAGGAGTGTCACTGTCAGGGTGCTGCCCTTTGAACCTTGCATTAAAACCTACTCTAAAACAAGAGCTGTGAAAATGGGCAGCAGGTGTGGCAAAAGTGCAGTTCTAAGACATTCCCAGGTCATTTCAGTGGAAAAACAGACCAACATGGAGAGTTTTGGAAATTTTGCTTCTGTTTCTAAGAATCACCAATACAATAGCTTTTCCTTGTGAAATTTTTACAGGCTCTTAAAACAAACTCAATAGGGCAATTAAAACCAGATGAGGATAGTATTGTAAATATTAAGTCAGTTCTGAGATTGTATTTGCATATTAAGAGATGCCTATATTAGAAAATATGGCATGAAAGGCTTCATTTTCCAAACCTGCCTTTAGAAAGGTGAAAAGCTGAGGGTATGGCCGTGTTCCCTGCTCTTCCAGAGCCTGCACACCGGCAGATTGGAGCTTGTGTGGAAACCAGAGGAGTGTGGGTCTAACTTACCTGCAGAGGGATTTCAGACCTGACATTTCAAATTGGGTTTTTTTTTCAAATTCAAGGAACATAGGGGACAGGACTGGTGTAGTGATAGACCACCCCCATGACAATTTCACATATTAATGAAGTTATTTCCGACTGTGCTTAAAAATAGCTTCTGGTTGTTATGTTGAGGCGTGGAGTCTTAGAATAATCAAGCTGAAAAGGCCAGGAGAGTGAAAGGATTCAAAGGTGTAGCTCTTGTTAAGTCTCTGTGCAGAGACCAAAAGACAGTGTGCTGTTGAGAATAGCTCTGTTAATCAGTGTCTTAAAGACTCTGGCATGCTGAAGTTGTATCTTGATGAACTGATAAGGCTGCTGCACTTGTGCACTTAAAGGGAAGGAATTAAAGTACATCCTAAAATCCTGCTTGCATATATATTACTGAGCTGCTTTGGTGGCTTCCCATAATCAGGGAAATGTAGCCTGAGTGCCCTGAGGTTCTGCCAGTGCTCTGATCTGTAGCTATTTTAGCTTTGCACAGTGCTGCAGGACCTGCCTTTGAAAGCTGTCCATCTGTCTGTCCCTGACCACCACGGTGTGACAGAAGTGCTGTCCCCACCCTCTCCTGAATAAAGCCATTCCTCCTCACCCTGCAGGAAAACGCTGCAGAAACCTTTCTAGACACAAACACTATGAACTTCTTTTAGTATTTTAACTTGGTTTTCTGCTCTTTTTGTTAACTTTGATCAAAGCCAATAATGAAATAATTAGAATTAATGAAATAATGAAATATTTCATGTAGTATTAGAAATAATGAATTTCTTCCTTATTTCCAATACTACACAACTATGATAGTTATATGGTTTTTGTATTGTTACAGTTTTCTTGGTACCATTTGTGTTTTCTTATGAAAATGAAGCAAAACCAAAAAGCTGATCCAGCAAGTTATATGTAAATCCAAAATAAAGTTGTATCACAGTAATATATACTACTACAAAGTTGATGTGCAATATTGTGAAAAACCAACAAATCTGAAAGCTAATACAAATACAGGTCAATAATCTAAAAGCATAAACAATAAGCACTGCTTCAGAGAATACTCTGGGTGGTTTTGAAGCCACTGAGTCTGAAGCAGGATGAACAAAACAATCTGGAGGAGAGCTGCATCCTGTGCTGGCAAACCCATGGCAGGAGCTCCCCAGCCCCTGTAAATCCCAGATCCTGTAAATCTACACCCTGGACACTTGTGCATTCAGGCACAGCAGCTGTCATGGGGATGGTTCAGTCATGTCTGCTCCACACTCAAATTCTTCTCTGTCCTTCAGACAACAAGATTTTTGGCACACCATCTGGTATAAGGACATCCTTGCATCTTAGAAAGTCAAGATGCTTCCTCATGAGAGAAAAGTACAAGCCACACTTTCTTTTCAGCTTGGATCATACTCCACCTGGCAATTTAGGGAGAATTCACTGAAACTTGTCATTTTAATTTTAACTAGCACTGTCTTGCTGCTCACTTGTTTTGTGGCATTGTGTGTCTGTGCTGAACACCAAGATGTTAACTTAAAGTTTCACCACATTTTGTCTTGAGAATAAACAGCCTTTTCTTCAAATAGCAAAGTTGTATTTTAGGCTAGATTTACATTATTAACAGAACAAGTAGAAAATATGCAGTTCTCATTTTCATGACCCTAAAAATACACTAATATTGAAGACAGCAAGCATTCCATTACACCTCGTGCTGCTGAAAAGTCAAATTTAGGCACCAAGTTTTCTTTCTTGGATGAGATAAGATTCTTATCACTGACATTCCTGCTGAATTTCATTTTCAGTAGGGGATGAAGTTTTCACATCACAATAGCTAAAATCATGTCCATACACTAGGTCCTTCTGAGAGAGTGGTTCATGAACTGTGACAGCACTCCATGTGTTCTTCCTCAGGGATTTCTGTAAGAGTTCTCTCATTCTCTTGTTTTCTTTGGCTGTGGATTCCCACATGATTTCAAGTTCCCCTTCTGTTTTCCTAGGAAAAAAATGAAGAGAAATTTTAACTTCAACAATGTTTCAGCAGTACAGAAGTACAGTATGTGGATAAACAAATTAGAAATAGCCTGTATTTGGGTGCCTGATTGAAATTCATTCCTTTTTTGCTTTTGAAAAAGCTCATTAAAGGTAATGCTATATAGGATATGACCAGAAAACCACCCATTATGTAACAAGTTGGATTAAATCTGCACACAGAGCAGTGCATGTGAGACTCAGATATTGTGACTGTCCCTCCTGCACTGACTGAGGCTCCCTGGTGAGCACAGCTCTGCCCCTTCTCACTGCCCAGAGCACTGTGCCACCCCTCTGAGCCCCAAGGCTCTGCTCAGTGCCAGCCTCTGTGCTCAGCTAATGCATCTTTGGGGGAGCCAAACAAAAGTGATATCAACTCAGAAGGCAGACAAAGCCCAAGAGCTTGGGTTTCCTTTGGCTCCTAGTGTATGTCAAAATACAAAATAATAAGGAAATGAAGATCAGTTGATGTGAAAAGCACAGCTGATGCATGGAAAATGAGCACACATATTTTAATACACAACCAGAGGACACAGGCTCAAGCTGTGTCAAGGGCAATATAGGTTGGATATCAGGGAAAAGTTTATTACAGAAAGAGTGATAAAGTTCTGGAATGGCTGCCTGGGAGGTGGTGGAGTCCCCATCCCTGGGTGTGTTTAACAAAGCCTGGATGTGGCACTGGGGGCCAGGGTTCAGCTGAGGGGTTGGGGCTGGGTTGGACTTGATGATCTTTAAGGTCTCTTCCAATCTGGTCATTCTGGGAATTTGTGAATCTGAACTCTTCTTGGAGGACTAATTTTGAAGCAGAGCTGAGAGATGCAGAGGCAGGGAGTGCTAACTGGCTTTGCAATGAGCAGTCAGAGCACACTGCAGTCCCAGGTAAGGCACTGCAGTGTGGCACCACTGCACAACTTGCAGTCTGGTATTTCACAGTTCAGCTGTTTCCCAGCTCAGCATCTGACAAGAGGCAGTAGCATCCCAAGTGTAGTTACACAAGGGGATTTTGCTTGAAAATTTTGACCTGATTGAAATTTAAAAATGCATTCAGTAGAATTGAAATTTAAAAATGCATTCATTGCTTAGGGAGAGGGTGTCTTCTTGCTAGTCACAACCTCCCCTTCCTTAAGGAATTTGGATTACAGAGCAGCTTGGTTGCTACAGCTGCTGATGCTCTGTACATCTTTCTCAACACCAAAATTTCCTTGTCTCTACAGCTGGTTTGCCTTTTGAAACACAAGTCTTTGCCACTTGGCATTTAAAACTAGATACATGTGCTGTTTCCAGATGCCTTTAGACAAAAGGCATTACATTCATTTCTTATTAATGTAGGCTATTATTAATTAAATAAGTAAAAATAAAAATTTAATTAAACCCCTAACTTAGCCAAAATGTAGGATTTTATAACTTGTTGAGTAAGCAAAATTCCAGTGCTCCACTGATGTTTGAGGATGAAAAAATTATTAGATGTAGGTTCTGAAAGATTCCTCTTTAAAAAAGACATGCCCTCATTGAAGTAAATTCATCCAGCCTTAAATCTCAGAATCTTATTTGGGCTGGCTCAGGAATTCATTGTCATCTATCCTGTAACAGTTTGTTTATATATTCCTTATCACCAAGGTTTTTATTATGGTTATAATTTTGTATGCCACCTCAGAGATAAGACAGCTCCTCCCCCTTGCTGTGCACAACTGCAAAGCTTTTCTGCTGTGGAGCCTCTTCCAAGGACAGTTTAATGCACTTTTCAAACTTACATTCTGCATCCAAAGCACAGCAGCTGGGACTAGCTTGAGGTATTGTTTCTCTGCAGAAGTTTTATAAAATAAACTCTGACCTAGAAAACTCATAAAGGTCAATGACCTGTCAAATAAGACTGGAAACATCTAGGAACTTGTTTTTTACCTTAGGTTCACATCATGAACTTTGTTTATATCTCAAACCTATTATTTAAGGAAAGGTTGTGATATTGATATCTCTTATGGTTACTCAGTGACTAATAAAGATTGCATTATCAGCTGCCTGAAAAACAAAATGCTATTGCTTTCTCATTAAGGGTTGCTGGGAATTTGCAATCTTGTCTAGCAAAGGCTGTAATTACTGATAAGGCTCTAAAGAGCAGCTTCCAGTAAGGGAAATCTGTTTAAAAGCTTTTATTTATCAAAAGTACAAGTATATCTATATGTGTTTCTTCTGAAAACCAAGTAGAAAAATTCTCATCCTTTGGATGCAATGGGTAAGTAGTGGAACTGCTGATTTTTCTTATGAGCTTAAAGAATGCAGGAGGGGAGAAAATTTCAAAGGCTGTAATATTCTGTTATATTTGATGAAAGCCCATGCTAGTTTGGAGTACACTTGTTAAAAAGAGAAGGAGAGAAGCAGCATGGATACATTTCTTTGTCTACTTGTGAGCATGCTGTGACTGCAGCGTAGGAGTGATGGGGGTGGGACAGTCAGGATGGATGGAGATGAGAGATCTCTGAAATCAGGTTTTGGAACTTGGGGTTTATTGCAGAGGGCCTGGGTGCAGAGCCCTGCTGGGAGCTGCCAGGCACAGAGAATAAAGAGAGTGGGAAAGGGAGAGAAGGCAGGAGCGTGGTAAAGAGGATGAGAGAGTAAAAGAGGTAAAGGGTAAACGAGAATAAGAGAGTAAAAGAGGGTAAGAGAGCAAGGTTCCCATTACAATACCATAAATCTTCTTCTGTGTTGAATATTCTAATTCTCACTAACTAATCTAGTACAATACACAAATCCTACAGCAGTTACATGCAGCCTATAAGAATCATTACATTACCATACTGTGTTACATTTTAAGCCCTAAAAACTCCTCTTTGGGCCCCTTCTGCCAAGCTGTAGGGTCTGCTCTGACCCTTGGGCCTGTCTGCAAGCAGAGGGTGTTGTTCCATCAAAAGGGGATCACCTTCAGCTGGCCACACCATTGTTTTCCAGTTGTTCAGTAACTGAGGGATCTCAAAGCTTGCTTTCATTTCAATCTCACTTACAGTTTCCATATTCTCAAAATCCTGTGCCAGGCAATCATATTTACAAGGCTTTCCTGTTTCACCTTCCCCAGCAGTGCAGCTGCTGTGCCTGTGGGCACACAGGGGCTGGGCAGTGCCCTGTTTCACTGTGCTCCTCCTCAGGTTCTGCTCATCCCTCTGCAGGCTCTCACTGAAAGCACAAGGCTCCTTCCAGCTCCAAAGTGGGATTTCACTTTGCTTTTCAAGAGAACTTACCAGCAACAACAGGTACAGTATGCTTTTATGATAAACAATTTCATGGTGGTAGTTAAGTCAGACTTGCCCCAGTTTCCTAACTCCATATTATTAAACTAAATGCATGAGCAAAATAAATGATATGAAATAGTTTTCTGTCTTCACCTGCTTACAGTGAGTCATCATACTTTCAGCTAGATTTTAAAGTAAACTGGATTTCTGCTTAAAATGTGGCATGCTACTCTGGTTTTCATTATGTAACAGTGAAATTAGAGAATAAACATTGATTGCATGCACTTATCTTAATGTCTATGTAGGCATTTTGCACAGAAATATTATCAACTACACAGTATTCTGGACTAAAAATCTACTCTGTAAACACAGCTAGTCACAATAAATTGAAATGTTTGGTACCCTCCTAGCACTAAGGGACTTTAGTTGCTAAACTACAGATGATGAGCAACATCTGAACTACAAATAATTTTCCCTTCCTTACTCCTGTGACTGTGTGAAGGGAGAAAGAAAATAATAAACCTTGTAAAATCATTTAAAAAATCAGAAAAAGCAGACTAAAAGACACGTTTAATTTCTAGCTGATAGGCATAAAAGAGTAGATACATATTTGGATTACCTTGGGAAACTACTTTATATTGCAGTACTTGAGAAGAATAATGGAATATGAAGAAGTTAGTTCATATTAATTTTATCAGCCGTGGTGTTAGTTGGTTTTATTGATTTTGTTTCATAAGCATAAAAACTTATTATCTCTTATAGAGGTGTAGAATTTAGCTGACTTCTTAATAACATTTAAAATTTTTTAATCTACATTTTTTAATACAGTAATCAAAGGAAAACAGCAAATCATGAGGTTAATCAAAATACTACTTGGAAGATTATAGTAAAAATTCTTTTTTACTTTTAGACTTGTGTTCATTATATTATATTCTAATAATTACTGTTAAGATTTAACTACCACCAGAAAAAAGCAGTCACTTGTTACACCACTCAATAATGTTGGAAACTACAGAAATGAAAGACATATCTTGATGGGATTAATCTTGGGCTTGTTTCCATAAACCACTTTTCTTTATCATCCTACAGTTAAATGGACTACAGTGGTGTAGTTCCAGGTCCAGATCCTGTTTCTTAAAAGGAAGCTGCAAATATTAATTGTGCATGTTTACTGAAGAAAAAAGGAATTAATTTGGACTGAAAAGGTAAAAGTGATTTAGTATACTGCATGGAAAGTATAATTACTTTACACATCTGTGTTGCATCATCTAATTTGCCTACTTTGGGGCTAGAAGGGTAAATTCTGAATTATCCATACTGTGGGATTTCAAATTATGCTCTATCCTACTTTGAAAAAAAAAAAAAAAATTTACAGTAAAAAATTGTAACATGAGCCCAGAGATATGAAAGCCATTTAACAGTTTAAAATCCTAAGCAAATATTTTCAGAGAAATGTCAATCAGTTCAATCTGGTTTTTAATGTGAATATATTATATTATTATTAATATTATATATATAATATATATTAATAATATATTATTATATTATTAATGTGAATTTCAGAGATCATTGTACAACTCTGCTACTTACACCTGTTTAATTGCAATGTATAAAGTAACTGAGAGGGACTGCACTGATTTAAGGCAGATAATACCAAGCCCTGTTTTTCTATTGTCTGTTAAAATCTATTTAAATCGATTATTTCACAATGGCAGTGATGACTTGAGAAATGACTGCTTATTACTTTTCTTTAGTTGTAAACAGAAACTGGTTTTTTTATGCTGATAATGTGAATGTGCTATGAAGCTTTCCACTATCAGAGGGAAAAATACTTTTAAAGGACTCTGTATTTAAAGGATATCTCAACACTGCAGACATAATCTTCTATAAATCTGTTCCATTTTCTTCTCTTTTTTTTGCACATAGCCAATCCAAGTCACTTGTTAATAGATCAGTAAGACAGACTCAAAAGAAAACAGATCTTTGGTGTACTTAATAGATTCCCTTTATTTCCTACTATTCTAAAACTCTTGAGGGGTATGAATGGGGAAGTGTTCAGCCTTTAGCAGAAGGTGCTATTAAAATAAATCAACACATATCTTAATTTACAGAATCCTTTCAAATTATCAAAGATTCACACAGATTGATATCCTCCTCAGACTGATATCCTTCTTAAGAACAGCAGCAGCCATATAGAATAAATTCCTCCTTCCAAAGACCTTTCTTTGGAGAGCTGGGTTTCAGGCACTCTCATTTTCATGTCACAGGAGATGGTTTCTTTCCAGCTCTGCTGGAAAGCAAGTGCTGGTGTCTGTGTGCAGGTGCTTTCCTGCCACTGACATATTTTATGAAAATCCTTTTGCTAGGATTTTTCTCCCGAGAAGCCTCAGAAAAGAAATGCAAACAGTAACTATCTGATGGCTGTGGAATGTGGTCTGGAGATGTTTTACCAACAGGTTCATCTTTGATAGGTTGCATGTGAATTGTTTTTAATTAATGGCCAATGACAGCCAGCTGTGTCGAGGCTGTGAGCAGTCACAAGATTTTTCATTATTATTCATTCTTTTCTAGCCTTCTGATGAAATCCTTTCTCTATTCTTTAGTATAGTTTTAGTATATCATTCTATAATGTAATGTAATATAATATAATATAATATAATATAAATCAGCCTTCTGAAACATGGAGTCAAGATTCTCATCTCTTCCCTGGGGACCCTCAAACACCTCCACACTGTCCCTTGTCCCTTCACCTGCCTGTGCCCCCCTCACCTGTTTTGCTCCAGCACCTCCTTGAGGGTTTCCTGTTTGTCTTGCAGCAGCTGCTGCAGGTGCTTCTTCTCTTGCTCATACTGAGCAGTCTTCCTTTCAAATTCCTTCTCCTGCTCACTCATCTTGAGGTTGATATCTCCAAGCTTCCCAGCTGCTTTCTTTTTATACACCTGTAAGGGTTAAAGTTAATAGAAAAAAGTGGGATTGTAGGAGAAATAAGGACAAGTCATTCCCAACAAAAGAAAGAGCTGGAGATACTGATTTTCATTTGAATCTTTACATCAATGCTGCCTTGCTCAATTATGCCAGGTAGACTGCATTATGGGATTTTTTTGATCTATTTCTTAATATGAAGGTATTACACTTAATTTTGTTCTGCATAAAAAACTACAGTGCACAATGAATATCATACTGTATGTCTATTTTATTAGCTGCAACAAAAGGTTTATTTTCCAAAGCTACACTTCACAGCACATGTTGCTTACCACTTGCTGAAGAGTCATACTTATCACTACATACCATGAAAAAGTGTTTCTGTTTTGTTAGTTGTTTAATCTTAGTAATTAAGAGGAAGAAAAGAATACTTTTGCTTACTGCTTCATGTAACAGTCCTCTTGTTCAGTGAAGCACAAGTGATTTTTTGATTAATGGCTATAGTAACTAAATTATTTACTAATGACTGGTCTCATCTCAAAAATAAGAAATTAGTAACTTTGCTTTCTGAAATAACATCCCCATTGAATTGCATAAGCACACAAGAAAACTGGTTTGTGTATTGTTACACATTTCTACATGCTGCTGCTCTTGACAATACCAAAATCCAATATTAACTTAATTTTCTCATGATTACAAATAAAATGCTAAAACTGTTATTTTTCTCTGCATATTGTGATGTTTCCTACAGGCTACAGAACAGAGTTTTGGGATAGAAATACCTCCTTTAATAAAACTGTAAACTAGTTTAGAGAAGCTTTGAAAATACTTCTAATATAAAGTTTTATTTCAGGTGCTAATCACTAAGGTTTTACCTTCACCTGAATCAGGGGAGAAAAATTTGAGTTTGCCTTTTGCAGGTATTAAAAAAAGGCATTTTTAGACATGCTGTATATAAGGCTATATAATCCTTCCCACAAACTGTTTCCTTTTTAGCACTTACAAAATGTGTCATTGTGAAGTTTCATTTTCTAGAGATAATAGGATAACAACAGGTAATATTTACCTAGCATATTAGTAATTCAATATATAAGCCTGACCAACATAGGGCTTTTATCCTATTTTTTCCCTGACAGTTTTAATAGAAGAATAAGAAGCCTGAAAGTTAACCAGTACCCAGAGAAGCCTCCAAAATGCAGAGTAACGTTAAGGAAGGCTACAAGTAAACAAGTTCCTTGTGAACAGAAGGCTGCTCAGAGCCAGCCTGGAGGAAGTGCAGAGTATGGGAAACAGCTGAACCTTCCCCTGTGTCAGTAAAAGGCCCAGCACGTGCCAGGTCCAGCCAGGTGTGACTGAAATGCCCTCTGTAGATTAGATGCCTGTAATAATTTCAAAGAACAAGAGCAAACTTCCTCTCTCTACTTTATCACAAGGAAGGAAGGCAGGTGAACTGTAGCACTGGTGAAACCCTGCTTTCCATCATGTGCTGACCATCTGAGGTGTGTGTTTTAAGCTGCACTCTGTCCTCCCCAGCCCACAGCTGCCTCTGCTGGCTCTGCCCTCCTGCTCTGCCTTTGCCAACTGAAGCTGAGTCCCGTGTGCAGAATGGTTGCAAAATCAGAGGGGAAAAGTGCACATTTTTCTTATGATTGTAGTCTGAAACTAGGTTTGAGTGATACATTGTTCTGATTGATTATAAATAATCTGTAAAATGCAGCATGGGCAGGTTGGGCACACTGACACAGGCAGCTGCTGGCACTTGCAGATCCTTCACACCTTTGAATTGTTCAAGATAACCTATTACTGTGAAGTGAAGCAGGCAGCAGCAAACAGACTGGTGGAGGTGACAGTTTTCAGGAAGAGGATGGCAACACACAGCTGGAAGTCCCAATATTTCCCTCTAGAGATGGTCATGGCACCCCATGTACATAGCAAGCAGGATGAGGAATGATCATGGATGCAGTGCTGGTACTGAAGGGGACATAATTTACTCCCAGGTGGTAAAGAGACAGTAAAACAGACTGCAGATGATGAAGAGGAACTATGCATACATGATATTTTTGGGTCAGGGTATACATTATGCTGTTACTCTGGGTCTCCTAGGAGGCCCTTGGCTCCTGGGTTGGTCACAGAGATCTTGGAAATGGATGATTTTGTTGCAGTCATGGAAAGATAGGTTCTATTCAGCAGACACATAACCAACCTGGGACACATAACCAACCTTCCTGGGGATATTAATCTCTTCCCTGATTTTTGGCAGCACTTTTGTGTGAGTGGCAGTGTGTGCAAATCATCTCCTGAGTTCACAGCTGAGTGGAGAAGTGTCTGAAGCTGTTTCAGTTTTCTCACAAAAGCCAGCACAAATTTGAGCACATTTCTCTTTCCTTTGCATACAGATCAACTTACAAGTGTGAAACAGAATCCAGTGTTTCCTTACCAGTGAGATGAATGCATTTCCTTTCAATTTTGGTTATACTTTCTGTTTTCTATGCAAACATGGTTAACTCTGGGAAATAAGCTACATAGTATACAAAATAGTGACATACACCAGAATAATTTAGAGATTCTTTCTATACATCAGCTAACATCACAAAGTGTGAAAGATTCTGAACATATGAATGAAGGGAATGAAGGGAAAACAGGTGTTGCAATATTATATGCTGTACTACCTGAGCCCTTGTATTTCCTGATTGGTAACTTGGGACAAAAATAGGGGTGAATTCCTGCCCTGATAATTAAAATATTTGGGGAAAAAACAATCCATTTTTAGGACTGACAGAACAATGGAAGAAGTTTCTTAAGTGGCTGCATTTAAAAAACCAACAATGCTCCATAAATTTTCAAGGGTCTCATGCTGGAAAAATCTAGAGTCTAACAAAGCAGAATGAATACTCTGAAGAGAAAAGCCATGTATGCAGCAAGACTTCAATCAATCCATGGTATCCTGATTTCAGACACAAAGCACCTTTCCCCAAGTCCAGATTAATGTTGATAGGAACATGGCAAAGGAACACTGGTGATAGGAACATTGTCTCCATCAAATGTGCTGGCATGAACAACTGCTTATACAAATCAGCAAGTTCTGCAATTCTAAGAACATGCAGTTCTAAATACACTGCTCCTCGGTGATCAGGAAATGCTAGGAACAAATCTTTATTGCTTTCTCTTCATCAATCACAATTTTGTACTCTAAATGCAATAGGGAGCAAGAGGACAGGAAAAAAATTAAGGTCAAATTAGCAAACTTGCATGAAAATGAGGGCAGTTCCAGCAGGAGATGGTAGACGTCTTCAATACAAAGGTTGTTTCTGGTTTTACTAAAACCTCATGACTAACAAAATAATTATCAGATAGAGATTCAGAATGAATGAACTTCTTGTAATTCTTTTTATCAACAGTGTGTATGCATAATTTAAAGATTAATTACATTTGCAGTAAAGGAAAGGAAAAGGTGTGTAATGATGAACTGGATGCAAATTCTGTTATCAGAGATTTACTATTCACAGTTGTAAGTCCAAAACCCTGGATTGTTTTCACAGAATTTCTACTAGAAATGTTTGACTAAAATACTTCATAAAAAGACAGATTTTTCTGTGTTAGCTGTCCCTTTTGCATGAAGTTGAAGGACTCCCTGATGAGACAAACATTATGTCCAAGCGCATATTAAAGGAGAACAGCGCAGAATTCTGACTGTAAAGAAACAGTTTTAATACAAGAAAGATTGGCTTCCTCAAATTCTTGCATGGATCATCAAACTGCTTGGTAATTACAATTATGAACTACAAAGAGAGCTCCCAGGGAACACCAGCCAAAGTACTACCTCAGGTTATGCTGACCATGGCACGAGTCAGTATCTCTCAGTTCACAGGATCACAGAATGAATTAGCTTGGAAAAGACCTTTGTGATCATGAAGTCCAACCCATGACCTGAACACCTCCTCATCCACTAAACCATGGCACTGAGCACCACATCCAGCCACCTTAAACAGCTCCAGGGACAGTGACTGCACCACCTCCCTGCGCAGCCCAACCCAATGCCCAATCACCCTTTGTGTGAAGAACATTTCCTAATGTCCAGCCTAAACCTCCCCTGGCACAGCTTAAGGCTGTGTCCTCTTGTCCTGTCACTAAATGCCTGGGAGAGAAGACTGACCCTCACCTGAGCACAGGCACCTTTCAGGCAGAGAGTAAAAAAGTCACCCCTGAGTCTCCTTTTCTCCAGGCTGAGCACCCCCAGCTCCCTCAGGGGTTCCTCACAGGGTTTGTGTTCCCAGCCCCTCTCCAGCCTCGTTGCCCCCTCTGGAGGTGTTCAAACATCCCAAGGTCCTTCCCAAGCTGAGGGCCCAGGCTGGACACAGCACTCAGGGTGTGCCCTCAGCAGTGCTGAGCACAGGGGAAGGATGATCTCCCTGCTCCTGCTGGCCACACCAGTCCTGATCCAGGCCAGGAGCCATTCTTGGCCCTCAGGGCAGACTGCTGGCTCATGGTCAGCTGCTGTTGACCAAAACCCCCAGGTCCCTTTGTGCCTGGGCACTGCCCAGCCACTCTGTCCCCAGCCTGGAGGGGGTTTTGTGGCCAAAATGCAGGACTGGGCACTTGGACTTGTTAAACCTCACCTTGTTGGACTTGGCCCATCTATCCAGCCTGTCCAGGTCCCTCTGCAGAGCCCCCTACCCTCCAGCTGACCAACACATGCTCCCAGCTTGGTGTCACCTGCCAATTTACTGATGGTGGACTCAATCCCCTCGTCCAGATCCTCACGGAAGATACTGAACAGGAGTGATCAGTGCCCTAGCAGAGCCCTGAGGGACACCCCTGGTGCCTGGCCCCAGCTGGATGCAGCACCATCCCCACCACTCTCTGAGCCATCCAGCCAGGTCTGAGCCCAGCACAGAGAGTACTCATGTCCTGTTGGGATCTCTAGCTGGTCACAGTGACCCCAAGAGAAGTTGGAAAGTCTCTTTTCCCAGTCCAGTGGTTCAAGGAGGAGTCAGGGTTCTTCATTTCTCAGTCTCAAGGTTGTTTATTGTTTCTTATCTATAAAATTCTTTCTCCTGACCTGCCAAGGTCCACTCAGCAAGACACACAGAGGCACTCTGCCTGCCCCCAGGGTGGTGTTATCTTTTTATACTAAAAACTACATGTACAATGTTTACAATTACTTCCCAATACCTATCACCTGTGTTAGACAGTGAGCTTCTACTCTAAACCAATCTAAAAGTGATGTTGGCATCACCCAGAAGATGGAGGCCAAGAAGAAGGAGGAGAAAGGCTGGACATGCCCAGATCCCTCCATCTTGCCCCCCTGAATCCCCATTCTACAAACTCCAAAATCTACTTTTTCACCCTGTGATAACTTCACTGTTATTCTACTTAATTTGTCATGGCTTGCAGATCTTCATCTAAGGTTGGTACCTTGCTCCACGGGTCACAATCAAACCCACAGGTGTTCTGGGCTCTGTGCCAGGGTCTCTGAGCCCCCTGGCAGGGGTCTTGTCTGCTCAGGACAGACAGAAGGATGTCCTGGGTCCTGACACTGTCCCAGCCCTGGGCTGCAGCTTTTCCAGGAGGGAGCTGTGGGACAGAGTGCCAAAGGCCTTGTTGGAGTCCAGGCAGACACATCCCCAGCCTGCCCCACTGTCACAGACATGTTTTATGGAAAATCCCTTCGTTAAGATTTTTGCTCCTGAGAAGCTGAGAGGCCTCAAGGACAAAAGGTAAACATTGATTATCTGCTGCTGTGGAATGCAACAGGTGCATCTGGGATTAGTCTCATGTGGTTGTTTTTAATTAATGGCCAATCACAGTCAGCTGGCTCAGACTCTCTGGTCAGTCACAAAATTTTATTAGCATTCCATTCTTTTCCTTTGCTTGCAAGCTTTCTGATGAAATTCTTTCTTCTATTCTTTTAGTATAGTTTTAGTATATCCTTTTATTTAATATATGTATCATAAAATAATAAATCAGCCTTCTGAAACATAGAGTCAACATTCTCATCTCTTCCCTCGTCCTGAGACCCCTGTGAACACCCCACCCCACACCCACAGGTGAGTCACCTGGTCACAGCAGGAAATCAGGTTGGTCAGGCAGGTGCTGCCCCTCCTAAGCCCACACTGGCTGTTTCTGATCCCTGGCCACCCTGTGGGTGCCATGTGATGGCACTCAAGGTGATCTGTTCCACAACCTTGCTGGGCACTGGGATCAGACTGACAGACCTGGAGTTCCCCAGAGCCTCCTTCCAGCCCTTCTTGGGGATGGGCTCACACTGGAACCTCCCTGGTGAGCCAGGACTGATGGTAAATGATGGAGAGCAGCTTGGGGAGCTCATTTATGCCAGCTCAACTTTATGCCAGCTCCCTCATCCCCCTGGGAGGGATCCCCTCTGGACCCATAGACTTGTAAACCATCTAAATGGTTTAGCACAGCCCTGACTGCTTCCTCCTAGATCACAGGGGGCTATTCTCCAGGGGGGCTCCCTTTTCCCTTCTCCCAGCTCAGGAGGCCAGCTGTCCTGAGAGCAATCTGTTTTACTGCTGAAAACTGAGAAAAATATGGTATTAAGTATCTCTACCTTTCCTTACGTTAATATATTTCCCTCTGCATCCAATGAAGTATGGAGGTTGTCCTTGCCCATCCTCCTTTTGCCAGTATTGGTTTTGCACTTAAATTCACTACATGTAAATGTTCTTAATTTCATACCAACCTCTTCTCTATCCCTTACAGCAGTCACAGATCTATTACATTGCAAAAGATCCACATTTAATAAGAATACAAGCCACTGTCTTAATAGAGGAGCTAGACACAAATTATGGTGAAAAAAGCTAAAAATATTTTATGGCTGTCTTAATATAATTAGGTAAATATTTCACAGTAGTGTTTCATCAATTCAGGTATTTTATAAAGGGTTCCTTACAAATTCAAGCTATGTTTCAGCTTACTGCTGTCTCTTTGCACTTAAAATTTCATTTATTTTCTTGGTGGTTAATTTCTAAGCTGTGCCAATCCTTACAATGAAAGTGCAGAAGAAGATGGTCTCCATTAACACAGTGGTGGTGCACATTTGTGTCATTTGATGCAGGAATAGCAGTGGAGGTCTTGACTGGCAAAGTGGAATATGGAGACTCTGCCTCAGGATAAACTGAACAAACTTTATGTAATACAAAACAGCTTCTGTAATAATGTAATATATACATTACTTTCTAGATACAGAAACCAATATACCAGGTATCTTTCTCCTTTCTTTTTTTAAGATTACAGTAAAAATAATCATGGTAGCACCAAAGATGCTGAAACATAAATGTTTCAAATTTATTTCACTGTTATACTGCAATTATATACTGTGCTTTTTGTTTAGGGAGTTATAAAGATAACTTGAACTTAAAATGTTCTAGGCTGGATGTTTGAAATCCTCTGAGTTTCTCAACCTTCTACCCTATGGTCACAAGAAAGTACTTGATGATAACTGTACACCTGAGATAACATTTTCATTCTTCCAAATCTAATTGTAATGGACTTCAAGTTGAAGGAGTGGTACAGCCTCAAAGAAGTAGAAGACAGAACACTTGGGTTACAATATAGAGCAAAAAATGAAATACAAATAATCTTTAAATATTATTACAACTACTCATAATTCTCCAAGTAATGATGTAAACGCAATATCTGGCAGATATGCAATGCACAAATACAATGGAAGAAGACACTAGTGAAAATAACAAGGATGATCTGTTTTGTTTTTTCAAAACTTTTGAAGATAATCCATACATAACTCTTTCATAAAAACATTGGCAGAGATTAACTACTTTTCTCATTAAAAATCCCAAACATTTCACAATAGATATTTAGCTTAGAAACACTGCTTACCTTTACTTTTTCTTCCAATCTTCCTAAACGCAGGCTGCCTTCTATAATTTTCTTGAGAACACCCTGATTCTCATTTTCCAAACATCTGGCCTGCAACCATGCAGTAAACAAAGCCACATGTAACACTCTGTCTGTTTGTCAGGGCAGACAAAATGCACACACTGAGGGAGACACAGCAATTCCATTTTGAACTCCAACTGTCTGAAGAACCAACATGGATAAAGAGTCCTGGAAATTATTCTCAGAACAGCTCATTAATAATTTGTCAGCTGACTGTGAATACCATGAAGCAGTATTATTCTGAAATGAAACATACTGTAAACCCAACCAATTCTGTGGGTTTTCCTACAAATCTAAGTATGCATTAGTAGGGATCCCATTTTAAGCATAAGACTCATCCTTTAGGTCACATTTTGCAGTCTGCTCTCAAACAAGCCCTTGAAATTGGCAGGGGTTCAGGCAAGGGTATTTTTAATATGGTATGATTAATATTGAAAAGCAGATATCCCAGAGACTGAGATCTAAGAATCAGTTCCCCCACTTTCTAGGATACATTTATTGTGCTCAGTTTCACAATCCTGAAGTCCAGGTTGTAGTGGACAAGGATTTGAGCTGTGTCACCATAGTTCTCTCCTAGAATTAGGAATTAACTGCTCTATCTTTTTATCCAATGCTGATGACAACCTTTTTCTGCTTCTTGAACAACAAGTAAAAGAAGCTTTATTTTTACAAAGTTTTGTGAAATTATTTCAGATTCAATCTGAAGAGAAAAACATGTATATGAAAAATTGAAATTGTGCCCAGTATCCTGTAAAAGAAACAAAATGGGTTTACAAAAAGCCCAGAAACCTCCATGCCAGGCACTTCCACTAAACAGAAGTTGTTCCAAAACTCTCAATCAGCCTGTCAAAATGACTGCTAACCAACAAGGAGCAATAATATGCATCCACAACAGACAGTCCATACAGACAAGGATAACAGTCCACCCTTAAGACTCAAAACAAATATTAAAATGTTATGATTGTGTGCTATTTTTAAATACATGTAGCTGTTTTTAAATACGTGAGCTATTTTGAAATACATGTAACATCAACTTCTAAAACTAGGTTAAAAAAATCTTTTAAACTTGGCAAGTGCCATTTCAGACCCTAATGCTTATGTTATTAAGGCTTAATTATATTACCTCCAGAAATAAGGGTAGCTGCTTTTAATTGCTCCTCTAGAAAAAAAATCTTTCATTGCTCCTATCCTATTTGCTAAAGTCTACTTAAATAGAGCTAAATCCTTAAACTGGAATTACAGCTTTATTCTTTGATAATTCAGATTAATAATAACTAGTGCCAGTAGCATGATAGCTGTGTGAAATATGAGTTAAGTCACATTAATTATGTAAAGGTAATTACCAAAAATACAAGATGGTCACGTTCCTTAGCTATCTTCTCCACCAGCCCAATAAGGTTTGCTAGATAGTGATGGGCTGCAACTTCTTTTTCCATTGCTTCCTCCAGCTGCACTTGCAAAAGACCAATTTTCTTCTTTAATCGTCTGTAAAAGAAAAGGGAAAATCTTTGGATTGGGAATTAGTAATGGCCTTAAAAAAACTTGTATCACACATGCAAATCAACATGTACAAGTCTCAAACTGTTAAAAATGCACTGGCTCAGAATATTTGTAGTGCCAATAGCATCATGTTCCAATTTTTGGGGCTGCTTTTTCTTTACAATATGTTATCTGAATAACAACAGTAACAATGGTTCAAAAGAACAGTTTGTGCAATGGCTACAAGCTCATATTTCTTAAGATATAGAACAATAATACTGTCTTTTTAAAACATTGTGAACTCCTCTCTAAGCAACCAGGTGCATGAGAAGATCTGCAAATAGCATAAATCTTATCCTTATCTAACTGGGAAAAGGGTTTGTCTACTCATCTTATTTTCAGATAATTTTAATTACTAAATTAAAAATATATTCTTTATTTGCAAATAGACACAGAAAAGTGAGCATGAAAACACAAAAATTAGCAAAACTTGACAACCAGGCCTCTAGACATGACAAACATGTTCAGATAACATGGTTTTTTTTGCAGTAGGTAGAAAATACACATTATGGGAAGTTAGACAATATTTTTACAGATATTTCTGTACAAGAAAATGAGACTGTGATAAGACCTGTTTGTCTTTTGAGTCAACTGCATCTCAGTTTCCAGGATCTTCTTGTCAGCCATGAAGTTATTTTTCTCTAAGAGCAGTTTCTTGTTTTCACTTTGCAGTGATGCTATTTTTCCCATTACTGCTTCCACCTCAGAGAGCTTTTTCTCCTGCTCCTCCTGTAAACAGCTGCAAAAACCAACAGTGTAGAACAGGTATCATGTACAGATCCACATCACTAAAATGCTGAGTTACAGGAAGATACCCATGTTGAAATTCTGAAATAAGATACACTGAGAATGCTCAATGTTCCCTGGTGACATCAGAGAGGTATTACAATCTCATATCAAATTATTCAAGTAATTCCTTCTGACTGCACTTAATTTAAATAATAAAAATATGCTGCCCAGATGTAATCCCTTTGTGTTTCTTTTTTTTTCAAATCAATTACTATCAACACCAAAATACAAGGTCTGAGGACTTCTCAGGATGGCACTGTACCATGAAACAGTAACCAGCACTGTCCAAAGGCTTAAGAACATTCAAATTTATGCAATGTCTTCACAGAAACATTACTCTGCAGATTATGCTGCACAGCAGCACTTTTGAGTTGTGATGTTTCATGTAATTTCCATATTGTAACAATGAGAGAAACTTAGAACATCTAGCTCAGAATTTCAGGATTCTTTAGACATGTTCCAAAGATGGGAACACAAGAATGAAAATGTTCTTTATATAGTAGTGATAGAAGCAAACACATTTGACAAAAATGGTATTTTTAATGCCTCCTCTTCTACTATTCAAAATGGTACAATTAGCAGTAGGTACTCTATGGTAAAAACACTTCTGCCAATATTTCTAGAACTGGGATTTTGTAATTTTAAATGTCTCTAAAAACTAAGACATTGTTTTTTAAAGACTTCTTTCCCTTTTTTTTTGTGCTTTGGTGGTTACCTTGCTGAATTACCAGCGTAAGTTTCCTTCCTACAAAGCGCTGTGTGTCATGTGCATGCCTTGCACCATTGTTTCTCCATATGTGCACCATAAGTAAATTCACACCTTTTTAAATCATTCACCACAGCCAAGTGCTCCTTTTCTGGTATTCTGCTGTCCACTTGGGCTTTCAGCTCTTCACATGTAGAACACAAAGCTTCCAGCTGCTTCTGGTACTCTGCTATTTCTTTCTCTTGACTCTTGTTCTTATCTTCTAAGATTACTATTTGTTTGGTCAACTTTGAAGCTTTTGGAAGGAGGGAAAAAAAGTCAAATATGTGTAGCAGAACTAATTCAAGCACTGAGTGAAACTTCAACAAAACCATTACTACATTAATTACTAGTTGTTTATAACATTATGTAACAGAGCATTTGTCAGTCTGTGTTTTAACAGTTTGGACTTGACATTTTGCTGTCTCAAGCAACTTGGTTTGGAATAGTGCAGAAACTTCAAGAGTACTTCTTTTCAAGGCTATAAGCTCACTGAAATGTCATTTTACTCTGAAAAATTCTGATTCAGTCTGAAGTGCTCTTCAATTATGCAAATGACTGTGTTGCTGTTTAACAGTTCTTCTCACTCTTTCAGAAGGAATCAAAATTGAGTATTTTTTATACTGTCAATAGGTGATAATGACATTTTTTTAAGTATCAGTTGACATCCAGAGCTGGATCTCCTATTAATGTTACCTACATTCAAGGATGCTTTTTAGACATATATAAAGTTGTAAAAACCCCCCTAGCCAACCAAAACCAAAACACTGCCAAGCTTGCCAAAACAAAAAAAAAATGACAACAGAAAACAAACAAAAACCCTACAAAAATCAAAACCTGCACTACCATCTTTAGTGTAGTTCAGATGAATAGCAACTCAAGCACTTTTACCTTCTTGAACATGCTGTCTGTGACTATCTTTTGCTTTAGCTTGTTGAATTTTGAGTTGCTCCATCAACACTGTGTTTTCTTCCAAGACAAGCTTGGCCTGAGTTTGCAGCAGCTGCCTGCAATGATAAATGTAAATAAAATATAACTCAGATGTTATGTCCAAAGAAGAAACACAACTACGTGTCAACAGTGTAAACTTAAAAAATCATATTTGAACCTCTTTAAAAAACAGATTAAAAATCCTTATTGAAAGCAAAAAAAAAACAACTTGTTCCAACCTCCTTGTGAGCAGAAGCTCACCCACAGTACACTCAGAGCAGGATGAAAACTCTGCAGTGGCAGCAAATCCTCTGGGCAGTAGGTCTGGCACCAAAACCATCCCTGTGCACTCCCATCCCAATCCCAAGAGAGAGAGGAGCTGAATCCCAGCCAGAATCTCCAGGGATCTCTGCACTTCCCAAGGGAAAGCCCCACAGCTAAGAGCCTGCAGTCAGCTGCACTCTTCCTCCTCTTCCTCCTCCTCCTCCCAGCCACATCTGTTAAGTAGCAGTCATTCCCCTCTCTTAGGCAACAAATGGGAGAAAAAAAATTAATAAAAAAGGAAAAATGCTAACCTCCAACAGCTACTTGACTTGATTATGCACTGTCTCACTTAATTTCATTTGCATTGTCTCACTTCTCAAAAACATCAAATTCTTCTAATGCCACATTCCAGTGCTATTTTGTATTAGTGTTAAACTGATGCCACTGGCACACTGTAAAGGCATGTAACCTGCAATACCTAGGACAGAATTACATGGGCTTCCAGTGCAAAACTCCACATTCATATTTAATCTTTACTCTAAAATTATTCCAGGCATTGCAGATCAGCATTGTTCCAACATGACAGTTGTGATGCTATTATTTCTTCAGAAAAACAGTGTTTAAAGAAAAAAAAAATCCTTAAGATCTGTAAGTTTAAAACTTTGCATGCAATAAGCATGCAAAAATAATTTCTGAGTTTGAAATTAATTTCTAGTAATATAACTTGCCATTCTGTTGGGGAAATGCAGTTATTTAATTGCCCATGCAAATCTTCATTCTCCTTCACCAACTCTTCAACTCGTGCTTTAAAATTCTTCATATCCTCCTGGAAGACAAAGGATTTCATATAAAGTTCTTTATAATTATTTTGCTTTAATTTTTTTATCAACAACAACATGCTTAGGTGCCTTCTAGTTCTTATCATAATAGAGTATTATCTCACTACTCACTCATCTCTGATTCAGGTGTGCATATTTGATTTCTAAATTGGTTCATTAATCTAGTAATAGTTGATTAAAAAATAATACTGATATTGTGCCACATTTTTGCAAGTTGTAGACCCTCAGAAGAATTCTGGAAATTACTGGATGACACTATCCATTTTCAGTAGCAGTGACATGGATTTGGATATAGTAAGACAACACAGTGAATTTACAATAATATAAAAAACCCTTGCTGCTTTCTGCTTATTTTATGGCTGAATTTTTTGAAGGAAATACATTTCTTTTTAAAACCCAGAAAAGTTGTACTCTGAAACAAATTGCTATTTTTTTCAAAGATTCAGTGACAAAAAATGCTTCTAAAAAGCAACAAGAGTACCCAATCTTTTAATACCTAGAAGTATTCTTCTACCACAAAACCCACAAGCAGCTGCAAGAGCACTGAGTTTCCATCATTAATGAAAAAAATTCATTCCACCAGTGACTAGTTTATGGTTTGCTCTATTTTTAGAGCATATCTTACATATGTCAGTGTAGTGCATGCTCCTAAATGTGAACAGGCTGACAAAAACAAGCAAACCAAGTAGGATAAAACAGCACAATACTATGCATGGAAAAGAAAAACAAAGTAGCTTTAAATGTTAGGCAGACAACAGCATTGGTAAATCCCTTTAAAAATTCAGTAATTTTTTTCTGCTTTAGTGGATATTTTTTCTAAATGGCAACTTGCCTCATGTTCAAGAATAAAATCTTCCTTTTCTCTTATTCTATCTTCATATGCCAACAGAAGAGGTGACAAATACTTCATATCCAACTTAAAAGAAAATTAAAAAATAAATACATGTAGATTAATTATAAGCACACAGACCATTATATACAGAATGGTGCTGCAGAAACACCTCACAGTACTGTGTTAGCAGCAAGCTTTGGAAAGGAAAAGACCTCATGCTTCACTTGCATCTTTCTTCTACAAAGCAGCTTTAGCTTATCACTACATGTAACACAGCAGATTATGGATGCAAATGAATACAAAATAAGATTCAAACACTTTAGTGAATATAATGCTAAAAAAAATTATCCCAGATTCATTAGTAAGTGAGAAGGGAATTTTTACACTCTCAAATCTGAGCCATTAAGACTAAATAAATTCATATGTGATTATTGGCTATTTTGGCTAAAAAGAGAGAGCAGGAGAACTTTCCCACTCTGTATAGTTCTCTGTATAGTAACAGTGAGGAAAGAAAATATCAGATCTGTTGAGTATTTCAAGGAGAAATTGCTTTAACATATTACAAACACATTCCTTTTCACAGACTATTTCCTTCTCCTTGTCAGAAATTCATAGGCTACTACTGGATTCATGACATTCCTACAATCAGAAAAGTTCTGTTTTCCTTTAGTATGATCACAAAAAAAAAGTAACAGCAAAAGATTACCAATTAAGATTACCAATTAAGCAATAGACCTTGAAAGACCTTGAAGCAAACTACATGCTAGACAATTCTAAGTAAAGATGGCATTTATGATTCTCAGCATAACAATACTTTTCAATAGTTCAAAGATGGTGACTATGAGAAGCTTGTAGCTTACTGTACATTCAACTGGAACTGCACCCATTCATTACAAAGTTCTGCCATTCATATTTTTCTGCCACAAAAGAAATGTTTATAATATTCTATTAGTATGTGATAGTTCAGCAGAGTAATATCTGAATACTTTGATTCCAGTAAAGAAATTCTACTTCTTTACTTAGAAAGAATGAACAATCAAATGAAATTATTATTTGACTTACCAGCCATGGTGGCTGTGGTCCTTCCATGGGTAAGCTTTTCAGCTTTGCATTCTAGAATAGATAATTAAAAATACATTGACATTACTTCCTAATTTTTAAGCACCAGTAAAATCCAGTATGTTACTGATACTAAATAATACTGAATTCTTAATATTAGACTTAATGATAAAGGCTTTTTTTAAATTTCAGGAAAAGCCTGTGTAATTTATAGACTTTATGGCAAATCTGGAGAAAAAAGTCGTAAAAACTCAAAAGATTAAACAGACATTGGAACATTTCAGTAGTAATTATAATGAAGATAATGAAGATTGATAATGATAATGAATAATAATTGATTAATAATGATAATTGATAATGAAGATTCTCACCTCTTCGTGGGACAATGACCTGAATTTAGTCTGATAACGACTTAATTCTACATTTAAACGATGGACCACTGTTTTCAAAGCATCATTTTCATCTACCAGCTCTTGTGCTTGTTGTCTGAGAGAAAGTAATTCTGTTGCCTCTCCTATTAAAACAGATAACCAACAGGAAAGTTCAATTAAAATTCAAGAAACGTTCACAACAATTTGTTAATTGTAATGAAAAAAAATTAAATAAGCTAGAATAATAACAAATAACTTCTCTCAAAGAGAAGGAAAATTTGAAAAATTCCACAAAAAAACTACTAGCAAAAAATTCCATTCTATTTCAAACAAAACAAGTGATTTTTTTTAATTATCATGTACTTATTCCTTGACAAAATTTCTACAAATGTAGAAAATACTGTTTGGAAACTACTTCTGCATGCATACTTGCCTAAATCAATGACTTGAAACCTGCTGCTAGAGGAAAAAGTTGTAAGAAATTAGAAAAATTGAAACAAGATAACTACAGAATACCTTATATGTTTCTCCCACCTTCTCTATGTGAGTTCTCTGCAGCTTCTTTAAGTCTTCTGTTTTCTTCTTCTAGCATCTTCAGCTTTAATTCCTGCTCTTTTATGAGCTGTTTTGTTCCCTCAAATTGCTGGACCACAGCTTGGCATGCCTTTTTCAGAGACCAATTTTCTTGTTTTAGCTCTCTGAACTTTTCTTTGCTTATATTTTCCCATACTTGCCTTGCCCGAGCAGACACATCTGTAATGCCACAGAACAAGGTATTTAAATACTAGCCAGACTGGAACAGGAATTTCAGCAATAACAATCCATTCTTTCTAATATTAACATTATATTGAGTGATACTTTAAGATCTAAATCAGTATCCAGACTGGAATAGGAATTTCAGCAAATTACAATCCATTCTTTCTAATATTAACATTATATATTAATGATACTTTATAAGATCTAAATCAGTATCCAGACTGGAACTGGAGTTTCAGCAAATTTAAATCTATTTTTTCTAATATTAACATTATATATGAGTGATATTTTATAAGATTTAAATCAGCTCATGGCTCAAGATAAGACTAGGGAAAACAAAAAACAGTGGATTAGGAAAGAGAGTGTGAAGTGGCTGCAATTTCCCATCTTTTCTAAAAATATTCATTCTTTTAATGTAAAAGACAGTGTCAGCAGATCTCTCTCTCCCAAACATCAGTAGCTGGAGAGGTGATAGTGAAATGCCCACTGCAATAAGCAAAGTGCCCTGCATGGACTAGTCAGTATCCTTGGTCCCTGCACATTTTAACCACCCACCCAAAGAAAACTTCACATTCCTTCCCACTGAACAGCTTCAGTGTTATTGAATAGAAGTTACTGACCAATTCTTATAAAAGTAAACTTTTAGATTATCTGCAAAACTTTGGATATGTTGTTGCATCAGTAGAAGTGATTTTCATATACACATGCATATTAATAAAGTGAAAATGTCTGTCAAAGTCATTGAAAAATCCAAAGTACCTGGGGATGGTGGAGGTTTGTCATGTATCAGATTTTCAGCTACTGATTTTTCCTCCTAGTAGAGAAATAAAAAATGAGCTAATCTGCTTTAATAGCATCACTGCTGAAGAACTTTAGAAATAAAACTTTAGAAGGAGTTTCTTTTACAGCAACTAAATTGAATGTCGGATCTACTGCTGATCATACACAACTTATCATCTACTCATCTAGACATCATTTTATCAATTATCACTGCCATCAGTCACTTGTGGACACCTGAAACTCACTATTATCTTTAGTAGTCAGAAATGTACAGTTCTCAAAGCAATTATTTTACAGCTAACATAAAGCTTCCTGATGAAACAGGAAGGGCATTCCTCCCACTTGTTAGTTTGTACAGAGTAAGACTTTAGAGCAGTCAATTAACTGGGTATCAGCAAATAAATTAAAATGTGAAGTGTTTTTCAGAGTTGAAGAACTTTGTTCTTGCTTTGCAGGAAAAAAAAATGGAAATATTTGTACAGTTTCAGAAGGGAAAGAATTACAGTGTCATTTATGCTAATGTATTTACTTGAGGTGAAGGTGATGTAGAGATTTCTCCATGTTTTTATAAAACAGCAGTACGTTTTGTAAGGATATGCTGTCATGTAATTTAACACATTGATGATACTGAGTCACACCAATGATTAAATGAGACAAAACTCATGAACAATTTCAAAGAAAAAGATACATGGTTAAGAACTTGTAGAAAAAAGTTCTGATAACAATGGAAGAACTGACCATTTCCATAAACAATCTTCTGGCAAGTTGATCTGAGAAACTAAATTTTCGGGTATTCCTTTTCAAGCTTATGAAAGCAGTCAGATCAGCTCAAACAGAAAAGTATACAAAAATGCAATAAAGTCAGGCTCAGAATTTGAAAATTAACAGTATGAGCTACCTCTTGCTATAGCATGTTGGCTCTCAAGTTTCTTTCTTTCACATGAGAAATAGCAGACAATATACTAAAAAACAAAAACAAAGCCAACAACTTTTGTATGGCTCATTCACCTATACAGTAGCATTTTTTCAAAAGGAATGATTAGCCATTTTTTTATTCTAAAAGAAAAATATTCCATAGTGGCAATAAATTAGTTTTCTTTTAAGTGACCTCAAATCTATCAGCTTTTTATGACAAGCTATTTTCCAAAATGCATCATAAATCAACCTTTATAAAAGTCTTACCTTTAAATTCAAGCCCAGATTTTGGTCTTCTGTTAAAGAAAAAACAGATCTTTCAGTCAATTAGAACAAAAATTATTTTAAGTCCATAAGCTCTAAGGGTTCACAAGGATATGTATGCACACATATAATAAATGCAAATAGATGTAAGAAAGTCCTTCCCAAAGCACAGATTAGATCACAAATTTTCCATTAACTGTTTCATGGTGTAGCAGGACACTGATGGGAGACCTCAATTTACCTCACAGTGGATAGGTGCAAGTATGGAAGAAATGAAGCTGGCTTCTGCGATAAATTCAGAATTTAACTGAAGGAAAAATGAGATATTGTCACTGATTTTACTGGACTCGAGTCCTACTGCATCTCTGAACAAAACAATGTAATTCTGACAGCTTTCAAGGCCTGCAGCAGTTATTATGTACAAGAGGGATTAGAAACAGTTTATATATCCTACATTTTCAGTTTCATGCCTTCACTTCCCAAATGGTTTTATCAAAGCAACTGTTCTTTCTGAATATTGTTCTCTATGAAATAGAGAAATAAATAGAGTCCACTGAAATAATACTGGGATCCAACATGAATAAAATTTAGAAAGACATAATTTTTTGCAAATTGACTCAGTTTTTCTTCCTCTTTCCTATCCACTAGCTACAGAGTGAGAGATTTGTGAGAGATACAAAAGATGTTATAGAATAAGGGCCTGAGAGGCCTCTGTTCACTTCTGTTCATTTCTGTCACCTCAGCTCATGGGAAAGCACTCTGGGAAAGCCTCAGCTAAGGGGACAGCAAAAACCAAGTTACAGAACCTAAAAACCAAGTTGTGTAAACAGAAAACAAGCCATACAAGCAGTGTGTGCTCAGTTTGTGTTTGGGGTTCTGACTGGTCAGGGCTGACTCACATGGGGACACTGTGAGATCAAAAAGGGGATGGGGTAGAGGAAATGTGAACAGCAGAACCTGCAAAAGCCTTAAAAAGGTGATCAAAAAGGGGATGGGGTAAAGGAAATGTGAACAGCAGAACCTGCAGGGGCAGGCAGCCACTGCATGTTTTTTCTGTTCCATGGGAATGGAAACAGGTAAGAGTTTGCCCTCTAAATACAGCATTAAAATGTTTTTTGCAATAAACCATCTTTCTTTGCAGCTGCTATGGGGAGTCTGTTTTTCATTCACCATTGCTACAACTATCCTTATGTAAAAACTGCATTTTTCAGCTCCAAAATTAATTCTTATTTCCCTATTCTTGATCCAAAAATAACAGACAAGATAATTATGCAAGAAAACTGCTACACCCATATATTGGTGTTGCTCCATTGTTATAATTTTTTCCCACAATATTCTATTGTTATAAAAGCAGCCTAAGGACAGATCCAGTAACAACCCAAATGTCCCTAATCTAATGAAATTACTTAGTGAAAAAAAAATTATTTGTGAATCTTAACAATTCAGTGCTTAGGTTGATATTCTGAGACTGATTATCATGTTTATTTCTCTATTCTGAAGAAACATCCTGACACCAATAATGATACAACATTTGTAAAAGGTATAACAACACTACTATCATGCCATTTGATTATTTAAAAATTCAATTAGTTTTTACTACTGTTTTTCAGACAAGTAAAATAACTGATTAAAAAGGTTTTCCTCTATCTCTCTATTTCTAGCTTTTGGCTTGTTTTTTTTTTTCTTTTGAACACTGCTAGTTTCTACAGCTTTTACTTTTTTCCATTTTATTTTTGAACACAATAGCACTCCAGAAAGTTCCAGATTACAAACCTGACTGTTTCAACAAAAGCACAGTAGAGAATGACTGCACTTTACAAGACAAGAGTTCACAAAACCTTTCTCCCCATTTCTTAATTTAACAGTGGCTGACAGTTCAGTGAGTATAGACCAATCTTTCCTCTTTATGCAGGATTTTAATTTTCTATAACTATTAGAAACTGCTAAGTACTTAGTAGCATTTCTTTAACTGCCATTTAAAAAAGGAGTATAATATTGCAATATAGTATTACATTTATTTTATTATTTTTTTCCCAATGTTATTAAAAGCATAGCATTTTGACTTAAAGTAAGTTCACTTACCTTCTATTTGCACACTTGACTTATCCACCAGCACCTGACACTCAGTTTCATGGGAAGAAACCTCTTTCTTGTCAGCATTAGGAATAGGAGATTGTGGAAACTCTTCCTATGTAAAAATAAGACAAACCTCTCTAAATCATGAGGTCACTGTTAAAACAGCCCATGAACCCTGATATCTGCATGACACATTTAGTGTATTAACCTCCCAGTCACATTCAGAATTGTTCACCAATATTTTAAAATAGCAAATTATAAGATTTGTTTCTTCTCTTGTTTTCTTGGGGGTTTTTTGTGGGTTTTTTTTTTTGTGTTGCTGTTATTTAGGACCCTATGTAAATAAAATCTAAACCTTACAATGACCAAGAGGAGGTTAGCAAGTATGAAGTGATTAGTTCAAGTACCCTCTGTCACCTTCTTTGATTACAAGAGCCCATGAAATTATTCTCTGTTTCCTTGCCTGCTGTGGCATATATAATCTCAATTATCAACCATTTATCTACTGTATCACACTGTGAGGGATGAATGAACCATTAATGAACCACAATTGACATTATCTTTGCTGGTTTGCCCACTGACCACACACCACTGTTCCACATATTCTACTCACTCTCCCCCACCCTTTTTTTCTCTTCCCCTTCTGTGGTATTTTCTGTGTTTTCGTCATAGGGAGGAAATGATGAATTTGACTCTATGTTTTCAGAAGGCTAATTTATTATTTTATGATACCATATTATATTAAAGAATACTGTACTAAAGTTATACTAAAGAATTGAGAAAGGATTCAGACAGAAGGCTTAACAAGATACCAATGAAAAACTCCTGACTCTCACCAGAGCTCCAACACAGCTGGACTGTGATTGGTCATTAAGTCAAAACAATTCACATTAAAACAATCAAACAACGACCAGTTTGATGATGATGATGATAATAGTAATAATAATAGTAATAATAATAGTAATACCTAAACTACATTCTAAAGCAGCAAAACACAGGGGAGGCAATCAAATAATTATTGTTTTCATTTTCTCTGAGGCTTCTCAGCTTCCCAGGAGAAGAAATCCTGGCAAAGGGATTTTTCAGAAAATGTGACAGTGACACCCTTCCCTCCTCTTACCAGCTACTGTCTCTGCACCTTGGGGTGTTTTATGGATTCTTTCATAAAATTTTGGGATTTGTGGTGTATATTCTAAGACTGATGGTCATACCTTACTGGTGCTGGGTTTTGTTGAAGGGGCATCTTTTTAGAGATCTTTTATTGCCTTTTTCCTACTCAGGTACTTCTTCCTGTTTCCTAAATTTTTGTCTCATTTTTGATTTAATTTTAAATGTGCCTTTGGAGTATTAAATTCATTACTGTTTAAGACAATCCAAAATTAGAGCACACATAAATTCCCTGGTCTTCAGGAAAAGGTTATTTATTTTGTTTGATTCTGAATCTTCCCATTTCTATATAGGCCTGTGCTCATTAGCACAATACTGAACCATTAACTAAGCTTTCCCCATCTAACAGTAAAATTACTACTGCTTTTAACAAATCATCTACTGTGTAAGTACCATGCTCAATATAAATTATTGGACATTTTACAAGACTATGCATCATTATTATATATAATATAATTATGCATGATAATTATATGCAATACCAGTGTGCTCCTAATAACCAGAGAAACTCTGTGACAATCAACAAATCTAGAAAATTCATGTAAGAGTAAATGAATCACAAAAATTAGCATGTGAAATAAATATTGAATACATGTGTGAAGAGTAAGAAGAGAATAAAAAGCATCTGAGATATGAGCATGCATTAATATATTAAAACATGGTAAAGGAACTAACGCATTTAAAAATTTTACCTTTTTAGTTTTGCAGGGAACAGAATAAATACCATTGGTGTTAAAGCTTCCTTCCCTTTTCTCATTACTCTGGCAGCTGGACTCTGCCTCTTTATCAGCATCTGAAAGATATGTATCCATGTCCTCATCTTCACCATAATTGCCTGATATTTCCAGGGACTGCAGAGGAGATCTGTCACAACCATCGAGGTTCCAGTTAGATCTGCAAAAGCAATTTAATGACAGCACAGTCTTCAAAATAACCCAACACTAGTAAAGCAGGCCCATCAGCCTTACAATGTACACAAGTCCAAAGAGACACAGAGACATCTGAGCTTCCCTTCATTCCTTGTTGGATGTACAAAGAGTGAAAGCAGAAACAGGACAGCAAGCAAGAGGCAGCAGAAACTCCTCAGCTGTGCAGAGCTCCTGGTGGGCACACACTGGCTCTGGGCTTCCTGAGAGCAGAGCAGCAAAAAAAGGCCAAGCTGGCAAGCTCAGACACAGTGCCAAAGCAAAGATAACAATAATAAAACAAAAACAAAACAAAAAAAAGGAAAAAAAAAAAAACCAAAAAACCAAAACAATATGAAACAAACAAAAAGAAACCAACCAAAAAACAAAACAAAAAAAAAAACTAAAGAAAACCAAAATAAAACAAAAACCAAAACAAAAAACCAAACTGAAACAAAAAAAACACCAAAAAACCCCAACAAACCAACCAAAAGACAAAACAAAACCAAAAAAACCCCAACCAACCAAAAAACAAAACCAAAAAACCAGAAAAACCCAAAAAAAACCCCAAAAATCCCCCAACCCTCCCCCCCCCAAAAAAAAAAAAAAAAAAAAAAAAAGCAAACAAAAAAAAACCCCCAAAAACAACCACAAAAAGAAGCAGGCAAACCCCACAGAAACAGCAGGATCCCTGGTCAGTGTGTCCAATGGACACCCTGGCTCAGCTCCATTCTTCTCAACAGCCCCAGAGCCAGGGAGGGTGGGGGCTGTGGCAGGAACAGCAGCCACCCTGGGCACAAACCAAACCAAACAGACCAAAAACCCCGAATGGTATGGGATAATAAACCATCTCCAAGACAGTGTCAATGTGTTTCCTCTAAAATAGATAATTAACTGGTACTACCTTCTCCTCTCTATCTTAAAATGGCAGATTAGGGACAGCTCTTAATTCTACCAAAAAGACAGTTTGAAATAATCATTTTAGTACAAAGGAAATATCTTACATGTAAATCAAATGATTCCTCAGTTCATCACATTCTGTAAAATTGACCATCTGACAGAAACAGTATGTGACTTTAGTTATGACTGTTGTACAATCAAAATGTGCCTCTCTGAAGATTGTATGTGTGACACCACTTTACAAAAAACAGAATAAGGATTGTTAGAGACTTCAGACTGAATTTATGATATGGTAAGAAAAAAGTAAGTAACAGCTGTAACAAATTTTACCAGTTTGCCGTCAGTCTGGTAAAATTGATCACTGAGAGATTCCAAGGTATCATTTATCATCACAATTTCAGGTATCAAACCAGAAAGCATACACTACCCTATTCCAAGCTCTGTGACTGTTGCATATGGCTCCAAACATTCCTGTTCCAAGAAGGTGGAATCACCTTCAGAGAGGGATCTCTGCCGAGGCTGAGGAATAGCAACAGTGCGCCCTGTTAGTGTTGTTGCAAGGATTGCTGCTGCTAGAGCAGACCTGCAAGGAAACACAATAAAGAAATGAAGCAAAACTGATGCTGTGCTCCACATTTTATAACTTTTCCTTTGCAAAATGTCTTCTCTATTTAATCAAAGCAAAACGTTCACAGTTAACAAGCATAAATACCACTGAGTGCTGTGGGATTGGTTATAAACTATAACCTCCTATGGCAGACATCTTTTATGAAAAATCCTTTCCTTAGGATTTTTTCTCCTGAGAAGCTGAGAGGCCTCAGGAACAAAATGTAAACAATGATTATCTGCTGCTGTGGAATGCAACAGGTGCATCTGTGATTGGTCCATGTTGGATGTTTGTCATTAATGATCAATCACAGCCCAGCTAGCTCAGACAGAGAGCCAAACCACAAACCTTTGTTACCATTCTTTGCTATTCTATTCTTAGCTAGCCTTCTGATGAAACCTTTTCTTCTATTCTTTTAGTATAGTTTTAATGTAATATATATCATAAAATAACAAATCAGCCTTCTGAAACATGGAGTCAGATCCTCATCCAAGAACCCCTGTGAACACTGTCACAACCTCCCAAAGCAAAGCATCAAACAATGCAGCTATCCAAGAGTAAAGTACAATATCTATTGATTTTCCCAAATCACATGCATGAAAATCATGGAATACACCGAGTTACTTTCCCCAAATTCACATCAATAATTTACAGTACTTAGCACTCACTTCAGCCATAACAATACTACCTTGTGCTGTGTTGAAAAGGTCTTCCATGTCCTGCTATTTTGTCTCCATTATTCCCTACTCTAAACCTTTTACTGATGACTCTGAAGTTGTTAATA
The DNA here is from genome assembly GCF_035770615.1 of Melospiza melodia melodia. Lineage (NCBI taxonomy): Eukaryota > Metazoa > Chordata > Aves > Passeriformes > Passerellidae > Melospiza > Melospiza melodia. The sequence goes on along the minus strand of NC_086206.1, from coordinate 4,794,179 downwards.
AGAGTTGGCACACTGCAAACCAGGACAAGCAAACAGAAGTGCCTATTTGTGTGATGCTGTGGAGTACAGAGAAGGGTATGATGAAAAGGAAAAATAAGCAGTAACTAAGATTAAAGCAGTGAAAAGCTGAGAACTGTAAAATGAATGACAAGAACTTGAGGCCAAAAAGAAAGAAGAAATTAATTAGAATTAAGTGGGAATGTTACAGACACTAAAAAGGCCACGGAAAACAACCAGAATGCAGAAAAAAACACAGAATAAAAACTGTAAGAAACTACAACTTAAAAGAAAAATAATTTGCATGTTTCCAACCCAGAGTGGTGTTACATGCCAGTTTTTTAAGTCCCTGGTATGGCAGCAAGGCTTAATTTATGTTTTTCTAATGAGCTAACATTTCCTGACTCACAGCACTCGTGCTGCTGCAGTCCTACACTCTACTGTAGCAGCCAAATTTAAAATTCCACTAACTTTAAATAGTCCATTTGTCTTCAATCGACTCAGACAAGTCACATATTCACAACAGTTACTGTCCTGAATATTTACCATGCTTAGGAGTGGGGGAAAAAAGCTCAGAGTGAAAAATTTCCCTCCTTAAAAATACATTATTTTGATGAAAAGTTCTGTAAACATGGTAAAGACATGCAATTATTCTAATCAGATTTTTTCTAGTATGCTACAATACCTGATGGAACAACAAAAAAATATGTTTAAAAAAGAAAATAATTTTAAAAAACCCCAAAAAGCAAGACATACCTGGGCCTTTCTGGAGAAGGGTTTGGACTACGAGGGGGAGGGGTGCGGGGAACTGCAGGTTTAGGAGCTATGGTAGCAGCAGGGACCAGGCCATGAGCTATGTGTTTCTAAATGATTTAAAATAAAATTAGTTGACAATGATTGTAAGGATTACAATGATACAATGAGACAAAAACACAGAACTGAATGTGCACAGAAACTACCAATGCAAAATAATATAAAAAGGAAGAACAATTACATGCAATTAATGTAAACAGAAGACTTGAAATGGCATTTCATTCCCCTTAAAGTCAGAACACCATGTAAAGCTGGCAAGATCATTTCACATTTATCAACAGCTGCTTTCAAAGGTTAGAAATGTAATTTACATGAGACCCATAATTATACATTTTCTATCCACTATATCACAATTTGGAAAACCAGAATTTTAACTTACTCATCTTTTTCCTGTAGATACACAAGAAAAACTGGACTAGAAAATAATTTTCTCAAAATATGAGAATGCTGCTTCAAACTAACAATATCAGTCCCTTCTTTCTAGAGTCTGTCACTCCTTAGTCACAGCAGTATGAGATGGGGGAAAAAAAAGCCCTACCACTAAGTCTTACAGTCAAAGTTTCAACCTTAATTATAAAAAAAAAAAAAAAAAAAAAAAAATATTTTTTTTCATCAGCAAGCACACTAATTCTTTTTAAAATTAGATATATATATTTAATTGGTATAACATTAAATACCAGCTCAGAAGAAATGGGACCACAGCTCCTACAAAAGTACTGTGAGGGAAACTGGATACTGGAAGGGAGCTCTGGAGATTGTCCAGCTCAAGCTCCTGCTCAAAGCTGGGTCACCCACGAGAGGGTTCCTTGGTATCCTGTCCAGTCATGTCTTGTGTATCTCCAGCCTGGACCAGTGCTGAGCCATCTCACTGTACTTTATTATTATGTTTAAGTTGAATTGTCTGTGCTTGAGTTTGTGCTCATTACCTCTCATCCTCTCTCCAGGCATCAGAAAATACTATGCCATAATAATCCATCACCTTTGGGCACATGTTACTTTTCTATGGAGTGAAACAGACTAAGCTCCTGCTATTTCTGCTACAGATCTTTTTCCCCCAATTATTCTGTAATTCACTTCTCCAGCAGGAGAGCAAAGATGCAAACTGGGAAATATTTCTGGTTTTTTATGAAGTCACATCAAATAATTAAATGGTGCACTAAAAGACTGCCTATTTATTTAGCCATGCAAACTCACTGCTCCCTAATTCTGCATGTGTGTCTGGCATGCACCATTTCGTTGACTGCAGACACGACTATGACTGACCCTGCTAAGACTACCAGGGAACACACCTGAAGCAAAAGTCATCCCATGGTAAACGTATGACAACAACAGAAGATTAAATACTTTCACCGTAGTAATAAACAAAAATTCAGTTAGTTCAAGTACGTTGGAAGAGTACACCGGCACAACTGCTGACAACCGTACAGCCTTTGTCTACTTTGGGCCGCCGATCAGAACTTTTATCAGCTCACTTTACTGAACGGTGCTTTGAGGATGGGCTCGGCAGGAGCTGGGAGCGAGCGAGCTGCGCTGCCAGCCCGGCCACAGGGAAGGGAAGGGAAAAGGGAAAAGGGAAAGGAAGCTCGGCGTTCCTGAAAAGCCAAGCAGGCCGGGACTGAGGGAAAGGAACGCACCAGCCCCCAGACACCATTTTGCCTTGGTTTGGGCTTCATTTTTCTCCCCGATTTTCACTTTAAAGTGCTCAGCGATCATGGGCATCACCCCTGGCCCCAGCCGCGCACAGACCCCCGTGCCCTGCTGTCCCCGCTCACGGCAAAGGAGCCCCATCCAGGCACAGCGATACTCACGAAGGGGCCCCTGCGGCCTCTCCGGAACAGGAACGCCATCGGGACGGGACAGGACGGCTCCAACCAGCACCTCACGGCCGCCTCCTCGCCGCGTCGGACGCTTCGCCTTCGCGACCCGCCTGGAAACAAAGGCACGGCGGATTTGCTGCGGGCCCGAGCTCCTCCAGTCAGCGCGGGCTTTACTCAGCCTCGCTCGGCCGTAGCAACAGCTCCGGCTGCGGCCCGCCCTCCGCTCCTCCTCCGCCCGCGGCCTGTGGAGCTCCCGCTGCCGCTTCCCGGTACCGCTGCCCGGCGGGCCCTTGGCTGCTGCGGATCGGGCAGCGCCCCTGCGGTCTCCGCCGCGGGATGTGTGCCGGTGTGGTTGCCTATTGTGCTTGTCCTTTAGTTCATGCCTCAGCCTCCAAGGCTCGTTAAAGTCAGGACACCGCGTGAAACTGGCAAACCTGAACGTAATCTCTCCCGCCTTTTAATAATTGGTCTGGAGACTTCCACCAACTGAGGGATGGAGGGGCCTCTGGAGTCGGCTTTGTAATTCAGGAAGATTTCCTCGCAGCAAGTTGGATGAAGGTATGGAAAAGGCAATGTGGGGTTTTTTTCACCGTCTGTGTGTTTTCATTCGGGCTGAGCGGTAAAGCTGAAAGTGGAATTTGCAAGTTAACAGCATTTATTAAGTGAACAGAGCTGCTGGCCGATTTTCACCTTAGCTGTAAGGAAGCTTGAGGAAGGAGGTAGTGTCTCTTCCAGAACATCCTAAGTTTACGATTAAAATTTATAAACTTGCAACAGGTTTGTAAAATGTGTTGCTGTTTCTCCACGTTTCTTTCCAGGGTGTAACTGCTACTGAAGGAGGATTTTAAAGGAGGGCTGATGACAACAAAAGCAAACTCTCCTGTGACAGCAGGATCTATAGTTGTCCCTTTAGGGCATGTCATTGGAAATGAGAAGTGGAGAGGCTCAGAGCTGGCCCAAAGGCTACAAGGTAAGCACAAACTGGAAGAGGAAAAGCAACTCAGGCAAAACATTCCCCTCTATTGCCCAGTAACATTGAGAACTGCTGGAATATGCTTTACTCAGTGCCTGACTGGTCCCATATTTGTGATACGGACTGTGTTAGCAGGCTGAAAAATCCCGGTTGTTTGTCATGTATCTGTGTGATCAGCTCAGTTTTCAGAGCACTGCAGGGAAGCAGCAGAATCTGCTGTTGTGGGGCTTTGCAGATTTGCATCTCCACTGAGCTCCCTTGAATTTACATCTATAACTCTGCTACCATCCTGCTGGCACAACAAACTAAATTATAATGCTCCCTCCAGCAAAGCATGTGATATTTTTGTTCAACTCCACAGTTTACTGGGCAGCTTTAGTACTTTTAAATCTGTAGATTGGAACTGATATTAATTTGCATTACTAAAGATAGTTTGGACTGCTTGTAATAGATTTACTTAAAGGAAAAAAAAGCTTTTTATAAAGTTTATTATCAAGTCACTAGAATTATTGACACTTTAGGAAGGCTGTGCAGTGAAATAATTGTTAGTATGTTTTCAACTACTGTGTTTTTTCTTCCAACAATCTCACCCTAAGGGAAAGTTAGACTCATCTTTGAAGATGGCTTGGGACTGGTGGACTTTCATCTTCCAAACAGAACTTGCATTTTACTTATTTCTGAAGCAGATTTGGTTGCAGGGGATGAATTCAAACGAAGATTGGTTAAGTTTAGAAATGTAAGTGCTATATAAAGAGAAAAGTTTTCACTTGATACTTGTTTATTCCATGCTTCTGAAAACATTCTTCTTGTATTTTTTTTAAATTCCATTGGAGATGACCCTTTGGGATAATTTTCACATGGAAACAGAAAAATTCTGTATTAAATCTCTGTCCTGTTGCTGCAACTTGCATTCTTCCTCTGATTTGCTATTAGGCAGCTCATACTTAAAAGAATTTCTCTCTGTTACATTGCATTAACTTGTCATTAACAAGGTTTCTCCTAATACCTTTTTCCTTTCAATACAGGCCAGCAGTCTGAGGGGAATTGTAATTGTAGAGAAAACCCCAATCAGTGATCAGTACTACCTAGGAGTGCAAAAACTTGTGGTACTCGAACTTGGCATGGTGTTGCTTCCTGTGGCAAATCAAGGAGAAGCTTCTCAGCTTATTATTCAACTAGTAAGTTTCTGTGTTATATTAAAATATGAGATGTATAGCAAAGCAGGTAAGTTTCTGTGGTATATTAAAATATGAGATGTATAGCAAAGCAGGTAGATCCCCCCAGTGATCATTTCAGAGAGAATACACAGATCTTATACATAGGAGTACAACATCATTTGAATGTAAGGAATAAATCTTCTGCAACAGTGATACAGTAGTAGAGTTCAGTGGAAAGAAGGCTCATTTGGGAACAAAGAAAAAAGACTGAAGAATATGATCCTGGATTTTTTTAATGTAATCTTGTATGAGGTGCCAACTAGGTGGCATTAGGGGAATGTCACTGTCAAAATCAACTTGAGACTTGGCTTTCTCTAAGGCTAGGGAAGCTGTTTTTAAATGGTTTATTTTTACCCTTTCTCTGACTGCATCCAAAAGGTGACAAGAACAATTGTTTTCTTTTGTTGCTGCTATTAAGGAATTGTTGGTTTCTGTGGTGGTCTTCGCAGGGGTCCCAGGATGAGGGAAGAGATGACAATCTTGACTCCATGTTTCAGAAGGCTGATTTATTATTTTATGATACATATATTATATTAAAATGGTATATTAAAACTACACTAAAATAATAGAAGAAAGGATTTCATCAGAAGGCAGGGAAAGGGAAAGGAAAATCTTGTGACTGACCATACAGTGTGAGCCAGCTGATTGTGATTGGCCATTAATTACAAACAACCACATGAGACCAATCACAGATGCACCTGTTGCATTCCACAGCAGCAGATAATTATTGTTTACATTTCATTTTTGAGGCCTCTCAGCTTCTCAGGAGAAAAGATCCTAAGGGAAGGATTTGTCATAAAATGTGTTTGTGCCAGGTTTCCTAGTAAGGTTTTGTCGAACCGCATCCCATAAGGGAGCACACCTAAAGGAGGGAGTTTGTATTTACACCTTCCTGGCGGCTGCACTGAATGCTGAGAGATGAAGCCGAGCGAGGAGGAGCAGGAGCGCTGGGTGTCGCTGACGGCTCTCTCTGCCCGCGGGGCTGTGCAGGAGCGCTGGGTGTCGCTGACGGCTCTCTCTGTTAGCAGGTGCGGGAGCGCTGGGTGTCACTGACAGCTCTCTCTGTTGGCAGGGCTGTGCAGGAGCGCTGGGTGTCGCTGACGGCTCTCTCTGTTGGCAGGGCTGTGCAGGAGCGCTGGGTGTCGCTGACGGCTCTCTCTGCCCGCAGGGCTGTGCGGGAGCGCTGGGTGTCACTGACGGCTCTCTCTGTTGGCAGGTGCGGGAGCGCTGGGTGTCGCTGACGGCTCTCTCTGTTGGCAGGTGCGGGAGCGCTGGGTGTCGCTGACGGCTCTCTCTGTTGGCAGGGCTGTGCGGGAGCGCTGGGTGTCGCTGACGGCTCTCTCTGTTGGCAGGTGCAGGAGCGCTGTGTGTCGCTGACGGCTCTCTCTGCCCGCGGGGCTGTGCGGGAGCGCTGGGTGTCACTGACAGCTCTCTCTGTTGGCAGGTGCGGGAGCGCTGGGTGTCGCTGACGGCTCTCTCTGTTGGCAGGGCTGTGCAGGAGCGCTGGGTGTCACTGACAGCTCTCTCTGTTGGCAGGTGCAGGAGCGCTGTGTGTCGCTGACGGCTCTCTCTGCCCGCGGGGCTGTGCGGGAGCGCTGGGTGTCACTGACAGCTCTCTCTGTTGGCAGGTGCGGGAGCGCTGGGTGTCGCTGACGGCTCTCTCTGTTGGCAGGGCTGTGCAGGAGCGCTGGGTGTCGCTGACGGCTCTCTCTGCCCGCAGGGCTGTGCGGGAGCGCTGGGTGTCGCTGACAGCTCTCTCTGTTCACAGGGCTGTGCGGGAGCGCTGTGTGTCGCTGACGGCTCTCTCTGTTGGCAGGGCTGTGCAGGAGCGCTGTGTGTCGCTGACGGCTCTCTCTGTTAGCAGGTGCAGGAGCGCTGGGTGTCGCTGACGGCTCTCTCTGTTGGCAGGTGCGGGAGCGCTGGGTGTCGCTGACGGCTCTCTCTGCCGGCAGGGCTGTGCGGGAGCGCTGGGTGTCGCTGACGGCTCTCTCTGTCCGCAGGTGCGGGAGCAGAGCCGGGACCGTGGCTCCAACCCGTTCGCGGGCCGGCAGCGCGCCCGGCCCGCAGAGCCCGCGGTGCTGCAGGCGCTGCAGCGCATCCCCGGCGTGGGCAGAACTAAAGCTCTGCTGCTGCTGCAGCGCTTCGGGAGCATCCACCGCCTCTGCAACGCGGACAGCCGGGAGCTGGAGCAGGCAGTCGGACAGACGGGAGCACAACAGATTTATACTTTTCTGCATTCCTGACGTGCACGTGCAGTGGTACTTTGCAAAACAAAAACTTAGGGTTTTTCTTCTGAATTGTAACATTTTTGTTTTAATAATCACATGTTATGCTGATTTCTGTAATCATGGCTAGCAGCAACTGGCCTCTGCTGCTTCTTTTCGACATTTGCTCTGTTCATATAGATTAAGCTGTGTAAATTGCCTTGGAAGGAAGTCTGTATTCAAGCTGTCTTTTTCAGCATCAGTGTTACAAAATGGAAGAGCAATCTGCTTGCTTACTTTGGTCTTCCAGAAAAAAACGCCATATGAATATGTGCATAGTAACTTCTCAGTAACTGGAAATATGTTGCATGTGTTTAAAAAGATAGCATATATTGCTTGAGAGATGCATTTCACACACCTGCTGAAGGGAAAATGCAATTTTACCCTTAGAAAATAGGATAAGAATATAACTTAAAATGCAAGATGTTAGGAAAACCAATCCTCTTTACAAATAGATTTTGTAAATCTATTTGTAACATTTTTGTAACATTTTAAATTTATCATTTGTAGTTCCTTTGGAAAGTCCTACTGGAAAACACATTTGACTTCACACTGACGTACTTCTCTGGTCACCCCTCCAGTTCATAAGGCATTAATAATTTATTTTCATGTGTCTGATATCCAAAATATTGGTTAATTTATGTTGTCCTTCTGAATATATGTTGGCATACTAATAATAAATTGCAAAATATTTTGATAAATTACAACTTCTACTATGTTAATTACACTATCAATCATACTATTATATATCCTACAAATAAAATAATATGGGAAGCTTTGAACAAGATTACTAATTCATACTACTCTTCCAGTATTAATATTTTGAAAATTACTTGTAAAGAGGATTGGTTTTCCTGATATCTTACATTTTAAGTTATATTCTTACCCTATTTTCTAAGGGTAAAATTGCCTTTTGCCTTGAGGAGGGGTGTGAAAAGCATCTCTCACACCATTTGGGAGTTTGGACCACAGCAGGAAGGCAGCTGAGAAGGATTTTCCACTCCCTGCTGTGGGAGCCTTGGCATCTCTGAAAGTCCTCTCTTATACACATGGTTAGCATGGACAGCAGGTGGACCTGATATTTGTATTGATTCTGTACTTGGGATGAAAATTTGTCTGTAACTTAGGACACAAATATTTAATTTAGTGAATAATAAACATCAGAATTTCCAAAAGTACAGGAAAAGATACTACTTTGTTTTCAGGCAACCAGGGAGTACTTTAGGCTTCCTTATACATGAGTTTGCTCAGATTTTATTCCTCTACGGTTTTGTCACTTTGCTGTGAAGGGTGGATTTCACACCTAAAGGCTGTTGTGTTGCAAGACAAACACCTTTTCCCTATGGGAAAGCTCAGTGCATTAAATGCAGTTCAGCTGAAGGAGTAACAATTAACATTAATGAGGTTACAGGCTGTGCTACTAATCCATTGCTAACCTTTGTTTTTAGGGCCTCACACATCCTTGTGGTAGACACTTGCTACAAAAATTAATTCCTGTGGCCTGAGCAAGAACATAAAGCACTCACTCCTTTCTGGTTGAATTAGCTGTTGGCTGCCACTCAGTGTAGAACAGAAAACTAAGAGTGTTTGTCTGGTACCTGAGATGTCCACATTTTTGCTTGAATTTTGGGGTGTGTTTTGAATTTTAAAAGCCAAGCTTTCCTCAAGGACAAGTGAGTATGATGATGGGAAGGGAAAGACAATTATTCAGGAGTTAAGAGGGAAAGTATTTCCAGGAAGACTATGACAGTGGTTTAGGAGAAATGAAGAGCTGCAAGGGTGATTGCTGTGACTTTGCTAAAGGCTTGGGTACTTGGATAGCAATTTCAGCACCCAGGCACAGTAAATCTCATCTGTATGGAATAGTGTGAGGCAGGGCTGTGCAGATCAGGGGCTGCCTGCTGCTGCCTGTGTGTGTGAAAGGAGCACTACTACCAACACACCCAAAGAGTAACTGCTGAGGATAGGCAAGTCACAAGGAATTTACAGCTTATTTTTCATGTAACCTTTACAGGGAAACTAGAAATATGTTTACACTCTTTGTAAAGAAGCTGGTTTTTAACTCTTAGTTGATATTGCACAATACAACCTTTAAGAAAAGTTTCTTAGATCTCTGTAAGCAACATTAGAGAAACAAGAAGTATGGCAACAGTAAACAGCAAAAACCTGTAAATTATGCTTTATCATCCAAACTGAAGCAGAATTAAAAAGCTACTAGTAAATGGCAGCATCTGATTTTTATTCTTAAATAAGGGTCATCAAGATATTTACACCTACTACATAAGAAATTAAAAATAAATGACAACTAAAAAGTTTACAGCAAGATGCAGATTTTTGTGTAAATTTTAAGTATCTATCTACTCTGTAGATGGCAAAGTTAACTAACACTACAGTGTTAGCAATTTTCAATTAATTTAAGGAAACAGAAGAATCTTAAAGAAATGCTCACCAGTTATTTTTGTCCCCCTCCTTACTCTAGATACAGCTTGCTCATTAATTTTTCCAAGGGCAGAAGATTTTTTTTGCTTGATGTGATAGTAAATAAATATCCTGCCACTTAGCACAAGCACTTCCTTTATCATATTTTAAAGCACCACTGCAATTTATGTGCCCTTGAATCAATATATTATAATATGTCCATTTTGAGATTTGTTTCACAGCCATCCATTTTATCAAGACAAGTGAGATACAAGTCTTAAGGTAAGTAAGTTAAGTAACATTTGGAATAAAGCCTGTTTTTAACAACTGAATCAACAGGCATTTAAAATGTTACCTAAATCAGAAAAAGAAGAGAGTAAAAGCCTTTTGGAGTTCAAAAGACCTTAACTTTGTAATTCTCTTCCAGAACTACATGACCTGTTCAGTAGGCTACACCTAGTACTCTGAGGAAGCACCTCTGCATAAAAACACAACTCTATGACACTGCTCCTTGGCACAAGACTTGTTTCTCTGAATAATAATATTTCCTCTCACCTGTGCTTTGTTAAGATAGTTTTTCAAAGTAATGTTAAATGATTTATTATTGACTCTTAACTTTAAGAGCAAAATCATTCTCTAACATGTCCCCTTATTATTTTGCATTCAGCATCAAGTTTGTAATAAATAACTCCCATCTAGCATAGTTATGACTATTTTTATGAAAAATCAGTCATAACTGTATTTTGAAACCCCAAAGGATTCCAGTCTTCATGTAAGCAATTCTAGAATCTACATCTTGTTATTGCATACCTCCCAAAGGACTTCATTCTAACCTTCAAATACTTCAGTTTTACATTTTCTGCCAGCTTCTGACCACAAGTGGCTCAATGCACAGCAAATGAAGTCACCAGTATTTGTCTGGGTTTATACATACATACATGAAGATAAAATTGATCAATATTTTAACATTTTAAACAGAAGTCACATTAACAGATACTTCTGGAAGATTCAGTACAATGAACTTTCTGTATTGAAAAGTGTGAAGGGAGAAAGCTTCTTCTTAGTCTGAGAACTTCCAGCCACAGCTGAAGGAAGGCAGAGTGTACTTGCAGCTTTCTGTCTGTTTTTAGTTCCCCAGCTTAGAAAAGGAAGTTTCAGTGGGGCTTTCTTGGTCTGATCAATTTTATCCTCGTCCATGGCTAAACAGATTAAGGAGTATGTCTTCTGCATTCCCATGGAGTAAGTTGCACTCTTGCTATGCTGTGGGAAAAAGAGAAGCATTGTAAGAATCACTCATCCAAAATGGGTCAAAATTTTGAGAATAACAAAAGGTTACTGTGCAAACAGTTTTGCAGGGCAGCCTGCAGCAAGCTTTCTGTGCTAATGACATTGCTGAGCACGAGGCCCTTCAGAGTGCTGTCACCCTGGGCCTGTGCACATGTAGAGTCAAAGGTATACTCTGCAAAGCACAAAGGAACTTGTGGATCTTTCCTTGGGTTGTTAATATTTACTGGCTTCTAGCATAACTATTTAATATCCACAGAAACCTCCCTACAAAGCTCAAGTGTGCAATTCCTGCACAGATGTGAAGGAGAACCTCTTTGGACAGGTTCTATACTGATCACAACTACAGGAGCTCCTGTGTGACATTGTCCTGGGATACCTGACAGAGACAGCCTCCTCTGTCTTCTCTTAGCTTTGCCCTGAAACAATCTGCTTATATTCTAGCCTTTGAGTTGCAGCTTGGAATGGCAGATGCACAATTCCTTATTTTCAATAAGGAAAACCAATTTTAACAAAACAAGAAGACCTAACAGCAGCAGGGGCACCTTAACAGCTTCTCAGGCAACATTACTTGAGTGTCTAATCTTGCCAGGGAATGTTAAAGGCATGAAGCAGTGGATTTAGCTGAACTACAGGTTCTTTCACACAACTATTAAGTTATTTAGAGCTTAATACTTTTTAATCTTGTGATGACTTTCCCTTGGTCTAAAGCTTCTATAATAACTTTGTAACTGACTGGACAGTTAAAAGTTCACAAAAAAAAAATACACACAATAATCCATCATCTAAAAGTCACAGATCATTTAGAATAACAGTGCATAGAAAATAAACACGTGGTCTTGGATGTTCTATTTCCTTCCATTGTTGTTTTTCATTGTGGTTTTTCCACTGCTGAAGAGAGTAAGGCCTTCATCCTCTGGGACAAGTTAGGGGAAATAAACTAAGTATTCAAAATTTTCATGCAATTAATCTAAGTAGCTGCACTGCAAAAAATTCCATCCCATTCTTATGCAGCCAGGCTGCTTTAGCTTGCTAGGTCACAATGGTTTAAACAGATGGTTTGAAACTGAACATTATATATTTCCAGGCTGAGTGGGATATCTGAGTACAGGAAAGTAAACATTAACCAGGAACTGAAGGCAGGCAAGTGACACAACTCCAGCACATCAAACCTGCCAGTTTGCCTCATTACATACCAAAGATGCTGCTGTATCCTGGCAGCTGATAACCTCCATCTCCACGGGCTGCTTTCCCACACTTTTCAGTTTTTCCAGTACTTCACTGACACCAAGCCACTTGCAATCCACCCCACCAACTGATACAATGTAGTCACCTTCTTTTAGGCCTGCTGACTGTCAAAAAAATTGGGCACAGGTTATTTTCCAGAATTATAAAGACATGTAAAATGTTTTTGTTATCACAGAGTATCTGCCCCAAAGGCATTTCACTCTTAGATGCTACAAACACATTCTCTAGCTACACATGTGCAACTTTCTCAAGTACACAACCTACCTCTGGAGTTACCACTGATGTGATTCTGGTATACTCAAATGTTGGCTGTTTTTATGTTCTTTGTACTTTTCTCCTTAAGTAAATGAACCCTGGGCTTTGCTATGCTATTGTCATTTCCTGCAGTGTGTAGTTCTTTTTCTTCATTATTTTTATCTGTATTTCTGTGGTTACTTCTGCCTTTTCTATAAGTGAACTGCTTTTCACTGCATGCTGCTTTATCCCTTTGGATTTTCCCTGAAAGAACCACATTACAAGCCAATAAAATATTCTTACCCTTCTTTCCTTAGGCAAACACTACACCTTGCACCTTGCATTACCTTCTTGATGCTACCTTTTAAAGTATTTATCCCTTCTAACCTGAATAAGACAGGAAGTAACATTTGCTTTTATTATTTGTGACTTTTGAAGAATGAACAGAGAAAGAAATCAACTCTAGTTTCATGTGATATTGGGGATATGGGTACTTTAACAATCTACAACATATATAGCACTTAAAATGCATTCAGATTATAAGAATTTACTATCCTAATGTAAAGGACTCAATAAATCCATGGGTATGAACTAGCTAAAGGTACATTTTCATGCTAATCTGCAGAGAAATTGTTCATATCACACCAGTATACTTACTGCTGCAGGACAAGCTGGATCAAGACAATAAATCTGTACTGGTGAGCCTCCTTTCAGACTGAATCCAAGCTCTCCTGCTTCATGGTGGAGGCAGATGGTCCTTGGGGCTGTCCACCTCTGCTTGGCTGAGAACACTGTCAGTGGGCCCTGCAGGGAGCACAAAGCAGGCACATTGTGCTTTACTGTCACTTGTAAGTCAGCATTTCTGAGTTTTTAAGTCACAATGCTTTAAACTCATCTATTGTAGGTTTTACTCAGGTTAACTCCCAGCTAATTCCCTGGAAATGCAAAGGGATTTCTGGACTGTTCAGTTGATACTTCAGACAGACTGGGATAAAGCCAAGTTGTTCAGGATCTCTAAGGTGTGCAGAATCTTCTGGCTGCATAGGCTGTAAGAAGGTCCTGTATTACTCATTTCAGAGGAGATAAACTGATTCATGAAACCTTGCATATTCTGATCCTAACCATATTCCCAGTTCCTTTTGCTCACTGACACACACAGAGCCACCTGAAAGACTGGTGACAGTGACACATTCTGCCTGCCTGTCTCCACACACTAGGTATCTCTCCCTCCCCTTAAGTTGTGTGCAATTATCTGTTGGGACTTCATGGGACTTTTATGAAGGTTTTCAAGACTGAATGTTGTACAAGCCATGTAGAAATGGCACTTCTATTCTTTCCTTCTCTCAAGATGCCTCTAAAGCTAGGAGTGATTTCTCCAATAGCTTCTGAAAAATCAATTACTACAGGATCATTTTTTCAGGCTAAAATACATGTGTCCCGTCCCTCAGGTTATAGTGAATTTATAGGTGCTATCAAAAGGGCAGAGGTTGGTCAGCATCAGTGTGTTACATACCAGCTTGTGAAAGAAGTCTTTCACTTTCACCTTGGAAAACTGAGGAGCAATTGTTTCTATTTTATGTTCTGTTTTAGCTGAAATAAAAAGAAAACAAAATTAGATTTCTTTTAAGTATTAGTTAAAAGACAAAAAATTATTTTTATTCCATTCCAAGCTAGATAGGAATTTGTCCTAAATTCTTACAGCGCTGTGGAAAAACTAATTTTTGTGGAAGTTCGTTAGATATCAGAACTGCCTTAAAAATATCTTCAGAGCTCACAGTATCAATATGAAAAGCTTAAAAAAAAATCCATCTGAACAAAATTATGCTATTCCCATCTTTATTTTATTTTTTGAGAAGGTTTTAAAACCAACACTCATAGTTTCTTACTGCATCCAAAGAAGAAAGAGTTGTATGAGCTGGACTAAGGTAGAAAAAAAAAAAATTAGCAGTTGAACTGAGTTAACAACCCAGTGTAGTACAAGAGTTGGGCTCAAGAAACAGTTACTGTAGTTTTCCCCCAAATAATTTTAACTTTTCAAGTTTCCCCATTTTTTCTAGCTCACAAGATAGTCACCAAAAAAAGCTGGATTCTAACTAACCACCATTGTGATCTACCCCAAAAAAACAATGTTCCTAGAGACAGAAATACTGTAAAACAGTTCTAACAAAATCATATACTGATCAAAATATTGACCTGTGACTGAGGAAACATGTAAGGAATCAGAACTTGTGGAAGAGATTTTACAGGGACTTCTGTGAGCCACAGAGAAGTCTGATAAGAGAATCCATGTGTACCCCTGAAAGAATTTCCTACCAAGGTCATTGACACAGAAGCCAAGAAAGAAAGAAGGATAAATAAGAGAAACCTGCAACTGCCCATGCCAATGAGCACTTTGTCTCTTCTAACCAATGAGTAAAGTTTAAACTTATGAGTTTGTAAGAATGAATAAAAATCATCCATGCTACAATAAAAACAGGTTTGAGGCCTTCTGAAAAATGGAATGTTGCTTTGGATTGTGTTCATCTCGACTATGACAGGAACTCTACAAATGTTCAGTACATATTCTACATTACTTCTGTTCTGGCTGTGCACACTTACAGAGTATATCTGGAGCTTGGATGAGACTGAGGAAATCATCTTCTGTCTCCTGCTGAGCATATTTGAGCAGGGAGCGTTTATGTGCAGCTGTCAGGACCTCCTGGAGAACCTCAATGTTGCGGAGCTTTTTGCAGAGCCCACAGACTCTGAGAGCTTCCTCGTGGTGAACGATGGCTTTGCGCACATGTGCTTTCCCTGCAAACATTAAACACCTCTGCTGGTCACCCAGACAATGAACACCAGGTCGTTTTCAAATTGTAGCCACTAGCTGTGTGAAAGTGGCACTTACCTAATTGTTTTCTCTGGACTTTGTCCTTTAGAACATCAAGAAGCATCAGCCCTTCAGGCACACAGTCATACAGCTGGGACAAGGCTTTCTCCTGCTGATCTTCATCATCACCAGGCTGCACTGTAATCATGGATAAAAAACATTAATCATGCACTTCTCCTGGTCCCCTGTTCCTTTAGGTGCATTATTGTGAATTATTATTGAGAATTATTACTACATTCTCTCCCAATGCAGTAAAACTTAAATATGTGTAATAAATACATAAATAGATAAATTTCAAGTTTTTATAATCTACAATATGCAAGTAATACTTACATGCCAAAACATATTGATAAAATCTAAACTATTTAGTAGCATATAATGGATATAAGACTTTTCTTTTGTTTCAGTCAGTTTACTGAATGTTCACATTTTTCTCAAAAGACAAAAAGAGCATGGCCTCATATTTGAGTGGGGAAAATGACCACAATTTAACATAATTTAATATTAAAGCACCAAAGTTATTGCCTCCAAAACTTATTCACAGACCAAATGATAACTGATGGTGTGTTTATCATTTATTTATAAGAACATATAAAGAAGTATGATTCTTACATTCATGGTCACACAGAAGGGTGGCAGTGAAGTAATGTGCCAGAGCTTTGTAATGGTCTGACTTTATTTGTGCCAGCTTAGACCAGGAATAGGGAATATTCTCTTTCACTGGTTCCTGATTCATTGCAGTGTTGACCTGCATGTAAACCTCTCCCACCTGAAAAAAGGCAAATAATGGAAGTATTAGAACTTAATATGAGGTATTAGGAACTCAGGTAAGGGATATCATATTCAGGCTTAAGATAATTTCATATACAATCACATCAAAGAAGGGGAAAGTATGGTTAGGATGGGTTGGAATTAAGTTTGGAGAAAAAGTTGAAATGTCTTCTCTGATTTTTCCCTCACAAGAAAGGTAAATCAATTTTGTACAAGAACAGATGGACTAAGTCAGTCATATTATATGGCTTCATAGTTAAATAAAAACACCATAAAATAAACAGGTCTTAATTTATAAATACATCTCATTAATTCAGTTGAAAAAAAGAGTGAAGCATTTTCAAACAGTAGGTTTGTGCTACACTTTCAAACTGTGGAGTCAAACATAGCCTGAAGTTTGTGTGGTCCAGTTAAAACTGGGATATTATTTTTTACACAGAGGAAATAAAATAGTTTTTCCAGCAGTGAATGCTGATTTAATGGATCAAAAGAATAAAAAAATCTTTCCCCTGCAGCTGATCAATCCTACAGATAAATCACAGAGGCTCTGCAGGGTTGGGATGAAAGACTTTGCCTTTTTCTTGTATGGAACCACTTTTATATCTGCTACTCTGAAATAACTGAGAAAGCACAGGAATATCCTCATGGCACACTTATTTTTTAGTACATATCTCAATCAAATATTAACACTACCTCCTGGGACAAGACCACCTCACCATTTTCTGCCAAGTCCCAAAACAGCTCTGCAGGTACCAGTCTGACTCTGTCAAGGTCACTCCCTCAGTTACAATTTAGCTCTTCTTTTGGATTAATCCAAAAGATTTTTAGGTTTCTATATCCTTCAGCAGCTGGGAAACAAGACAGGTTGTGTTCAATACTTAACAGGGAACCACACAAACATCCTGTAACCTTTTGTATGTAGTTTTGTGGATAAAATCTCTACTGTTTGAAAAACCAACATAAATAGCTTGTTAAAAACCTTCAGCAAGTTCACTGCCTATTTCTGTTAATCTCCATGAATTATGAATTAAATAAATTGTAACAACTCTAGAATAATATCTAAATTTTGTTCACATTTTACTCTTCTGAAAGGTTGTGCTTTTAACTGTAGTTTGTGAGCTGCCCCATGTTATTTTGGTTTCCAGCAATGGTTGTTAACATTTAAATTTAATAAATATTAATATTATATATAACAGTATACATATAATAATGATAATAGTATATACATTATATATAATATTATATAATAATAGTTAATATTGCTAAAAGCTGTAGGCAATGAGACAGCACTGTAAACACTTACTTTACAGACTAGATTTAAAGTCCCATATTTTACCTTGGCAACTTCCTGTGTCATTTTTACCAGTGTGAAAAACTCATTCCGTATTCCAGAAAGGCCAATCTGCTCAAACACACACTCCTGAGCTTGTGCAAGCATCATTTTTACCAGTACACTCAGCATAGCTGGGCTCATGTCATAACTTGGTGTGTGAGTAAAGGTCTCCTTTAAGTAGCTTAGAACTCCTGCAATTACAAAATGGTTTTGTCAGCATTACAAAGATAAACAAGTGAACTTAATTCTAATATTCACCATAATAATTAGGATTTAAAGAATATTTTCCAGTATTGCACTACAGCAATCTGAAGGAATTCTTGGTGCATAAGAAGTTAGACTGACCTACAGGTTTTGCTTTGCATTGCCATCAACCATCCCCAAGAACAACTGTCAAAATTACACTGCTGAGGAGCAACAGAAACTGCAAGTTTTGAGGGCACTGCCTCCAGGGTAAAAGTTCTCTGGACATTTGGTTCCACCAAAACATCAGTAATTTCTATCATTTATCAAATCTGAAACAAACACTAACTGTAGTGCAGTACTGAGTAACAGTTTCATGGATGGGAGCATAACCCTCAGCAGGCATCTCATCAGACTGGTTCAGTGAGTTCTCCTGCCTTGCTCATGCTGACAGGCCTGCAGAGGTGTAACAGTTTCTGTAGCCTGACTTCTTCCCACCACACTCAGTTCTGGCCATGTTGGGCTGTATTTACCCACTGAACAGTGTCTGTGATTTTTGATTTTCCATCTTACACTCATATCTGTATTTTTAATATGCCATTAAACAAATTTGAAACGTGGCCATCTCTACCTTTTGCACTAAGAAAATTACTCCCAAATTTACCTGGCATATACTAAGTACAGATGGAGTGCCCTAATGAAAGGGACTGAAAGTATAGGAGGAAAAAAAAAGTTTGGTGTTTTTTTTTTTTTTTTTCTTTCTCAACATATTTCTGCTTATGCTGAGGATAAATTCTGTGTAACATCATCCATTCAGCACAGGGAAACAGTTAACACAGACTGTGTATCCTGCCCCTGCCAACACAATGAAGTGTCACAGCACCACGCACAGGTACAATGAAATGCCTCCTGAGCATGCTGCTTTGGGGCCCTGCAAAGGTAACTGTGGTAGCAAATAACACCTTTCCAGTTTTGCAATAATTCTGTTCTGCAAACATGTTAAAGTGAAAAGCAGTGATTTTTAAAATGTATTTATTTTTATTATTTGATTTTATATATTTTTATTTACAAAATGAACCAGTAAAATGGAGAAATTTCCTAAATATTGAAATTTCTTTTAGATTAAACAGAAAGGTTGAAAAATAATGGATTTATTTATTTTAAATATGCATGAAGAAATACTAATTTTTTTAATAGCTGTGTATTCAAAGGAGGGGATTTATGAAAATTCAACTCTGTGCTCCACAGCTTTTAGTTGATAAGGCTAAGTGCAAACTAAGGCATACAGTGCAAACCAATAGTCACAGATGTTAGTGCAGAAATAAATCCTACACTACATCTTAATTACAAAGGACATGTCTTTAAATATTATGTGTAGAACAGAGGATACTTACAAATCAAACCAGAAAATCTATTTAAAAGTCCCCAAAGAAAACAAAAGACTTTATAATGTGTTAATTCAAGGAAAAGGATTCCCTTTATTGGAATTTCTATTCTCCTTGCTTGGGACAGACATTATTTTGAACCTGATTGCCTTTGGAATCTATGGAAAACAGGTATGAAAATGTTTATGTTTCAGGTATGGAAATGTTTCCATACATGGTATGCATGGAAAACAGTCAAGTTCCAGTGAACTGCAACTTTCACCAGAGGAAAAAGTAAGATTAATTTTTAAGACCCTCATATGGATAACTAGACTTCAGGGTTTTTATCAAACCTGTCAACTGTCTCCTGCACAGATTTGACACCAAGGTGCTATCACTGAGGTAGAAGCAGGTATGCCAGTGAAACAAGGAATGAAGCAGTTAATGCCACTGCAGTAACTCTGACCTTTGAACTGCAGCTCAATAATCATTAACCACAGCATTCAGTATCTTATCTGCATGTTCAGACTGCACTTCCAGGTTTTAAAGCTTCATCTGAGCTCTTCCCTGGGCTTCTTGAATGTCCCTGTTCCTCCTTGTCTGTGTAATCAGGCCAGTAGGAAATGCAGAAATCTCTATGATATCAGAATGAGACTGGGGACATTTGCCTGAAGACCTTTCCATTATTTTAAGATATGTACCTGCAGCTTTCTGAAAAGCATCAACAGCATTTTCGAGTCCAGCCTGGGTCTGACGATTGCACCTTGTTCCAATCTGTGTGTAGAGAGCTCCAATGTTGAATAAAACACTGGCTTTTTCAAGCAACAGGTTTTGCTGACACACTGGGACACCTGTGAAGGAATCATACCTTGGGAAACAAATATTAGAAGTGTTAAGATTAGCCGAGTCCATTGCAAAAAAAGCACACACTTTCATTCTGTTTTTCTGACTGAACAGTGGAATTATTAACTGTTCTGCTACAGTGAAAATGAAGGGGAACAGACAGAAACACCATTATGTTCTGCAAGGACAATCCACATAATTAACCAAGGCAGGCAACAGCTTTATTTGAGAGAGTTTTCAGCAGGTTTTAGAGCAGTGCCTCCATAAGCTCATTACATTTAACTCAGAAGTGCCCAAAAACATCACAGAGGTGGAGAGCAGACTGAGCAGCATCCATTTGTGCTGCTACACTCTCCCACAGGTGCTGCCAAAGATCAACTGGCATGGTCACATCCTCTACTGCTTGTGTTAAAACTTCTATTTACAATTCTCACTAGAAATGTAACAGTTCCTCTTGGCTAGATGGTAGTCATCTTTTTTCATCATAAAAATTTTGAATTCAGAGTCAAATTTTGCTCACAGATATAGTAAATACTCCCTTATAAAAAATAAGTTGCTCCTTTCTCTTTTCTGGCCCAAGTGGTCTTCTTAACAAATTGAAGGAGAGGAATTAAGGTCTGACCCCATTCCTTGTCCTCATTTTGTACACCTAGGTTCAGAATTTGGAAAACATCTGTAGCTGTCCAAAATGAAGATTATTTCCTCTCTTTCTCCCTCATGCTAACCTGTAGCACAAATAATAACCTAGCCAATGGTTTCACTCTAAGCATGTAAAGAGTGAACTGTATGCAGGTTTAATCTTAACAAGGAAAGGAAAAGGAAAAGGAAAAGGAAAAGGAAAAGGAAAAGGAAAAGGAAAAGGAAAAGGAAAAGGAAAAGGAAAAGGAAAAGGAAAAGGAAAAGGAAAAGGAAAAGGAAAAGGAAAAGGAAAAGGAAAATTGACAACACACACTGCAGGGATTCAAGAGGAGACACAGACTGACAGACTTCAGATTAAAGACAGTTCATGATTAACCAATGTTCTGGGGGAAAAAAAGTACTAAAAAGAAACATGAACTACACACTTACCATGTAAATAAAACTCCAATGTGCCTGGTGGGTGGGAAAAATCTGTTTTCTACATAACCAAGTTGCAGGAAATAGCTTATCAACATCTCAATGCCAGCTTCATCTCTGCTAGGAGTGCGGCAGGCCTTGAAAGACAACAGATTAAAATTGAGTTACAAGGTGAATGCTGAAACCCCAGGGATAAAGCTCTGCTTCCTTTGGACTTCTGCATATCATAGAAATGTGTGGAATCTGAGAAGAGAAAGCTTAAAGCCATATGGATTCATGCCAAACGTTTTTCAGCTGCACACAAGTAGCACACAACCTTTAAAAAAGCAAACAGAATATGTTTGGCAAGTCTCAAAGTTAATTAAATAAAGATTGTAGGTATTTTATGGAAGCTAGAGAAGGCTTATGTTTGTAGCATAGCACAGGAAACAAACAACAGTCAGAAATATCCACCATTCCACTACAGAATTTTGCCAGGTTAATCCACTTTAACACACTCCCTGCTAAATTTGATATACTTTAAAATAAAAAACAATCTTGGATAACAAAATTTACAAAGTTACATTAATAGCTCAATCACTTTGCATAACTTCATCTGTTTCTTCACTCTTTCTTTACTCAGATTGTAAAGCTCTTGGACAATGGCCATTTATGCACCATGTCTCAGAAATGAAGTGAACTGGAGTACAGTAAGTTCTAAGTAAAAATTATGTATTTTGATTCCATACAAATGTTATTTACCACTGTATATTAAAAGACCTCCTAGAATACCATAGCTGAACTTACTTGTCTCAGATCCATGAGATCTGCTATCTCATCTTCATACTCTGAACTGTCTTGACTATAATGTTCCTGAATAAAGTCCTAAAAGGAAAAAAAAATATATATAAAAAATTAGAATATCTAAAATTAGCCTAAACTGGTTTTTCTGCAGTTCCAAAGAGTGGGAAATGGATTCAGTTGTGATTTGAACAGTGCCTACTCCCTTTCAGTGAACATGTGACAATGAGACTACAGTAAAACAGCAGGATTAGGATTTAGTATCTTAGATTTCACTGTGGTGTAAAGGAACCAAACATCTGCTACATTAGCTCCAATTGGTTTTAAAACAACAACACTCAGTAGTTTTGAAAGGGACAAATAAACTCTGTTATCTAAAATGACAACGGGATCAAGTGACCATAAAAACTTGTTAACAGAAAGAGACTGACAACTTTTTGTGAGCTCCACTAGGGCAATTCCACTTAAAACAACAAAGCTGCAATTACATGAAGAGGTACCACGATCTGACCATGGAATTTAACCCACAGAAGTAAAAATAGACACAAATGCTACAGTGATACAAGGTGGTTTACTGTGAGATTAAAATCTGTATTGCACAATACACAGAAGTACAGAAAATACAGAGGATGGTTCTAACAGTCAGCAAAGCACATCAGACAACAAACAAGCAGAGTTAATGCTTCAACACTGCTTCCCAACTGAGCTATTCTAGTGTAAACTGGTGCATCACTACATTATGCTGAGTAAAACCTTCATTACCACTTCCTCTCACACTTACATCAGTAATCAATACCATTATTAGAAACAAAACCATGGAAGGAATTTTTATTCTTTGGTTTAACTCTGTCTTCAAAATGGAATTTCTTATAACATTTTTGGACTTCTTGTCCTAATTAGGTAAGAGCAATGATGCAAATCAGTGGTAGTTAATTTTTAACATGTCATGATCTTGATCTTAGGGCAAAACAAAAAATAATTTGTACCTGAATTACTTCTGTTTCTTTAAACAAATCTGAAATGGAAGTTATTCCTGTTAACCATTCATTCTGAAACGTGTATGTAAAACTCACCTTGAGGGGGAGTGTAAAGTCTACATCTTTGGTTTCCTTCAGGCCAAGAGGTACCAGGGGAATACTGAAAGTCTCTCTATGGAAAAAAAGGCAAAAAGATTCACAACTTCTTTTTCTGCTTCTGTTATAATTACTTTTGTTTTATTTAATGACAGAAGTTCATACATTGATGGAGTAAAGAGAAAAGTATACAGTTCCTCCCTGCACAAGAAAACCTGCCTAATGGCCTGTACTTCTCGAGAAGAGAATGAAGAAAGCTACTTGCCTGCACTTTGATTTTTTTTCTCTATTTTTCCTCCAGGCAAAGGAAAGGAGACTCTCAAAGGCTGCCTCACTGCAATTTAGCTCCACAGCAGCAAGGAGATCTGCCACAGTAAGAGCCTTGCTAAGTATCAGCAGTTATAATCAGGATTTTACAGGTTACCAATGGTTTTGTATGTAGTCATTATTTATGTGTGCAGCACAGGGAGAAGCAGGGCCAAAGTGCACCAGCTTTCACAGAGAAAGGGCCAGGGGTAGCAAGTCCAAGAATTGCTTCATTTCTAGACAATGCTGGGTGTTAACCTCCAGACAAGTCAGCCTCTGGAATATCACAGGCAATAAGGATGAGAGCTGACTTTAAAAAAAGGTCAGAATTGCTTCCAGATACATAGTTGGTTGTGTAGATTGAACAGATCAGTATCAAGCAATTATAAAGTTCATCTAATATTTTCATTGTTCCTGAAAACAGCCTTTTGTCTAACCATTGTTTAGAGCACTCCATTACCAACTACAAAATCCCATGTTCATTTATGGCCTTGTCAGCAAAATCAACTTTCTTACTGGTGAAAATTCCATCTTGAGAGAGTGGCAGTAGGAATGCAGCTTCCTAAGCAGAGCAAGAGTCCTTCATGATGCAGAAAGTGGCTCTGCTAGCTTGAAAAGGACTTCCAGGGTACAGAGCCAAAACACCATTTCAAGTGGTGCAAATGAAGAAACCTCAACACTTTTCCCACAGATTATATCAAGACTTTTTCCTCAAAAGGAAGTGAGACACATGGAAAGGAAATCCTAACTTAGTGATTTAATCCATTCTAGTGCCATCCACATGCCCTGTAGATATCAGCATTGGTCATTCAAAGAAAGTGAATTTAACCCTTTTTTTTCCACAGCTAAAGTGCCACACCCATGGAGCCAATCATGAGAGGATTGAACATTGGGAGGTGATCCTGGATTTCTGGAACTGAGAAGAAACAGCATCACCCTTCTCAATCAAGCAGAAATGTGTGCAAGCACTGGGAGGGCCAACCCTTACATTGTGATAACACAATACAGGGTAGTGCAGCAAACCATGGGTGTGACCCTGTGTTAACAACTGCACGCACAATAGGCAGAACAACTATTAATAGCTACTTACTGCTAAGGGCTGGACAGCACTTACAGGGAGTATTTTAGCTGATAAAACATGAAAAGCATTTAGAGCTTAAGAATAAGAAAGGCAAAACACCATTCAAAATAGACTGGGAAAGTAGGATCAGGAGAGAATAACAAGCATACTGCTGTCCAGCCTCAAGGCTTTTGCCTGCCTACTGCTCATCCTTCAGTGAGAATCCAAATATTTTTAATATTCTTTAGCTAGAAGAAGAAATAGTTCTTGTAGAGCCCTGCTCTCATTTCCATAGCTGTAACTGCTCTCTGTGCTCACATGCATCTATGAAGAACAGTAAAATCTTGAACAAGAAACCCAAATCTCAAAAAAAGACTGACCAAAAAATCCCAAAATATTTTCACATCAAATGGTCTTCAAAGTTTGCCATGGGATGGAGGGTAAGAAGTTTAACACAAGTTGCTGTTTGAGAAAACTACAACGTAGGTATTTTGTATCAAGTCAGCATTCAGTTGAAAGTTACCTCCCTGGAAGTTACCTCCCTTCATCCTTTTACATTAAGAATTCCTTGTAATCCACCTGGAAGTTTAACACCTAGGTGAGAACAGTGCTAAGAGGGACCCAAAATTATACCCCCATCACATGAAGTATGTAAATTTGTACCTTGAGCTGCTGTTGATCAAATAGTAAATATTTTAGTTTTAGGAGGAACAAGGTATAGAACTGATACAGAAATCATTTCAGTAGGCAGGCAATGAATACTCCTTAACTTTGAAGTTTTATCCTTGAGGAATCCATTGCAATTTAAAAATCAGTATGTTCTTCAAAGTGGAGAAAAATATCTTGGAAAAAATCCAGCTTCATCTACTACAAATTCCTCTGCTTTAGCCAAGAAATGTATGTTTTTCTGTCACTGAAGATCACATTCAAGATTACCCAGGCTGCTCTAAGCATCAGATCAGCACTGTGTTTCTGTTCTCCAGCTCCAGGGACTGCTGAACGCACCACATTTGAGAAGAGACTTTACTGTATGGCTAAGCTTGCTCACTCCAGAATGCCCCGAGCCAAATTCCCATTCCAGTGGGAATTCTGCCAAGTGCCAACTGCTTACAGTACAGCCCCAAGAGCTTTCAGTTCTCACAATATTCCTCTCCTCAAAGGAACTTCACATCCAAGGAGTAGTGGCACACACATTGCCCAAGAGAAGGGCAAATATGCAGGCTAACCCTTAGTCAACAAATCCACCTCCAAGTATGCTCTCCTCCTATCAAGCTCTGCTCTTTCACAGGATTACTGTCCAACATTCACACTCACCCAGAAACAATTCTGTTTTCAAGGGTAAACAGAGTATCTGTTAATAATTGGATCACTTAGCTTTATACTTACTCTGCATTTTGATAAACTTCTACTGAGATATTAAGTCCTTCCAATTCCTCCTTTAAGATCTGCAGGTCTGAGTTGACAAAACTGAGTTCCAGCAGTACTTGCTCTCGTACTTTGTTGTTGGTGGTTGCTCTGCAGAGACACATCAATGTTTTATTGCTCAGGAAAAGGTTTTCTGCAAGCTTGGCTGACCCCCTTCAACCTCCAATGCAGGCATTCTCAGCATTTTTAAGATTTCTTTTTATCTCCTTAAGAGATGACACAGGATCTCATGTTTCAGAATTTATTAGGTTTTTCTGTCAAGAGAGTGCCTGGGATAGTTTCCAGATAATAGCATGCAGCCACAGAAAATGTCCTATAATCCAGATTTTCCATGTATGATTAAGAGTTTCAGATTATTTCAGTTATTTTCAGATACACTGATCAACAAAACTAAGCATCTTAATCAGAATCACTGTCCTATTTTCAGATTATGTGATATTTTTTTTCCTATGTAGAAGATAGGTGGGTGGAGGTGAGAAGAGTCAGGAGACATTCTTCAACAGAGACTTCCCCACCTTATAAATTGAATAAAGATCTTTTGAGACTTCTGATTTTAAGATTAAAAGAAAATAACTTTCCCCCAAAAGTTATTACAGAAAGAAATATCTTTCAACCAGACCTTTTTAATACAAGCCAAATTTCTCTAAAATTTGATTTTGTTGGATGCAAATATGATTTTGTTTGCTTGTTTCCTTTACCATTGATGTATTTAAATGGCAACACTTTGAACTGCAAGCACAATAAATGTTAGCATTTAACATGCCCTGAGCATTTCTTTGAGATTATTTATTTATGTATTTATATCACCATTTCTAATCTAAGTCTCCACACTTTCACTACAATATTACTCTACTCAAGATACTTAAATCACCTATATCTATAAATCCACAGGTATGAGGTTAAGGTAAAAGGTATCCATAATTAAGATACTGTACCTTTATATTAGAGGCTGAATCTGAGGACAAGAACAAAGTTAAATTTGCAGCATTTTGCATTTACCTTTATTTTAAGACAAAATTCACTTTCATAAATATTTATGAACAACCATCTCATAAATCTAGGCTCCACTTGGAGCAGTTCTCCAGTTTTATGGAGCACCTTGATGAAGAACTACTTATTCCAAAACTAAGATTCTAAGTTTGTTTTTTATATTATAAATCAGTTATCTGTGATTTTTCTATGCTGTACTTTAGAGAATACTTTGGATTGCTTCAATTAAGCAATGTTAACATCTGTTGCCTTGATAAACCAAACAGGACACAAACATATGGTGGGGTGCACCTTCCTTGATAAAGGCAGCACCCCACAGATAAATGGGAAGTTTTAATGCCACAAGCACTTTAATTGTGATGTATTAAGGCTCCATGCTTGGTCTAGGCTTACCATCCTCCCCAGGAGGGATTCTAATATCTTTGTAAGAAACCCCAAAATTCCATCCAAATTTACTTCTCTATTTTCTTTATGGCTGTGAACATCTATGTCAATTTTATTTGATGACCTTTCCATGTTTTTTACCCTGTAGACATACTTTTGAGTAACAACCAGTGAAAGACAGCTACAGGGGCAATGTGATATTGTCAAGATTCACAACTCTACACTGAATTTAATTTTAATTTCCAATAAAAAGGAGAGAGTGACTTTTAGAAACTCTAAAAACCAAAGTCTTTGCACCATGTGGATCATGTGCCTCAAGCCTAATGCTTACTTTCAGCCAAAAGAAACCTGCATTTCCAGTTTTTTCTCAAATTCTACTCCAGGAGGCTTCTTGTGGACAGCAATTGGTTTGTTTCCTTTAGAACTTGATGAAATTCAAATAGAAACTGCAAACATAAAGCTTGTTTACATTTTTCCTTAGGAGACTGTAGATACAACTAATCCTGTGAACTGGCTGGTGGTCAGGTTACTTATAAAATTGTTTCTTTCAAAGAACTAGCAAGTTTTAATAGTTCAACAGGTGTCAATTCATTTAAGATTTCTAAAATCTTAAAGGTAAGTCTGTTGCTCTACTCTTAGGTAGATTTAATTCCCACTCCTGTAAACAGCAGCTTCAGTATTTCAGCAGTTAACACTGGCAGCAGAAACTGAACTTTAGGATATCTGGGTTAAATGTTACCAGTTTCCACATTAGATATTACTCATCTCTTTAGCCCTTCCCAAACACTCCTGAATCAACAAGCAGCAACATTAACTGAATGAAACATTCTGCTTCAAAAGCAGGTAAAATAATTTTGCTGGCCATACAAAAAGCAATAAAATTCTAAGTCTCACTCCTTAAGTTAATTACCAGAAAACAAAGCACACTTAAGCCAGTCACAGAGGCTAAAACTATTTAAGTTTCCAACCTGTCACATCTCTTGCAGGAGTGGAGATAAAAGCAGGTAACAGACAACAGACAACCCACTGATTAATGGCAAGCTTAAGAAAATTTAATTTATCCAAGCATTTTCACTTCTTTAAGTATATTTACTAGATTTTGTTTTTGAGGACCCATTGTTGCTCCAGTTGCAGAGAAACAGACACTACAGGAAACTACTGCAGATGAGAATTGGGATTATTTTCAGTTCTGCTGTGTAAAATTGGAAATCTATAGGTTGTTTATCAAAGAGTTAATCACAGGGTCAACATAAGGCTACTCCTGTGGGGACAGCCACATATGGAAACATCTCCTGACAAAATTTAATAGATGAAGTTACCTCAAACTGCAGGAGAATTTGGAGGCAGCTGGTGGTAACCCAGCTCAAATTAGATGTGTGCTACCCTGCTACTCCTGTACATTATTACAGGGAGTAGAGAAGGCAATGGATGGTCCTTTCTACTTTGCAGCACAGAACTTGGAAAAAGCCAATAGCATAGTGGCAATACCTTTATGTGATTTGATTTGAGGAGTAAAAGGGACTCATCACAATATTCAGCAAGGTTCACTTGCCATTAGCACTAGCAGTAAAGCAGAACAAAGAGAGCAACCTAAAAAAAGTCTAACATTCATGTAATTTACTACAATATAGTATAAAAGAGCACTTGAAAGCAAGTAATGGCTCTGTAGAACTACAGCTTGAAAAAATCAGGGAGATTCACAAATCATTCTACAGTAAGAAATGCATGTTTGGGGAAAAAAAGGAGAAAATACAATAGCTAAGAGACTCCTAAAAAATTAAATTAAACAATTGTTGGTAGGGCAAGAAAACCAAGAAACCATGAGATATACCTTAGAAGATTTTCAGCACCAGCTCTCATTCTCACTGCTCTTAAGATCTGTTGGTTTAGAACAGCTCTTTGATTTTGCAGTTTGCTTCGTCCAGTCTCAGCAAGAGGATTACATCCCTAGAATTAAGAAAATAACTTTGTTGTTGCTGTTAGAAGAAACTTCAGAGGAACTAACACTGAATTTAAATGAACTTTAAGGGTTCATTTAGATTCAATGTTAAAGGCATAGGTTCTGTATGAATACAAATCAGCTGCCTTGACAGCAATGATGATCTGACATTAACAACAGTATTTCTTGCCTCAAACTTTGTCATTAGAACCAAAAGAGACCATAACCACAGTACATTTTAACATCAAAATTCAAACAGAAAATATCTGCTTTAAACCTTAAGTTCACATGTGAGCCAGTCTCTTCTCCCCTAAAAATATTTTCAAGATATTTTGCAAATACAGCCAAATTTGACAGAATGTTCTAAAGTTTGTAGGATTTTATGAAAATAGTATTTGGCAAGAGAGCAATCCCCATCAAAGCTTCTGCTTAACCCTTGTAAAATATCAGAGTTCCAATTTGGGATATATGCAGCCTTGAAATACAACTCTGTTCAAAACAGACTATGGTGCTCAAAGTTTGGGCTCAAAAATCTGCTCTCACTTTTAGGATCTCTGATTTTTCCTTCTGGTGGCTCAGACCTTCAGTACAACTCCTCCCCCTGCTTCCCCAGGCTCCTCTCTTCACATCTCAGACTTACCAAAATAGAGCTTAACAGGGTAAAATGATTACACTGTCAGACTCTTATCAAATCAGGCTCTTAAAGAGTAAAGTGTGAAATCCAGAATTCACAAGAATGCTCCTGGGTGTGTGCATACCTCACACAAGTACCAGACTCGAAGTGCTGAAACCTGTGTTTGAGCAGGGCTGAACCATTGTATCCTGAGCCCTGATAAGCTAAAACTGCTACAGATGAATAGCACTGCATGTTTGTCCTTTTTTGTTTAAGGGAAACACGAATTTAACACCTTTTTAAAACAGGTTAGAAATTTCCCTTACACAATTTATTCTTTGCTTCTGCCACCTATTTTTAAAAAAGTATCAAATGCCTTTGAATCTTAATACACAAGAGTCTGCCAGCACAAGCCTTTAACTAATAATTCTGAAGCAAATCACTGTTTAAAGGCTTACCCTTAGATGAAGAATGTCCTTTTGAGTGGCCTCACTGGGTATGATTACAAAGCTTATCAGAGTCCTGCTGTATTGTCTGCTACACAAGAAAGAGGCTCAGACCTCTCTAAGTCTTCTTTCAACCACTCCAGCCACAAAATTATGCACTATTTTGGACCTCTCCCTCTTAGTTTTGACTAGAAAAAATTGATTTTCATATAAGAGCATTTAAAAATCTATTAACAAGCTCTAATTATGAATGGTCAAGCAATGACATACCAGCAAAACAAAAGTGAGTATTTAAATAGAACATGACATTCTGATCATGGAGTTCAGTTCTTGTTTCTGTTGTCAAGTGAAAGCAAATTGACTTGACAACAGAGAAATGAGCCGATGAAACCAATTACTCTAGTTCAACTGAGAAGGCACATAGCCCAATAATGTTAATTCAAGATATCTAGTTTGAAAAGCTTGTAATAAATAGGTCAAATGACAGGGAGCTTGTGCAAACATCTTCAGAAGCACCATTTGCTGTGTAAAAACCACACCACACTGAATTACTTCAAAACCCACACCACACTGAATTACTGCACTGAAATGTTTCTGCATTGAAATACCACTCACAGCACAAGCCCCCAGCTCTCTTCATCGAGGGAGATCTCACAGCAAGCTTGACACATCGTGTGACAGCCCAGTTGTTTAGCAGTGGGGAGGGCCACAGAAGTGGTTTCTGTGAGGAGCTTCTAGAAGCTTCCACCGTGTCTGACAGAGCCAATCTCTGATGGCTCTGAAGAGGGACACGCTGCTGGCTCAGTCAGAGGCTGGCAATGCCTCTGTGATGGCACATTTAAGAAGAAAATCAAAGCAATGCACATGTGGGTTTCCCCAGGGATGGCAAGGTGCTGTGGCCACCATCTCAGTGCAGCTCAAGTCATGTCATGCCCTGCCTGCCTGGCCACCCCTGTCCAGCAGTGGAAACATGGTGAACAATTCTGACAGGGAACCTGGACAAAAGCAACCTCTCAGCACGGCAGAATGTAGTGGGATAGAATATAAGAAAATAAACTAGTGTAGAAAGTAATCTTACCCCTAAGGAGGTGCAGCTGGGCCAATTATCAGAGATTAGGATCAGGCCTGACTTTAACAGGCCACAGCTGTAAGCAATGAGAAGAAGATGCTATACAAGAGTGGGGTGGGTGGTAGAGAAAGGAACTGGAGTCAGTGGCTGCTTTGTGAAGGAGAAAGAGTCAGTGCTCTGAGGAGCTGACCATGAGAAACACCAAGAAGGTATGGAATTCTTGTGATAAGGAGCAACAGTATGGAACCCCTGCAATAAGATGACAACAGTGGGATCCTGTAGGAATCTTTGATTTGGTGGAATTTGTTGCCAATGGTACCTATGAGCAGCAGTTTTTCTTCTAGTCAGAGAAGAGGAGGAAGCAAGGGCATGTGAGGGAAACTGATGTGGTGATAGCAAGGTCAGTGGGAAAGAAAGAGGGGATGAGGTGTTTGAAGTGTCACAGCTGAGATCCTCTGCCAGTTATGGTGAGGACCATGGTGAAACAAACTGTGCCCCTGTAATGCATGAAGTGCACAGGGGATGCAGAGATCCACTGGAGCCCGTGGGAAAAGCACTTGGGCCTGAGTGGGTGCCAGAGGAAGCTGTGATCCAGTGGGAGACCAGAATAGAGAGAGGGCCCTTGCTCCCAAGCTAGAGCAGCCTGTCTTTAGAGAACTACACCCTGTGCATGAGCAACCCACACAACAGCTCTGGGAGGACTCTTTGCCTGTGGGGTGGACCCCACAGCACAGCAGAACACAGACTCCTCTCCCTGAGAGCACAGCAGAGGATCTTGGGTGCTGACCTGACCAAAACCCTCACACCCTCTCTCCCTACACTGTTGGTGGGAATCAGGGAGGGGCTGCAAGGAAAAAAAGTGTTTTAAAGGCTTATTTTACTTGTCATTATCCTCTTCTGACTCTGCTAATAATAAATTTACTTTGTGCCTTTAAATTTGAACTTGTTTTGCCCTTAGAGTGTTTTCTCCCAATCCTCATCTCAACTCATAAGCCCTTGGTTAATGTTTTTTCAATCCCTCTCGTCTGCCCAGCTGAGAGCAAGAGATGATGAGCAAATGAGACTTTCATGGGTGCCTGGTGTTTGGCCAGTGCCAAACCACAACACTCAGAGAAAATGAACTTTTTACTGGAGGGAACACACATATGCAGCAAACTCATTCATTCACCTCAGATTAGAAGCAGGCCTTTAACTACTGAGTACTTTGTTCCTTGACACACAATTATACACAAAGACATAAGCAATGCACACTTTAGTGTATAACATGGTGTTGTTGCCACAAGCTGCTGTCTGCTCTTAGTCTGGTTCTTTTTCTGGGGTGTAGCTGTTCTTCCCCACTTTCTTTTCCTCATTTTGTGTTGTATGGTCTTTTCTACTACTATTCAAAGCTTTACCTCTTTTCATTCTATCCATGCCATTTTTCATTTGAACCTCACCAATTATTTCCTCTTGCTCTTGCATTCATTTTGAGTACTTAATTCTCATCTCAGACCTGTTATCTCCATATTTGTGCACACTTATTTCCTTCCAACTTCTTTCTTGGCCACTTAGTTCAAGCATCCTTCTAAAATGTCTCCTTGCCTTGCCCTTTATTTTTTCTGAAAAGCTGCAGCTTCCTCCCAGAACTCCCTGGCTCTTTCTGTGTGCCAAACAGGTTTGATGACATCATTCAGATACTTCTTTACAGCTTCACTTCAGAAATTTGTCAGGAAGATAAACTGCCTGATTCCCAAGCCCATGAAGCTCGTAGGTGTGATCTCTTCATTTTAATGAACTTTTGATCAAGCTCCCACTGAACAATGAGTACAAAACTGCAGCGATCTGAAAGTCTCTGCAGAGAGAAAAAGTGTAAGAGATGTTTCCCTCCATTTCAGGTCCTCAGGCAGGAAAACCAGCCCTGAGCCCTGACAGGACAAGGCAATGACAGACCAAGGTATCTGTCCAACCTGCAGCGTGCCTGTAAGTGTGACAGTTTTGATAAGAGGCTTCCTATGGATAGAGGAGTCTGTTTTCAGGATATGCTCACCTGTTTGAGCATATGGCTCCAACAAGGAGGAATTAATATTTCACTTTTTGGAAAATGTTGCTCTTTGTGTCTCCTGCACAGAGGATGAGGACACTCAGCTAGTTTATGTTCATTTGCAGCTTAAACTCTTAATTGTAATCAAGCTGCCATAAAACTGATGGGTGGTGTGGGAAATGGATTTCTAGAAAATTCTCCAAGCCTGACAGAAGGCTCACATAGTGTACATCTGTATGCAGACTTTGAGATAAGAAACACTGACTCAGAAATGCCATAGAATAGGACAGACATGGTTGAGAGAGAAATGGAACTAGAAACAAGTGTCAAAAGATAACCTTACAAATAAGACTAGGTACTTAAAATGCATTATAGTAAGACCCACGAGAAGCAATTTTAGATTATTGCCTTTAAAGCATTTACAGCATAGTGTAGCAAAAATTAATAAACCAAGAAATGCTTGTAATGTATTGTAATTAAGAAATAATTAACTTCTGATTGTGATAGTGTGAATTATAACATCTGTACTGTCTCACCCTTCACATGAGACTGAAAATAGAAGTTTTTAAAATGCCCCTCAGTTACCTCATCGCTAAGTTAAAAAAGAGCTTAATCTGACAAGGTAGAAGTCTGTGTAGAGAACAGTAAAATAAACCAGTATCTTAAAAAAAACCTCAAGAAATATAGTCTGGGAAAGACATCCCCTTGTGTCACAAATTCTGTGTACTAAAAAGTTTTTAAGTAAACAGGTCCAAGCAAGTGCTTAGTTTTGTCTTCCTCCATGCAGCAGATCCCTTTCCCAAACAGCATTTCTACATGCTTCACATCAGAAGTGCAGTCATGATAAATGCCAAAATCATGACTGCTTGCCAAACAATGAGTAATGGCAGTAAGTATTGGACATTAACGTAAATGTGCTTCACAAAGTAGTGGTTTGAGCTTTTAAAGATGAGCCATGCTGTCTGAGGGTGACACAGAGTTGAAACTGGGTGTGCCTCCTTGCTGGAAGGAGAGCAGTCCTTTCGAGCCAGTGCTGCTTGTCAAGCCCAGCAGTGTACACAAATGGCCGTGTCCTCCAGGTACTCAAACATGCATGTTGAAATAACAACTCTGGATGGAACTCTGCACACATCTGCTTTGGTTCTGGCAGCAACCGTAGCAAACAGCATATTCACACCAGTATTTCTACAAGTCCTGCTAAATTGTCATTTCCTTACTCTCCTGCAGTACTATAATTAATGGCTCTTTGTGCAGATGGCAGATTACCACTAGTTCAGTTTTGAAAATTTAGCTGTATACTGTGGATCTTTCAGAAGCACAAGTTTTATCTGAGTGTTTTGTTGTTGCTTTTTGTTTTAATAGAGAGGTTGGGAAGATCTGGTCTTCCAGAGCCTGGTCTACTTGTGCTATGAATGAAGTTTTTTATAGTTCTAAGTACCTGGCCCAAAGATTAATACAAAGTTAAAGAAGTAATTATTGTATTAGACCCCAAATATGTATTTCCTACATGAACTCCATCTTGTCACAGCACTCACTAAGCAAAATTTACCATTCGTATTTCATCACAGATGTCTGTCTCTTGACTAACCAAGTTTCAGATGATTCTTAGTTTCACATGAAGGCCTACTTTCTGTACTAGGTTTTATGAATTTGTATATAATGAGTGGACTTTGGATGACAAGGGTTATGAATCATTGCTAAGTTGTTTCTGTCCTGCCAGACAAGTGGAAAGAGAACAAATAGCCAAATAAATATTCCTGTGGCAATGCTAATGTTGATGGTTGCCTGGCTACTAATGACTTAAAAAGAACCCCGGGAGCTAAACCCCGGTGGAAGGACAGGTGTGGCAGGTTGGTAAACTGATACATTAACAACAGGTGGGGGGAAGCCCTGCAGAAAAAAGCTCAAAAAGAGGGGAAGGCCACAGAGTTAATTAGGGAAGTGCTGATTCATGAGCTAGTTACCATACCTTATCATCATTTTCAGTCTGGTGCTTCACTTATGGAGCTGCCTGCTCCTGCTTTTGGCCTTCTTCCCTGACACAGGGGACTAATACACAGTCATTCCTTCTGAGCCAGCTGGGTCTGTGTGATAGGGATCTAGCCTCACAGATGAAAGCAAAGCTTAGAAAGAGAATAAAATTATGCACCTTTGTTCAACTGATCAGAATCTAGAGATTTATTAAGCTAGCTGTTCTCTGTGTAGCACAGTGGACTGCTATCCAGAGCAGCCCAACTGGAGCTGGGATGTCTCACGTTTAGCCAGCCAAAGCTAGAGAGCTGCAGAAATGTTAACCTTGGAAAACTAACTGTGGCTTCTTCTTACCATTTATTGCAACTTTCTGACTGGTGAGACAATGCTGAAAATATGGCCAGTGTAGTGTCACAAAGCAGTGAGTCAGGGTGGGAAAAACAGAGTAGAAAGAACTTGCTGGGTATCTCTTCCCTGCTCTGCTCCTCCCACCAAAAAAACAAACAAGGAAAACAAAAACCACCCCCAAACAAACAAACAAAAATAAAGCAGGCACAGCCCTACTAACAGGTTATCCCACAAGCACTGGATCCCATCACTGGGTGAGCACTATATTATAAATACCCTGAGCTCTGTATGTTGATGTGCCTCAGGGATATTTACTCTGCAAAAGCTTACTGGAGTGGTGTACTGCAAAAAAATAAATAAATAAAACGGGAGAATTGCTTGAAAAAGAAGGCTGTTTCTCTTATAAGAATTCAAAGATAACTAAAAAAAACCCATGAAGAGGGTTTTTTGAGAGGGTAAACAAGCTATAGAACCATGGCAGGTGTATAAAATCACCATGGTTGGGAGAAGCATCTAATGGGAGCAAAGCAGCACATGACCTTCTTTAATTACTATTGGTCTGCTGAAAAATGCTTCCTGTCTAAATGCTTCTAAAACAAATTTTAGTTATCATTAGTTTTGTCATTATTTTCATAGACAAGGAGGACTGGGGGCAGAATTTGGATGGATGTGTGGGACAGGCATGGCTGATTCACAGATTGCTGGCAGGAACAGTGAAGGAATGTGAAACTGCACACAGAGTAGGTCAAGACGTGAGGCTCATGGCCCAAGAGCTCTCACACCACCCAGGAGAGCAGGTGCAGTGTGCCCTGGCAGTGTACACTGAAACAAGCCAAGATAAACACAACAGCAGCAAAACCAGTTCCTGCTACATTATCAGCCCAGAAATTAAAGTCCCAGGCAGAAGTTTTATCTTCTCTTTGATGGAAAGCAAGGTGCTTCTTCCCTTTTGCCATACCCTCTTCTGGACACCACAAAAGGTATTTTTTGTTGTTGTCTGTTTTGCTTTTACAAGTAAAATTCTTCTCACAAGTTTGGTTGCAGATATCAAAGAGCTCAAGAGAGTTGTTTAGGAAGGGCAATATATGAGGAAGTGAATGGAGCAACAGTGATAGAGTTGTATGAACCCTGTGTGGCTGCACAGGTGATTTCCTTAAAATCAGGTGATTAAAAAAGAAAAAACACCAACAAAAGACACACCAGCACTGAGGCAGCTCAAAGCATCCTAGGAGGTTAAAGGAAAAATTTGAGTTTGCACATATAAATGATAAATTTTGCCACAGGAGAAAAGGAGATAGTGGGAAAAGGGAAAAAGTCCATGTGGAGCAGCTCTGACATCACTGGAAGGGAATGGGGAAGGCAAAGCTGAGAAAGGGTGCAAGTGGACTTCAGCTCCTGGCACCCATCACATCTCAGACTCATGCCAGAGTCCCTTTTTAGTGTGGCACCACAAGTCAAAGCAGGAACCATGACTGTGCACCTGTGTCCCCATTTCTGGCCAGTCACAGTTTTATGGGGTCCCCTCCCTACATTAAAAAAAAAAAAAGGCACTAAGCAAAAATTAAGTAAGTTGTTTAACATCCTGCATCTTGGGCATAGTGAGGGCTGCTTTCTGGTATGCTGTATTTAAAATTTCAAAAAGTGTAATACATAGAAGAGCAAGAGAGACTTTGAGCACAATTCCCATAGAAATCCATTCATCAAAATAAATTATCAAAAGTCTTGATAAAAACCAATTTGATACGGTATGAATTACCCAATTTTTCTCAATTATAAAATTTCATTGTGCACAATATTTCTTAGAAAGTTTGGGAGGCAAAACGGGAGGCAAGCTCACTGTGTAAGAGTGCTTGGAAGCCACGTTTGAGCAGGACTGATGCAAAGCAAGCGTTTTCACCTTGCTACACAGCTTACAGAATAAAAAAAGTCAATTAAGGAAGTACCTTTTGACCTAAAAACACAAGGACTACCCTTGGAAAGTGATGTGATTGTGCACCAACAAATGTAGTAAACCAGCCCTCAGATCTTTTCAGGAAAACAAACGGTGCGATTTAGGAAGGAAGGAGAAAACAACACCAAGATAACTCAGGGGGGAAGACCCAAGGACACCCATCCAAAGCTGTCACTAATCTCAGTCACATGAAATCACCACGTTTACCGTTCACAGGGACATGCAGATACCACATTTAAAGAATCTCCTCGGGTTCACAGCTTGTACCTGGTTAAAGATTCCAGGAGAGGGATTGTTTTGGTCCTTTTTTTTTGGTGTTTTGTTTTCCCTCCCCCTTCACCTGGAACTTCTAAACCAGAATTAAAGCTCTGACTTTTCAGACCATTCAGCTAACACATAACAAGATACACTATTTTCCTTCTTACTTTTAGGGACTAAAGGCTTTGAGCATCTAGCCTAATCTGAAGTTCATAACTTTATTAAAGACACTTATGAGCTGGCAGAACCTTTCCAAGATCTGAGGGAAGAGAGGCAAGCATGTGGCTCATTCAGATTTTATCAGATTCTCATTTTTTCATTACTTATGTCTTAAAGCAGTAAGTAACAGGAAAGATGCTCCTGATTAGGTATTAAATTGATCTTACAGTATTTTCATATATGAGAAAAACTTCATTCTTGTCCAATAGGCTTTACACTGATCTAATACTGTTTCGGCGACCAGAACTGAAACATAAAACAACTTAATTTAAAACAGTCTTTTAGCAAGTCTGAGTGTAGATCTACTACTCTTATGACCCGAGGCACAACTTGGCTACTAAACCTCAGTTAGTCCTTATCAGTAACTTAGTTCATGAAAAATCAACTTTTTCATTAACATACCTCAAGGCAGCCTATGAGTTTCCTACAGAGTAGAAAACACAGCTATGAAAACTAAATAATTACAACTTGGACACATGGTATGACTGGGAAAGACTGGTAAAGATTGAAAGTTCTGCTAAATACTAAGAAAACAGTGATTTACTGACCAAATATTACAGTAGGATTACTCAAATGAGGAAGCCAGACAAGATTTGGTCCAAGTTTTGTTTCAG
Source organism: Melospiza melodia melodia (assembly GCF_035770615.1). NCBI lineage: Eukaryota > Metazoa > Chordata > Aves > Passeriformes > Passerellidae > Melospiza > Melospiza melodia. Next base: position 4,756,029 of record NC_086206.1, on the reverse strand, counting down.
TCTCTCTAGTTATTTACAAGGTGGTAGCGATTCCTTGCTGCATGGCTGGCACAGGTAGAGCTCGGCTCTTTTCAGCTAAAACAGTTCCTCTGCTAAAGGGCAATGTTCATGAATTTGACAAATACTGCGGCAAAAAAAATCTAACAGCCTGTAAATACGGCAACAAAGCCAAGCCTATGTGCGTCCTTGCCAGGTGATCCAGGCGGTTGCTAAGTGCGCAATGGGGCTATTTCTGCGTAAAGGCGAGCAGCAAGAACCTGATGTCTGCAGCTTTTTTTTACCCCCTCCATAGACTAGACAGTTCATGGTCTTGGATCCGGAATCTACACCAAAACCCCCATGGACCTATGGACGGGATTTACAGGTGCTGAGAACTTAAAAACACTGAGGGAACGCCGAAGCAGAGCTCTCTGAAAACGGCACTTACTGCCCGCCCTTTACCTCCAGTGAAGTTCACAGAACCCCACAGGGCTGCATTACAAGCGATACTTAACTCTAATTACTGTTGTGCCGAAAGAACTCAGGTGCAGGTTATGGCATAAGCCGCCCAGTCGGTCTGAAAAGTAATTAGGGCAGATGTTCATTAGGAACTTCCTAATGAATCTGTTAACTTCGTTACCTTACTGCAGTAAACTTTCTTACAGGTACATACGGCAATTTACTAGAAAGCGCGCCGGGAGACGCAGCGAAACCAGGGAAGGGACCAGGGGCGGGGGGTGAAATAAATAAAGACAGCAAAAAGACGGCGGACAAGCGCAATTCGACTCATTTTGGGCAGCTACGAGGGGTCGGTCCTTGAGGGAGACGCCCAGCTCAGAAGCAAGGGAGGCCTGCGGGATCCGAGCGGCCGCGCTCCCTCAGGGCCAGGTCCCCATGCCGGCTCCCCCCAGGCTGCTCCCCGCGCCCGTGGGCTGGCACAGCACGGAGCCCACAGCGCTCCGCCGGGAGAAAGCAAACCCTGAGCGGCGGAGAGGGGACCCCAGCGCCGAGCCGCCCCCGGGAGGCGCTCCCCGGGCACACAGCCCGCTGTGCACGCAACCCACCCGCCCCGGGCTGGCCAGCGAGCCTCCCACCTTCCGAAAGTAGCCGTCCCCCGCCGGCTCCGCCGCCTGGCGGGGCAGGAGGGCGTCTGTCATCTTCGGGCGGGCCGAGCAGCCGTCCGTCCGTCCGTCCGTCTGTCTGTCTATCCGTCCGTCCGCGAGCCACTGCTACGAGACGAGCTCTCCTCTGCGAACCCAGGACCCTGCGGAAATGCCAGCGCTGCCCCACGGCACCGCCCGGCCCCACCTCCGGTGGTGGCGGGGAGGAGCTGCCCCGCCCCACGGCGCTGCTCCTCCGCCGCCCAGTGGTCCAGTGGAGCTCCTTGCAGCGACCCCCGGCTCTCTTCGCGTGGAAGAGGTCCCCGGTGGAGTGGCTGAGGTGCCACAGAACAGTGCGGAGCGGGGCGGTGGCTGTGGCTGACTGTGAGCGGAGCCCGGTGCCCAGCTGCGCGGTGGCGGCTCGGCTCGCTCCTCCCCGGCCCTCCGGCCGTTCTCCGCTGGAGCGTGCCGGAGTCCGGCTGGCCGCCTCGAAGGCACGGCTCGCCTCCTGGAGCTTCCCCGCGGCCTCCCGCGCCGCCGAGCCTGGCCACAGCCCCTGGGGGTGGCCACCCGGAGCGGCCGCTCCCGGCACCGTGGGGCTGCCACCAGCTTTCCCCGGGCACCGCCTCGGAGAGGCGAGGCTCCCCGCGGGTGGCTGCCCCTCAGAGCGGCTCGTTCCCCCGAGAGGGGCGCTCCCAGCCCCGCTGGTGGCTGCCCCTCAGAGCGGCTCGTTCCTTGGAGAGGGGCGCTCCCAGCCCCGGGGATGGCTGCCCCTCAGAGCGGCTCGTTCCCCCGAGAGGGGCGCTCCCAGCCCCGCTGGTGGCTGCCCCTCAGAGCGGCTCGTTCCTCGGAGAGGGGCGCTCCCAGCCCCGGGGATGGCTGCCCCTCAGAGCGGCTCGTTCACCCGAGAGGGGCGCTCCCAGCCCCGGTATGGCTGCCCCTCAGAGCGGCTCGTTCCTCGGAGAGGGGCGCTCCCAGCCCCGGGGATGGCTGCCCCTCAGAGCGGCTCGTTCCTCGGAGAGGGGCGCTCCCAGCCCCGGCTGCCCCTCACCGCGGCTCGTTCCCCCGAGAGGGGCGCTCCCAGCCCCGGGGATGGCTGCCCCTCACCGCGGCTCGTTCCTCGGAGAGGGGCGCTCCCAGCCCCGGGAATGCCGCCCGCAGCGAGGAGCATCACCGTGCCCCGGCCCCTTAGCACTGAGTGCTTTGGGGTGGGTATCGACCCACGGTTCGCAGCACTGATCTCTCCCTGGCCCCTGTGGGGGCTCCGCCGCCCGCACCTTGATCTGTGTAAAGGGTGGGAGAGGAGCCGGAGCCCAGGCCATTAAAAACGACAGCGGTACCTCAGTGAAAGGCAGGGTTCGCCCTGCTCCAGGAAACTGCTGTGGGACCAACCTCAACATTGCCAAGGTCTGCAGTGATTCGTGCTGCACAGACCACCTGTCTGAAAAACTCCCTTGTGTAACTGGTTTCGCAAATGTTATTGGACACAAATATTGGAATTTGCCAATATTGGTTTCTATTCCAAGCCATGCTTAACCTACAGAGCTTGCCAATTCCAAATATTGGAATTTGCCAATATTGGTTCCCATTCCTAACTGTGCCTAACCCACAGAGCTTGCCAATTCCAAATATTGGAATTTGCCAATATTGGTTCCCGTTCCTAACTGTGCCTAACCCACAGAGCTTGCCAATTCCAAATATTGGAATTTGCCAATATTGGTTCCTATTCCTAGCCGTGCCTTACCTACAGAGCTTCCTGCACATTTAGCATCGAAAGATGAAATACTTCTATCGGTATTGCCTAACTTACCTTCCTCCTCACTTCCCCCGGCCTTAATTTCTCTTTTTTTTTAGCTTTCTTTGAATTATGGTGTAGTTTTGCAGGAAAAAAAATTTGGAAAGAACATTTTTTTTTATCAAAGGAAAAAATATCCTTAGAATTATATCATTAATGGAAATGGTTCTTTGCAAATATTGGGGTCTCCAAAGGGAGGCTGGTTAAACTGCGTGTCTACTGCATGTTTTTAAGGAAGAATGCTAGAGTCAGTAACTCAGAAATTGGGATCCAAAGATTTGCTGTGTTGAAAGCAGCAGAATTTTGTTTGTTGTGATTTTGCTTGCTTTCACCTCACTATTTTTCCCCCAATAATTCTAAATACTGGATGAATGTACAAAAATATGTATTAAATATGAATAGGTGAATGTAGGAAACTTGCTTCAATTTCTGATCTGAGTGTGTAAAAAAGTTTTAATTTTTATGCTAATAGAAAAGGTATTTATCTGACAAAAAGGGTTTTAAAATTCAAATCTTGCAAATCAGTAGAAAACTCCAATGCAATACATAGAAACTAGTTTAAGGTTAGTAATTTGCCAGGTGGGCTGTGCTGATACAATCTGCCAATTAAAACAACATCAGTGTAACCCTCTTTGGAGTTTGCACTGCTGTCACTGGCTTTATTGAAAACTGATCCCATTGAAAGGCTACAGCTATTACTCCAAATAAGGTCCTAAGAGCTTGTAGTTAAGCCAAAGGCTCAGTTAACAATGATCATTATCATGGCTATGCGTAAAACACAACTTTGCAGAGATTTCTGCATGACACACCAAAGGCACTTTCTAATATATACCAGTGGCAAAATGCAGCTTTTCTTCGTTGCTGGTGGATTCTTTGAATAAAGCAAAGTCAGCACATCTAGTAAGTTTGTACAGTAAAAGCAGGAGTCCAAGAGAGCAGGATTCCTCCCTGTCGGTGTCTGGGGTTTGTCACCAGCACCCTCACAGCTGCCAGACCAGACTGTGCTTTCCTCTGCACAAATAAATGGTATTTCATCATCACTGCACTAGGACTGATTGAGTGTTTCTTCACTAAGTCACTCTAGGTTTTGTATGCATATAGTGAACATGGTTTTTTTGCAAAGGCACATATTGATTGTATGGTCTCAGAAGTGCTCAGCTGTGTAATGACTGAGTAGGAGTGCTCTCTGACCCTGGAATGTAAATTGCAGCTTAGAACATTCCAAAACCTGATTTATGCTCAAAAAACCCCCATGTCCCTGCTCTTCTCATCATCTTGTCTCCAGTAGCTTTTTGATTGCTGTTAGGATTCCTAAATAGACTTGGGCTCATACCACAAACTTCCTCATGATTACTGCCTGAGTCAGAAGGCTTGGCTGCTGCATTGTAAAGATTGAGGCTAGAAATACAGATTAATGCATTCAGAAAATGCATTATGTTGTACAGATAGAGATGTTTGCTTGACATTTAATATTTAAAGGGAGTCAATTCTGTGACCTGGTGCACTGGACATGCACTATCTCTAAGAAATCATCAAATGTTTAAGAATTTGCACCTAAAGAATATCAGTAAGTGCTGAGCCCTGAGCAGCAGGCCTAAGCCAGGGCTGATTTACAATCCTGGGCACTGTGACCAACACCATCAGCATCACTTACCTACAAACAGATGACCAACAACTTATGCCAGCTGTTTAACACCAAACGGGCTGCTTTGGAAACTTGCCCATAATCTTGTGTAGTTATCTGCAAGAAATGCATAATTTTAAGAAACTTTCCCAACTGATATTAATAGAGGTTGGTTTGTATGATATTTTAGGGAAAACCCACTCAGCCGAGGCCTGGGCCGTGGCCCAGGGTGCCATCAGATCCAGGTGTTTCTGTGCTAAAAATATACACAGGCCAAAGGACTGGCTGATTTGGGCTGATAAATCTGACTCCCTTTCAGGGCGAATTTGGAAGCCTCACCTATGGGTGGATGCACCAGGTAGGATTTTCCCAGTTGACAGGAAGAGTTCTCCAGGTCCTCTCTGCGAAATGGGGCTCAGCAGCAATTGCAATTGTGGATTCTGGATGATGGTATTTAGGCACTTGCTGATGTATCTTTTTACTCTTCTCTTTCTTGTATAGTAATGATTAGGTGCATTACTTACTTATTTTTGCTTGTTGTTAAAGCTGACTTGTAAGATTATTGTTTTTTATTAAATGTATCATTTTACTTTTGTGCTGCCTTACTTACTATTCACAGTAAAATGAGACCATTCTCTCCATTGGTGTCTGTGTCCTTTAAGTTGCCCTGTCAATTGGCAAAACGGTTCTGCTTGAAGTGTTAAATCTGAAAGAATTGGTTCTTATCTGTGCATCATCTCTCTCAGTTCTTTCCAGAAGAACTCATCATCTCCTGGTTCTTTGCAGGACTAGGTGCTAAGTGGCTTGGTGCATTTTCAGATAAAGAAGCCAGGGGATCTAGACAATGACCATGCTGAAACAGGCACGGAATGGCAGACCCTGAGTTGTCCCGTGTTTTGTCCCGCAATAGTAAAAGTAAGAGGGATGAGAATTGGGACCGGAATCTGAACACCCTTCCCGCAGACACATAAATATGATATATACGTATATATTTCTCATATGTTTGTATCACTCCACTCATTCTGTTAATCCTCTTCTTCTTCTCCTGCTCCATCATATGAAAAAATATGTGAATATAAGAAACCCCATCAGTAGTCTTGTCTTTGGCCACTAGGAAATAGTCCCAGTTTGGGAATTAATTTCCTGCTGGGGTACCGGTTATGTATCATTCCGTAGCCAAGACAGCAATCTGGCTGCTCTCTGGAGACACAATGTTTCTTATCTCTGATTTTTCAGACCTTTTGGCTCTATGGCGGCAGCAGGTCACAAGACATCTTTTGTCCCAGAGAGACCCCCAGGCTTAGCAGCAAAAGCACACTAGAATTATTCTGTATGAAGGGAGAAGTATTCATCAACTCCTGCTGCTTCTCAAGGCAGGTTTTTGAATTCTGAACCTGACACATGGCTGCACATTTCTGTTGCTATTGTTGCTGGCTTTGAATATTAAACTTAGATTTTGATCAGACAGATTTTGTCAGTGATCATGACAGCTTTTATGTCAATAAATTCCAGTGCAGTGATTTAGTTGAATTAGTATCATCCTTTATTTCTAAAGATTGCAGTTCTTAATGAGCAAACGTCTGCCTACTGTAAGCAAGTACTAGGTGAGGAGTAGGGAAACATGATCATAGGTCCATTATTTTTTCCATTCTCTTTCCAAATAGTATTTGTGGGGAAGGAAAAAAAGGTTACAAATTGCAAAAATAGGGCACGAGGCACAGCAGCAGCAGTGATGTAACTCTGCTTTGAGACTGTTACAAATTTACTGGATGGAGTAGAAGATTTCCTTACCAAGAAATTTACTGAGGAACAATAAAATGATCTGAAAATGATACACCAAGTCAGTGTCAGGACTTTGTATAAGCACGATATGATTGCTGCAGGTGCAGTGCTCCACTGCTGCTTCTTCCCCTTAGAGGTATTGACTGCACTTATTAATTGCAGCATTGTCTTCACTGAAATCCCATTTATTATCAAATAACTAATCTGCTTTGCCTGTTCTGCTGTGAAATCACAGTGAAAACAAGACACTGCAGTTTATGTGGAAACTAAGACCAAACATGGGCAAAATCATCGCCACTTTTCCCAGCTAATGCCTTGCCTTTAACCGAGACCGACAGATAAAAGTCTGGGTATTCAAGAACAATGTGTTATCTCTTTATTTTGCAGTCCTTTAAATAAAGAAAATTAGCACTTTGGAGCAGCTAAGGCAATGCCTCAGGGGCTGACCTTCAGGTGGCTGTTTTGTCAACTGATACCACAGCCCTGAGTTAGCAGGGTGAATATTCAGTGAAACACTGAATGCAAGATAAGGCCGAGTTTGTCTTATTGTTTGTAGGAATATGGGATTTTTATATTTCCTGTGCTTATGATTTTTGTTTTTCTCTTTATTGTGATTTTTAAAACCCTTTAAATTAATCGAGTTTTTGCTTTTTTTCTTTTATATATCGATTATACAAATTTTAGCCTGAAGTTCCCGTGACTTGCATGACTTAAAACTAATTAACAAATATATTTGAAGAAGTGGTCTTAAGTAATACAACAAAACACATAACAAGACACTTCCATGCCTGATCTTCTCGATGAACCAATACAGAACCAGATGTTGAAAACTATGTATTGGCAAACAAAAGTCTAAAGTCCACCTCGGGCTTTAGGGCTCAATTTCAGCCTCACAGCCACTGGCAAATACCTGAACTTTCATTCAAAAATGCAGGTGTTTTTATTTTACCAGACAAATTTCTGTAAAAAATTATTGGAAACGTAAACTATTCAGTTCTACTAGTGTTTAGTTTCCTTGCAATTAAAAAAAAATTGGAATGATTGTCTTATGTAACAGCTACAAATAGCAATTGTCACCTGGTTTAGTAACTATAAACGAGAAAGTTTACCATGGAGAAGGAAATACCACCGGGATGCAAAAGTAATTCTAATCTGAGAATAGCCTTAACGGAAAAAAGCTTCAGTATTTGATTACCTCAACTCTTTGAAGTGATCAGACAAAACACTCAAAAGATTTTCCGTTGGCCTTGTGCAAAAAAGGTTTATTTAAGCCGGTGTGTTAAGTCAAAGTCACACAGTATCGACTATTCAGGAACAATTCTGTCCTAAACAAAGAGAAACAGGAGGTATGCTAACAACTCATTGCCGCTGTATGTTCTAGCTAAGTGCTCTGTAATGATGAGAAAAGACAATGCACGTAGAGGGTCCGTGGCTTTTACTTTACTGTTTCTAAGTGAATTAGAGACCTGAATGAAACAGAGAAATCCCTATTTGTATGGAACCGTGTCAATATTCCCCATGGAAACCTGGAGCCACGTGAAACTCCGGCAGTTTCACTGTGGAAGAAACCAGTTCCAAGTAAACAAATGAAGAGAAATACTCGGATGGAGAATACACAGAAGTCTTACCTGTTAAGGGAAGGAATATCTGAAGACTGTGTTTTGTTTTATTTTCAAGGATTTCAGAGAAACTGGTGATACTTTAAAAAGTTGCGGACTGATAGAACGCAAATTGAAGCGTTTGCTTTTTGGGGGGGAGAGGGGGTAACAGTGGAAAACAAACCCAAATTTTGAACACTTGGATCCTACTGGTGAAAACTGGTCTTTGTACAAAATACATTCAGGAAACGTTTCTCTCTCGATACAGGACTTCGCAAGGAGGTTCAGAGATCCCTGAAAGCCTTCAGGGATGAACTCTGTGAGGGAAGGTGTGAACGCCCAGACTTCTACCCCGATTTCTGCGCAAATTCTTCTTGAACAGCGCCTAAGACAACGTGGTTAGGCAAATTTTGCCATGTATTTGCTTAAGTGTACAATGAAATTCGCAGCTCCATTGATTTTGATTCAGGGTGGAGTCCGCTTTACACCTTGATTTAGATGAAATCAGTTTGTCAGTCGTTGCTGCCCTTTTCCCAGCCCTGAGTCTGAGGGGGGCTGATCTGGTGCACTCGATGATTCGCGGGAATGGCGGCTGACCACCGGCAGTTTGACATAATGTGCCGTGGGTTATTTCTAAAGACACCAGCCAGCGTTTCGGACCGATGATGTGGAGCCGCACACGGCAGCTCCGCTGGGGCTGGGGCTTCTCCAGCCAAACACGGCTGGGCCGGAGGGAGCCGTGCGGCCGGAGCGGCTGCGGCCGCCGCCATGCCCTCCCTCATTGCGGGCACCGAGAGGGGCCACAGCACCGCGCCACACCCTAGCGCCGCTGAGGGGCTCCGGGCGATGCCGCCGCTCCCGTCCCGCCGGCGGGGTCCCGGCGGTGCAGGGTGCCGATGCCACTCCCGTCCCGGCGGTGCAGGGTGCCGGTGCCGGTGCCGCTCCCGTCCCGGCAGGGCAGGGCACCGCTCCCTCGCAGAGCGCTCCCAGTGCCGGGAGGCGCCGGCGCTGCGCGGCTCCGCCTCCTCTCGTGACACCGCCTCTCGTGTCCCGCGCGGCCACCGTCGTGTAAGATGGCGGAGAGCAGCGACAGCGAGGAGGAGGACTTGGTGAGCTATGGAAGCGCGCTGCAGCCGCTGCAGGAGGGTAAGGGACCCCCGGGAGGTTCGTCTGCTCCTCCTCCCTCTGTCAATGCGTTGTGCGAGCGCTGCAGAGCGGCCCGGCGTGAGGCGCTGGGGCCGGGGTATCCCGGAGGGCCTGCGCGGTCCTGTCCGGTTCTGTTCGGTTCCCGGCTGAACGCCGCCCAGCCCTTACCGTGAGGGGCTGCGGTGTGTGGGCCCAGCACAGACCTGCTCCTGCTGCGGGGAGCCTTGCTCGGCAGCCGAGCTGTCCTGCGGCAGCATGGCCCAGCACAGGGCGGGCGGAGCGGGGGAAGAAAGGCCTCGGTAGCACTGCGGCTGTGGCTGCCGTACCCCGCGGCTTGTGCCGGCTGCTCCGGGTGAAGCTGGGTGCCAGTGTTTGCTTCTGTTCTCCTCACCCCCCAAAACCCCAGTACAGTTCAAATAAAACACTTCAAATGTACGCTGTTACGCTGATCTGACCGTCTGATGCTTATGTGGTTGAGATGGATAGGGCCAGGACTAATGTACAGTTGTGACTCCCAAGTCTGTGCCTCTTTATTCAAGAAACGTTGTTAAAAAGAGGTAAATGTTTGTGTCAAAGTCTACGGTTTTTGTGTTTTGTTTCACTTTATACACTTTCGATGTGTAGTTTCTCAAGCAATTACTGAAGGAAAGAAATCCTGCCAGAAATCTTGCATACTTTAAAAGTTTCCTTTCACAAGAAAAAATGCAATGTTCTCAGAAGTCAGTAGAACTGAGCATTTTGATGTGAACACTTCATACTTTTCGCTTATCACTGGTGTATGTGAATAGTTACAATGGAGTGGAAATAAATGAAATGTGGTGATTTCCATGTCAGGGTGGCTAGTGTTTGATCCTGTTCTTACAAGGAAGAAACAGCTTCTGGAGGAAGTGGGAAATTGTTCCTTCATGTAAAGTTGTGTCTTACTTTCTGGTTTATTTGATTGTAGGTGAACGAATTAAAAAGCCAGTTCCTCTCCAAGAGCAGACTGTTAAGGATGCAAAGGGACGATACCAGCGTTTCCATGGTGCATTCACTGGTGGCTTTTCTGCTGGCTACTTTAACACTGTTGGGACAAAGGAAGGTCAGATATTTTGCTGTCTTTTGGGAATGGTTATATTGAGAATCATATTGTCATGTTAGTGAAAACAAATTAACTGTCATTAAGCATTTTTGTTCCTGCTATTCCTTATACTGTGAGTACTTGAAATAGTATTGCTGAAGTTATTTCTCCCTGAGTTTTTGGACTGTAATTTTACAAATATTCCTTTGCTATATCCTTAAGATATAAGGTTGAAATGTTTAAATTGTTTTTGAATACTGAGTTGCCTTAAGTATCTTACTTAAATTTTTGCCTTCTTTAAAGGATGGACGCCATCAGCTTTTGTGTCATCACGGCAGAAGAGAGCAGACAGAACTGTTTTTGGACCAGAAGACTTCATGGATGAAGAGGTAAATTTAGAAAGGAATTGAAAACTTGTGTAAATAGTTGCCATGACAGCAAAAATTGAAGTAACCTTGAAATTACTTCTTGGATACAGTGTTATCCTACTAGCTTTTACAGACTATTTAATGGGTTCATTTAAAAAGCTCCTGTAATGTCAGTATTAAAAAATAAAACCAGAACTCAACCTTTTCATCTTATCAGAAAATGCAAATACTTTTGAAACTGTTTAAGATATTTCCACTAAAGTTATTGCAAAAACAACTGCATAAGTGGTTTGAGAAAATTAGCAAATATGAAAGCCTTATGCCATTTTCATTTCTTTACTATTACAGTAAGTAAGAATTTGAAGAATGTTTAATCTAAATGTTCTCATTTTTGTGTGTATTTCCAGGATCTTAGTGAATTTGGGATAGCACCAAAAGATATTACAACTACAGATGATTTTGCATCTAAAGCTAAAGACAGAATAAAGGAGAAAGCTAGGCAGATTGCAGGAGTAGTTGCTCCCATTCCAGGAACCACTGCATTTGATGATTTAATTGGACCATCTAAGTAAGTAAATTTATCTGAAACTTTGCCAAACCATTCATTTCACTTAGAAGTATTGTATTGCTTAGAAAAGGAATGTTTGGCCACTGCAGTTGTCAGACTGGAAGATCCTGCAGTGCTATATTTCCTAAGTGTCCTCCACCTGGATTTTTGTTTTGAATGTGCAAACTTGCACCAAGTGAAGATGTATAAACTGACAGGTGCTGTGTATGCAAGTAGTAACACTTTCAGATTTGATTTTAAAGCAGGATACAAAACTAGAAGTTCAAATATTATATATGTACATTATTTATCAACATATAATAAAGGTGTGGTTTGAAGTAATTTTGGGTTTTGTTTCCTTTTTCTTTTTAGAATCACAGTTGGGGTTGAACTGTTGCGAAAAATGGGCTGGAAAGAAGGACAAGGAATTGGCCCACGAGTCAAACGAAAGCCACGCAGGCAGAAACCTGGTGAGTTCAGGGAACTGCCTCAGCTAATTCATTTCCTTGGTAGTAGAAAGTTAACATTCATAGACTGATTAGAAAGTTGATTTTAAACCCTCTTTTTGTTTTTATGAATGTAATATGATGTTATGGTGTCTCTTACAGATCCTACAGTGAAGATTTATGGTTGTGCTTTACCACCTGGACTGTCTGAGGGTTCTGAGGTACTGAACAGGGAAAGTGGTCTGTTGGCTTTTGTGAGAATATGTGATGACACATTAAAAAATAAAACAACTTCTTTAATATCCTCAAACAGTATTTTAAAATGCAGTTTCAATTCTTCTTAAAAGTGTTTATAAATACTTCTTATGCTTAATGTGAAGAAAGGTGTTAATATCTAAATTTCTTCTTTTGCTACGTAAGAAGGTTTAGTTCATACACAATTCAGGAAATGCAAACTTGCCCAGGCTCATATTAACTGAATGTTGTAAAAGCTCAACATACAGAACTTTGAGTCATATTTGCTCTCATAAATTTTTATTTTGTACAAGGATGAAGAGGATGAATACCAGCCAGAGAATGTGACTTTTGCACCAAAGGATGTAATGCCTGTAGACTTGACTCCAAAAGAGAATGTCCATGGACTTGGCTACAAGGGTTTGGACCCCTCTCAAGCCTTGTTTGGTGCATCTGGAAGAGAACACCTGAACCTCTTCACAGGTGGTTCTGAAGAAACAAGCAACTTACTTGGTGATCTGAGACACAGCAAAGGAAGAAAACTAGGTATTACAGGTCAGGTAAGGACATTTTTTACTGCATTTTATCATTAGTGTAGTAAAAGCCACATAAATTTTGTTTTAAGTGAAAAGCTCATTGTAATATTGTAAGAAATGTTAAGTGTAATTTGAGAATAGGATTTTTTTTAAACTTATTTTGAAGATGTGGAAAAATCCTTAGAACTCTCAAATGCCTTCACTTACTGAAACTGTAAAAGACAATTGTAAAACTACTCAGCTACTCTGAGTAGCTGGATGGAAAAACGTTCTGTGTTACTTTGATGAGTTAAGTTAATATCCTGTACGTTTTTAGATTTTTTTTTGGTCTGTTTTACTTTCAGTAATGCTGTATCTGTCAGCTAGAGAGGTTTTGTGTTGCTCCAGGGTATTTGTAGTTCTTCTCTAGAAGCACTGTCAGTTTATATTTTCTGGGAATTCTGCTTGTTTAATTTCCCTGTTAACTGCCATATTTTTTCCTTTTGAGAACTTAACCTGCTCTTAGTCAGATTATATGTGTTATTTTGGTGGAACTAGTCTGTTGTCCTTGTCTTGTACACACCAAACTTGCTGTCCCTCCCTGCCAAGGGACTGGAACGTGTTTTCTTTCTTGCTTTTGTGCTCACTGAGGTGTGGGGCTTTTCCCACCTCAGTTTCTGTGGTGTAACTCTACATTTTTCCCAGTGTATCTATATTTGTACTGTAGACTTTATATAGATGAATAGATATCCATGTAGATGTGTTCTCATATGTGACTTCAAAGTTTTTCCACTTTTGAGTTGTCATTTAAAATCTGTATTTTAGGCTTTTGGTGTTGGAGCTCTGGAGGAAGAAGATGATGATATTTATGCAACTGACACACTGTCAAAATATGATACAGTTCTAAAGGATGAGGAGCCCGGGGATGGCTTGTATGGCTGGACAGCACCAAAACAGTATAAATCCAAAAAAAGTAAGAATTGTGGTTCTCTTTAAAGAGTGAGTGTAATATGGGGGGGGGGGGGAAATAAGAAATGTGTTCTGTATTTGCCATATATTGTAATTTTCAGCCTTGATATCTGAAAATTCAACTAGTCCTCCTTCTATATTGAAGTGTTCAATTATGGAAATAATTTCCAAAGTCCTCCACTAATCCCAGTGTAGATTAAACTCTCAAAGCTGTTTTTTCAAAAGGACAATATGTGCTGCTTTGTGAGATACAGTGCTCAGTTTCACTGAAGGAAACAAGTGATTGTGAATCACAGTTACAAAATATGGCCCAGCACTTAAAAAGAGAACTTTTGTTTTAAATGAATTTCTGTATTTTCAGATATTTTTTGTAAATTTTATCTTGGTGTCGCTTTATTTTTACTGCACTGTGTAAATGCACGAAATGCTGGTGTAATTTTGGAGCAGCTGTTCACGTTGGTTGTACACATTGGTGGCACTGAGGGTGTTGGCTGTGCACAGTGTGGACACTGCTGCTTCACTGTAAGCCTTGTTCAGCCTCCAGCAGTCACTCTGGGAGCAGTTTTTAGTTGAATAATACTGATCCAGAATCAGAACCCTTCATTTTAAATGAAAGGTGGGGAAGGCAAACTACAGTTATGACTTAAAATAGACAGTGTGACATATGGAAAATATTCAGAAAAAAAATTGCCTATCATGCATGTTTTAAATATTGTATCTATGATCATTTTGTAGGGCCTGAAAGAGATTTTAAATATATAGGCAAAGTCCTGGCTGGTTTTTCCTTGGCATCAAAGCCATCAGCTCCAGTCAAGGTAAGCAGATTTTATGTATTAAGAATAACATCATTCATCATGTGAACAGTGTGGACTCTGCTGCTTCTTGGTGTTTTTCTGTTCTTAGAAATAAATGGTTTGGTCAGCAGTAAAAATTGCTGAATGAACAAAATTATAGCACTGGGGGCTGTTTAATAGAAACCTAAAATTTTCAGGCTCCTGAAGGTATTTAACCTTTGCCTGGGTACTGGCTTTGAACAAATGCCTTCCACACTCTTCACTGCTACTTTCCATAAAGCTGGAGGAATGGTTTAATTTAACTTTAAATAAATAAATAAATAAATAAATAAATAAATGAATATATAGATAGATAGATATAGATATATATTTTGCTTCTAGATCTTTCATATGTAACATTCAGTTTTCTGTAAAAGGCAGGCCTCATGTTTTGTCCACTTTGCTATTTTGGTGACAGTTTAATTTTTTAGTCCTATCTTCAGGTTTACATAATTCATGCCATATATATTTGCATAAATTAGAATGACAACCAATTATATGACAGGGTCCTCTTTCTAAGGAAGAATATTTGTGTGGTATATAAAATCCCATCCTATAGGGAGCACAGAGATAACCCTTTAAGTAACAACTTGGATGAAGAACGTGGGGAAAAGCACTTTGAAATATGTTACAATATATATATAGTAACCATGGAAGTACTCAGTAATCCAATTGATTAAATCATTTGACTTGTGTTAAAAAATATTAAGCAATATTAAAAGGTGTTTTCTCAAATAAAAGCAGTACATCCTAAGACTAGTTAATTTTTCTGTCACTTAATGTGCATGTTTCATATTTTTCCATAGCTGTAAATTTATTGTCAATAGTTTTATTCCCAGGGTTTGTATTACAGTGCCACTTCCCAGTCTGTAGGAATTGGTAGCTTGTACTATCTGTTGGAAACTTGTACTATCTGTTTCTACTCTAAGATGGCAATTGAGGAATTCTTAGGTCTTAGGAGCTTTTTCTGGAACACATGTGTAGGTGTTGCACACCAAGCTGTCTCTCTCTCTCAGCAGCGGGTTTTTGTTTTGTTGCCCCTTTTCCCCAGATTTATCCCCCGCCCAGCCTGCCCCGCACCTACAGACCGGTGCATCACTTCAGCCCGGTGCTGCCCGCCGGGAGTGAAAGCTGCCGCCTGCAGAGGGCCCTGGAGCACTCGGCTGGGAAACTGGAGAGCGACCCGGCCCAGCACGGCAGGCACGCTCTGAATGCAGCCCAGAGGAGGGAGCAGCTGGGGGAGGCTGAGCTGAAAGGTGGGAACACACCTGGCCCTGTCTTTGCTTGTGTTTCAAACCTCTTTGTATGTGTAGTTATATGTGGGATCTCTGATGTGCAGAGTGACCGAGACCACCCTTGGGGGGCTCGGGGGTCCTGGAATGTTGCCAGAAGTGTCTGGTGGCTGGACTTTGATCCTACACGGGAGACGACACCTGTATGAGGATGGGAGGATTTCA